>NC_057715.1:40348421-40390071 GCF_004010195.1 Chiloscyllium plagiosum
CTCGCTGTCCATTACACCTCCAATTTTGGTGTCATCTGCAAACTTACTAACTGTACCTCTTATGCTCGCATCTAAATCATTTATGTAAATGACAAAAAGTAGAGGACCCAGCACCGATCCTTGTGGCATTCCACTGGTCACAGGCCTCCAGTCTGAAAAACAACCCTCCACCATCACCCTCTGTCTTCTACCTTTGACAGAGTTCTGTAACCAAATGGCTAGTTCTATCTGTGAGATTTAACCTTGCTAATCAGTCTCCCATGGGGAACCTTGTCAAACGCCTTACTGAAATCCATGTAGTTCACATCTACCACTCTGCCCTCATCAATCCTCTTTGTTACTTCTTCAAAAAACTCAATCAAGTTTGTGAGACATGATTTCCCACACATAAAGCTATGTTGACTATCCTTAATCAGTCCTTGCCTTTCCAAATACATGTATACCCTGTCCCTCTGGATTCCCTCCAACAACTTGCCCACCACCGACATCGGGCTCACTGTCCATAGTTCCCTAGAGACCCAGGCAATGTTCTGGAAATCTAGGTTTGCATCTTGCCAAGAATTTGAATTCAATTATGATCTGGAATTCAAGTGTTTAATCATGACCATGAAATCATTTTTGTTCACTAGTTCACTCATTTCCCTTCAGGAAAGAAACTGTCATCCTTACCTGGTCTGATCTACATGTGTCTCCAGAACCACACTAATATAGTTTATTCTTAACTGCCCTCTGGGCAATTATGGATAGGCAATAAAGCTGGCCTACCCAGTGTTATTAGTTAGTGCATTGAGTATAGGATTTTGGAGGTCATGTTGCAGCTGTATATGACATTGATTTGGCCATTTTTGAAGTATTGCATGTAATTCTAGTCCCCCTGCTTTCGGAAGGATGTGTGAAACTTGAAAGGGTTTAGAAAAGGTTTACAAGGATGTTGCCAGGGTTGGAGGATTTGAGTTATTGGGAGAGGATGAGTAAGCTAGGGTTACTCTCCCGGACGAACAGAGGCTGATAGGTGACCTTACAGAAGTTTATAAATCATGAAGGACATGGATAAGATAAATCGACAAGGTCTTTTCTCCAGGTTGGGGGAGTCAAAAAATAGAAGGCATGGATTTCAGGTGAGAGGGGAAAGATATAAAATGGACCTAAGGGGCAACTCTTTTCATGCAGAGGGCAGTGCATGTATGGAATGAGCTGCCAGAGGATGTGGTGCAGTCTGGTATGATCGCAACATTTAAAAGGGATCTGGAGGGGTATATGAATAGGGAGGGCTTAGAGGATATGGGCCAAATGCTGGCAAATGCAACTAGATTTATATAAGATAGCTGATCGGCATGGATGAATTGGACGGAAGGGTCGGTTTTCATGCATATACCTCTATGACTCTAAGTTATTTTGTTCTGCAAAGCTGAGAGCCCTATGCAATAACATATATAATAGCTAATGTACCTAAGGTAAATGTAGTAAATAATCTATTTTGAAGTGAAGGCTATGGAGACTATTTTAACCTGAACAAAACAATGGAGTCAATTTGGTTGTCCATCTTATTTGATTGTGATATGAAATGTATTAGCAGATACAGCCCTATCAGCTTTCCATTGTGAAAGCACAGAAGTGTTACGATACAGAAAGAGGCCATTTGGTCCACTGTTTCTTCCTAGGCTCTCCAAATGTGCATCATGACTTAGTACCATTCTCCTGTCTTTTATCCATACTCCTACATATTATTTATATTTAAATAATCACCGATGGTCATCTTGAACCTGCCTCCACTGCACTACCAGGCAATGCATCCCAGTCCCAAACCATTCACTGTATGCAAACATTTTTTCTCATATTGCATTTGCTTTAATTTGCAAATCATTTTAAATCAGTGCTCTTTTGTTCTTGATCCTTTATATGAGCTTCTCCTTGTCTATTTTATTAAGTCAGCTTATAACCATGAAAGCCTCGAGAGAGCCTTCCTCTCTCCAAGGAAAACAATCCCAACCTCTCCAATCTATCCTCATGGCTAAGGTTTCTCATCTCTTGAACATCTCTTGTAAATCTCTCTTATACTCTCTATACTCTCTCCAATGCATTCACATTATTCCTATAGCGTGGCATCCAATATCTGTAAAGAATATTATAGCATGTGTCTAACGAGTATCTTATACAAATTCTGCGTAACGTCTTTGCTCTTGTACTACGGGCACAATTAGCAAAGCCCAGGATATTATTTTATTTATTTCTATTTCCACCTATCATGCCAATTTTAATGATCTGTGTGCATATACAGTCAAATTACATTGCTCCAGAATCTGCTTTATAATTGCAATCTTTGTTTTAAATTGTAAGTCCTTGGAACAAAATTCTCATATTTCTAAACGTCAAACTTTATTTCCCAAATACTCCCTCAGTTCATCATGTTGCTAATGTCCTTTTGGAGTTCTGCACTGTCCTCCTTAGAGTTTACAATGCGTTCAAGTTTTGTATCATTGCAAACTTTGAAGTAGTTCCCTGCATAACAACATCCATAGCATTAATATATACCAGGGAAAGGAAAGGAAAGCTAAATCCTCGGGACTTCACTGAAAACCTTCTTCTAGCCTGAAAAAAATCTGTTGATCATTTCTCTTGATTTCCTATTACTCAACCAATTTTAGATACACATTGCTACTATTTCTTTTGTTTCATGAGCTCTAACGTTTCTCACAAATCTGCTGTAATATATTGTATTGAATGCCATATCAACAGCATTATCTTCACTGATACTTCCATTTCAAACAGTCAGAACTGTATTTAACCACAATTTCCCCCTTTGGAAATCTAAGCTGGTTCTTCCTAATCTACCTACCATTCTTACATATGGCTATCAATGTTATCCCAAAGAATGTTTGGAGAAGTTTCCTCACCACTGAAGTTAAAAAAGGCCAGTCTATAATTGCTGGGTTTATCCCAGCAATCTTTTTGAAGAAGGGTGTAATGTCTGTAATTCTCCAATGTTCTGACCTCTCCCCTGAATCTAGGGAAGACTGAAGATAATGGCCAACACCCATGCAATTTTCACTCTCACTTCCTTCAATATCCTTCAACACCTCACATCTAGTCAATTTTAAGTGCTAACCGTCTATCCAACACTTCATCCTTATCAATTTTGAACCCTTCTAATGGCAGAATATCCTCCACTATTCACCATGACCTGGGTAGCACTTGTTTTCTTGGTGAAGATAGATGCAAAGTATTCTTTTAATACCTCAGTCATTATGTTCTTTTTCTAGTTAATATTAATTAATATGCATCTTTAGGTGGAGAATAAAAAAAGAATTTAATTGTAACAGTCAAACTGATGGAAAGCATTTAGTGGGATGATAAAAGAGCATTTTGGGAGTTCAGTATCCCATCCAAATAAAATCTGGAAAACACATATTAATATTTGATTAAATTCTTCCAGTGATTGACTAAACTGTGGATAAATAGAGTCTGGTAGATGTTCCATACTTTTAATTCCAAAATGTGTTGGCTAGAAAAATCTCATAGGATCCTTGAAAACTTTTTAAAATGTAAAAGTTAGTTAATTAAGTAATTTATGCAGAAGAATATTGTGGATGTGAATGTTAATTAGAGGCTGCTTATGAGCACAGTTCCTTTACATTTTATACTGGATTCATTAATTTTCATTGTTTTAATTAACAAGTTACAATTTACAATAATTTCTGGACAGATTAATTCTGCAAATGAGTTCTGATTGTGTACGGAACTTGTGTTCAAAAGATCATATTTAAGAATGAATGATAATAAAAGACTAAGATATGGGGAAGGAATCTTTCCATTAATAAAGTATTAAGTATTATCAGCACAGTCTGTGGGGCAAGAAACCTTAATAAATCTCAAGAGGAACCAAGACAGGTTGTTGTCAACAAATAGGATTCAAGGCTGTTAGAAATGTATCAGTTGAATATTATAAATAGGTGGACTAAGGTCTGCTAGACAAGAATTTGAAAAGCAACATTCTTATATGTGCTTTTAAGGAGTGCAACGAATGTTCACAAGACTGATTCCAGAAAAGATTTACAAGGATGTTGCCAGGGTTGGAGGATTTGATCTATGAGGAGAGGTTGAACAGGCTGGGACTGTTTTCCCTGGAGTGTCAGAGGCTGAGGGGTGACCTTATAGAGGTTTACAAAATTATGAGGGGCATGGATGGTAAGTAGGCAAAGTTGTTTCCCTGGGGTCGGGGATTCCAGAACTAGAGGGTATAGGTTTAGGGTGAGTGGGGAAAGATATAAAAGGGACCTAAGGGGCAATTTTTTCACGCAGAGGGTGGTACGTGTATGGAATGAGCTGCTAGAGGAAGTGGTGGAGGCTGGTAAATTGCAACATTTAAAAGGCCATTTGGATGGGTATATGACTCTATGACAATGTGTGACGAGGTTGTCCCAGAAGCGAGATTAATGAAGCTTGACCTTTTAGGACTGTCCTGAAGAAGGGTTATATCTGAAATGTTGACTTCTTCAGCTCCTGATGCTGCTTGGCTTGCTGTGCTCTTCCAGCCTCCTGCTTGTCTACCTTGGATTCCCGCATCTGCAATTTTGTTTTGTCTCCAACATACTGAATGAACAAGATACTCCTTCAATCAAATATTGTGGGGACTGAAGCTAATAATTGTGTTAGCAGAACCAAAGTCCACTCCACAGCTCAAAGCAAAATACTATGGTTATTGGAAATTTGTTAGAGAAATTAAGCAGATCTGCCAACATCTGTGCAGAGAGAATCAGTGAAGGACTTGAAACATCAATGATGTTTCTCATCCACAGGTATTGCCTCACCAGCTGAATTGTTCCAGCACTTTCTATTTTTTTACTCCATTCTACTGTTACTGACTCTATTTGTCTCCCCAGCAAACACCTGAGATTAACTCAGTCTGTTCACAACCTTGGAGCTATATCTGACCCCAAAATGAGTTTTCAAACCCAACTTTGTGCTATTACTAGGACTGCTTACTCCCACACTTTTAATGTCACCTTAATTCAACTCTGTCAGCTCATCTGCTGCTGAAACATTCATTCATGCCTTTTTTAGTTTAGAATTGACTATTCCTGATGAAGGGCTTATGTCTGAAACATCAATTCTCTTGCTCCTTCAAGGCTGCTTTTCCAGCGCCACACCTTTCCACTCTTTTCTAATGCATGCCTGGCTAATGTTGTGACAAGACGTGCACGTACATTTAAGATATGAATTTTAAATTGTTGTCAATGTGATATTGGAGATCCATAACTTTGAACTCAGCCTTCAGCCGCAGTGATGGAGATCAGGCATTTGCAGATATTCTCCCAGTCAACATAGTGTGTATATCATCACATCTTCAAATAAATAATCACTATTCTTATTTTAATAACCAGTGTGATTTGATTGATATTTTTGCGTTAAATAGAAGAATGTAAAATGGTTTCAGTGTTTTATTTTAAAGGCTTGATTACGATGCATAAAACCTCAACACATAGCAGATGAACTAGCATGGAAATGAGCCAAGTATTAAGTATTAACTCATTGTTCAAGATGGATTATGCAGAAGTATACAAATCATTAGCAGAGTCATTAGACACATTTAAGCAATTGCTGGACATGCACATGGATAGCAGTGAGTTGAGGGGTGCGTAGGTTAACTTATTTTATTTTATATTAGGATTAAACCTCGGCACAACATCGTGGGCCAAAGGGCCTGTTCTGTGCTGTACTTTTCTATGTTCTAAATCTACATACTGAAACTTTTTATTATTGGGTATTTCATCTTAGGTCAGTCATAAACATCACATCCAAGTACAATTATTCACATTGGGAAAGCTTAATCAACATAAGTCCATTATCAAAATAATGTAGGTATACAAATGAAAGAGCAAACTTTGGAAGGTCAAAACTTTAAGCAGAGCGGAAAAGAACAATCACAATAAAAGACCTAAGGAATAGGAACAGAGGCAGGCCATTCAGCTCCTCAAGCCTGTTTTGCCATTTAATAGGATTATAGCTGATGGAACAATCGTCATATCAATTTTCCTGCTCTTTTTGCTTGACTCTTGATTCCCCTATTGACCAAGGATTAATATGCAAAAAAACTTTGCTTCCAGAGCTCTTGTGACAAAGACGCATAACTATCCGATACAAGAAATTCCACTTAATATTAGTCTTAAATTGGCAGTCCTTATTCTGAGACAAGGCCTCTGGTACTGGACTCTCCCATGACAGAAACACACTCTCAACTTTTACCTTCTCATGCCCCTTAAAAAAAATATATGTTTCAATGAGATCACCCCTCATTTTTCTTTATTCCAATGAATAGAGTCCCAATCTGTTTAGCCTTTACTCATAACACAATCCCTCCATGTCAGGGATCATCCCAGTGAACCTTCTCTGAACTTCTTCCAAGGTAATGATATCCTTCTTTAGATAAGGGAACCAAATCTGCTGACAGTATTCCCGACATGGACTCACCAGTATATTGGACAGCTATGTTCAGATTATCTACTTTTATTCTCCAAATCTCTTGAAATAAGGGCCAAAGTTCCCTTCATCTTCCTGAAAACTCACTACATCTGTGTGTTAGATTCCTGTGTTTTATGCACAAACACTCCAAGTCCTTTTGTGCTGCAGCCCTTTGCATTTTTTTCTCTATTTAAGTAATACACTTCTTTTGTTCTCCCCTCCAAAATGAACAATTTCACATTTTGCCACATTACTGACAATTGTTTGTCCCTTTACTTAATTTATCAATACATCTATGTAACCAGTTTTGATCCATCTCATAAGGTAGAGTCATAGAGTCATAGAGATATACAGCATGGAAACAGACCCTTCAATCCAACCTGTCCATGCCGACCAGATATCCCAACCCAATCTAGTCCCACCTGCCAGCACCCGGCCCATATCCCACAAGAATCAATGATGGGTCTGCAAATAATTATAGTATATATCAATGACTTGGAGGAAGGAAGCGAATGTACCCAGCTACATTTACAGGCAGCATAAAAATAACTAGAAAGGCAGTGAGCATAAGAGGAACAGTTAGTGAGTTTGCAGATGACACCAAAATTGGAGGTGTAGTGGACAGTGAAGAGGGTTACCTCAGATTACAACAGGATCTTGACCAGATGGGCCGATGGGCTGAGAAGTGGCAGATGGAGTTTAATTCAGATAAATGTGAGGTGCTGCAATTTGGGAAAGCAAATCTTAGCAGGACTTATACACTTAATGGTAAGGTCCTAGGGAGTGTTGCTGAACAAAGAGACCTTGGAGTGTAGTTGCATAGCTCCTTGAAAGTGGAGCCGCAGGTAGATACGATAATGAAGAAGGCGTTTGGTATGCTTTCCTTTATTGGTCAGAGTATTGAGTACAGGAGTTGTGAGGTCATGTTATGGCTGTACAGGACATTGGTTAGGCTACTGTTGGAATATTGCGTGCAATTCTGGTCTTCTTTCTATCGGCAAAATGTTGTGAAACTTGAAAGGGTTCAGAAAAGATTTACAAGGATGTTGCCAGGGTTGGAGGATTTGAGCCATAGGGAGAGGCTGAACAGGCTTGGACTGTTTTCCCTGGAGTGTCAGAGGCTGAGGGGTGACCTTATAGAGGTTTACAAAATTATGAGGGGTATGGATGGTAAATAGGCAAAGTCTTTTCCCTGGGGTCAGGGAGGCCAGAACTAGAGGGCATAGGTTTAGGGTGAGAGGGGAAAGATATAAAAGAGACCTAAGGGGCAATGTTTTCACACAGAGGGTGGTACGTGTGTGGAATGAGCTGCCAGAGGAAGTGGTGGAGGCTGGTACAATTGCAACATTTAAGAGATATTTGGATCAGTATATGAATAGGAAGGGTTTGGAGGGATATGGGCCGGCTGCTGGCAGGTGGGACTAGATTGGGTTGGGATATCTGGTCGGCATGGACAGGTTGGATTGAAGGGTCTGTTTCCATGCTGTATATCTCTATGACTATGACTCTACCTTATGAGATGGATCAAAACTGGTTGCATAGATGTATTGATAAATTAAGTAAAGGGACAAACAATTGTCAGTAATGTGGCAAAATGTGAAATTGTTCATTTTGGAGGGGAGAACAAAAGAAGTGTATTACTTAAATAGAGAAAAAAATGCAAAGGGCTGCAGCACAAAAGGACTTGGAGTGTTTGTGCATAAAACACAGGAATCAATGCTGGAGATGGGGTGAGGGGAGGGGCAAGGAATAACAATAGGTGGAGATAAAGCCTAGAAAGACAATGAGAGAGAGAAAACAACAGTTGGACAGATATGTATAGGATAAATAGACAAAGTCTTTTCCCTGGGGTGGGGGAGTCCAGAACTAGACAGATAGGTTTAGGGTGAGAGGGGAAAGATATAAAGGGGACCTAAAGGACAACTTGTTCATGCAGAGGATGGTACGTGTATGGAATGGCCTGCCAGAGGAAGTGGTGGGGGCTGGAACAATTGCAACATTTAAGAGGCATTTGGATGGGTATATGAATAGGAAGGGTTTGGAGGGATATGGGCCGGGTGCTGGCACATGGACTAGATTGGGTTGGGCTATCTGGTCAGCATGGATGGGTTAGACTGAAGGGTCTCTTTCCATGCTGTACATCTCTATGACTATATAACTCTAAAGAAATGGGTAAAAGTCAGCCTAAGGAATCACGAGCTGCTAATTGGAAAGCTTAGTAGCTGACAATGGGATGGCTATGGTAGCAGCCCATGTGATGACATGGTCTGGTGTGTGGGGGTTGGTGTAAGGACACTTGTGAAGGTGTATAAGTCCTAAAATTATTGAACTTGATATTGAGTCCCAAATGATGTTTTTGTTTCTGATTTCCAGCATTGGCAGTTCTTTGTTTGTTTCCTCAGTGGGCATCTCTTACCCACACTCACTGTTTCTTGTTCATTTGTCAATTCCCTATCCTTGCCAATGTACAACCTGGGACACGATACACTTTTGTCTTATGACTTGCACTCATGTGGACTGCAGATAACAATCATCTTCTCATGGACAATTAGGGATGGGCAATAAAGTGCTGACTAGAAAGTGATGTCTACATCTCACAAGTGAATAAAAAATACTTTACCTTTTGTGAGGTGCTTGGTTGAATGAATTTTGATTTGATTTATTATAGGCATATATACCTAAGTAGACCGAAAAGCTTCTGTCAGAGTCTGCCATTCTCACATTCCAATCACTTTATCTGAACTATCCACAGCACCCTACATGCACTATCTCTACACCCACCCCGGAAATGATAGCTTAAATGCCTTCCCTCCACAGTTCACTTCAGCTCTGATGAAGAGTCATCTAGACTGGAAACATCAGCTTGGTCTTCTCCTATCAACATTAGCATCAACACTATTTGAAGTTAGAGAGGTCCTTTCTGAAAGTTCAATTACAATATATCTTCTGGTTCCTCTCAATCCACTCTGGCCATCCATTCATGAGCGCTACTGGCTGTCTTTGCTTGAACTGGGTTGGGATGGAGAAATAGATGAGAAAAACTGAAATGGGGGAATGAAGAAAAGTCCATCTGGTAAAATCACCAAATTGCTCCCAACACGTAATTGAACAACAGATTTTTTACACTGTTTAAATGACCTTTTGAAGCTCTGCAATAGCAATATGTGTTAAAATTACAATTCTGTCAGCAGAGATTCAGAAAAAATGGGTAAAGCAGAAACTGCTCAAAAACACTATAATTTCAGTCAACCAAGAACCTAATTAGGGAACTGTAAGGTACTGCAATTCAGAGACAACTTCCAAATATTTCTGCAAATAGCCACAGGATAACATTTTCATCTCTCAGTCGGGAGAATATTTGATATTAATTTGTTCTGAAAATGAAAAACGCTATGTTTTCTAGCCTCATTATTTCCAGTCCTCAGTCAAATCAATGGAGATAGCCTTTGTTCAAGGTGACCTGGCACCATATGTTAAATGCAGCCTCCAATGCCAGTCCAGGAGTTTTTACACAATTACTCATCTGCTCAGGATAGATAAGGTCACAATTCTAAGGGATGAGGAAATAATTGGTAGGCAACCCACCACTTATCTTGATTCTTTCTGGCTTTGGTGAGCTGTTTTCTTCCTGAAATGTGTGCATGTGAGAGAGAGGGAGAGGGAGAGGAAGCAAGAGACACGTATTAAGGGAGATGAGAGAGGGGTAACAGCTGTTATTCTTCATGCAGAAGAAAATATCTGAGTGAGCGTCTAGGTCACATAGAAGACATGTATGGTCAACAGTGTCAAGTTTGGCATAAGTAACAGCAAGTGAAGGAAGATGTTGCACGTAACAATGAGAGTTATACAGCAAGAGACTTGTTGGGAGGTGGGTGCAGTAGCAGAGGTAGAGAGTCCATGTCGAGTATCAGAGACAGCCTGATTGCACTTACTGTAGCAGAGTGGAGAAGGCCATTAATCTTTTTCATGCAGTGCTGGTCAATCATCCAGGTGACTGAGAATGCATTGACCCTGATAGAACCTCAAGCCAGGGTGGTATGGACTAGTGTCGTGACATCCACTGCTGGTTCTAGCAGAAGGGAGCATCCCATGTCTGCACCACTCAATCTAGCAAGATCTCCAGGTTTCTGTCCACAAAGCAGGTCCCAAACTTCCAATCCAATTGATACTTAGACATAAAGAAGGCAAGGACTAGCTCAATGTTACTTTTGGGAGGCATTGGTTGCAGACAAATTGGCACCAATTGCTTTAGATTCAGGAAAGCTCAGCATAGCAACAACCCTCAGTTTGCAGTTGAACACAGATCTGCTTTGGGGAGTGAAAGATAGAGATGCAAAGAAACCTCTAGAGGTTACCTGCAAAAATCCCTCTGGAAAGTTACTATCTTCAATTTTCTGTTAATATACTAGAAAAAAAATAAAGATGCTGAAAGAAATAATTATAAAACCCAAAGTCAACAAGAAAGACCCCAGTGCCAATCATGAAACCAGTCAGCCACAGACCGATCATTACTGTGCAGATATCATTGAGGCATCATTGGATCATTGACAATTTAAAACTCATCCAGTTTTGCGTTATGGACTGATATTCTTGCACAATACAGAATGGTGTTCTTCTCACTACTGTTTTCCCTCAGCATGTTATTTATGTTTTTGCCCTTTTTTTGTTTGTAAAACGGTTTGTTGGGGAAAATTTCAGTAGGGATAAAGTTTAAAGCTTTTAAAATGAAATAATTTTTGGCACTTATTAAATTCAGGTGAGTTAAAATAAATAGAGTTATTTAGATATTTTCTTCAATTATTAGTTTAATAAACCTAGCTACGTTGCTTTTATCGTGGGTCAGACAGAGACAAATTGGTATATTTGGTAGTTCCATTAAATTTTCACGTTGGTGTATACAGATGAAAGGTCAGCACTGCCTAATTTCAAAAGCCAATATTAATGCAGATGCAAAAACGTTTCACTTGGAAAACTGAAATCTTTATCCTCACAGACATAGCAAACAATGATTCAAACAATAACTGCCTTTCACCATATATAACAATTTGTAGAGTCCATCACTGGGATCCTCTACACTTAATTAATGCTACAACAACTCATCCTGGTTACTCAAACTATTTTCTGTACTTGTATACTCTACAGTTCCAGTGATTTCAGGGCCAAGGGTGAGTAGAGACCACTTGTTGGTCTCCATTCATGTTATTGTGAAGACAATGTAGACCACTGCAGGATATTTTCAATGTCATTGGCAACTCCATGCATACATAAGGAGAAGAACAGCTAACAGTGAAATTCAGATCATTAGTCAAGAGGTTATACAGCACAGTTTGATTCAAATACATTTACCCATTCTAGATGTGTGAAATTCATCGTGTTGCAAAACCAATGAACAATTATTATTCAGTAGACTTGTGTGAATAACACTTCCCAATTATCACTCACCAATACTGCCAGGAACATAAGATCCATTAATTAGAAAAAAAAGAGATTATGTAATCTGTCATATAATTATAAACTAACCAATTTGAAAAATTGGAGAAACTGCATCAAGTACAGGCAATAAATATCAGGATAGATGAATCAGCAGCGCATCAGAGCAGTTTGACAGCCTAAAACTCCAAGATGTTCTATTGTAACTAGCAGAGGGTCAAAGATGCAACACTAACACTACACTTCTAATCAACATTCCTAAACCATACAACAACCTCCAACCAAAATCGTCATAACAATAACTGAAAGGATAAGCAAACCACCAATACATTTCAGAAACTTGTAAATATATTGCTTTGTGTGCAGATAAACCACACATTGACAGAAAAGGGAGATATTGTTTAAGTTGTACATGTATCTTTAAGATGTATCTTAAATTGTGAGTAAAGGTTGCCACCAAGATAAAATACAATGTATCCAACACATGACACTAAATACAGTATAGTATATAGCAGCTGTGATCGAGGTCAAGTATATGAACTTGACCTTTCATTTCATAGTGTATCCCTACAGTTTTATCTTCAAATAAGGAACACAGTATTATTTAACCAATCATTGATATGTTTTCTTTGATTAGACAACCACAACATAGTGGCAGTCTTTGCAGAAAGCAGAAATGGGTGGGGAAGGAAATATATCCATGGTGGTGGGGTCTGTTTGGAGGTGGTGGAAATGTCGTCAGATGATGTGGTTTATGTGAAGGTTGATAGGGTGGAAGGTGAGTACCGGGGGGTTCTGTCCTTGTTACGGTTGGAGTGGAGGAGTTTGAGGGCGGAGGGGCAAGATGTGGATGAGATGCGTTGGAGGGCATCCTTAACCATTTGGGAAAGAAAATTGCGGTCTCTAAAGAAGGAGGCCATCTGGTGTGTTCTGTGGTGGAACTGGTCCTCCTGGGAGCAAATACGGTGGAGGCGGAGGAATTGGGAATACGGGATTGCATTTTTGCAGGAGGTAGGGTGGGAAGAGGTATAATCCAGATAGCTGTGGGAGTCAGTGGGTGTCATTTCCACCCCCATTATGGCCACTTCCACAGCCACTTCCCCCCCTCACAATTCCTCATGCACCACACATGACATCACTTCCGCCCCTTACATTTTTGTTGATGTCACGCTCAGTGACTTCCACCCCTCCCACTGCCATGGTCACCACCAATTCCACCCCCACCAATGCCGCTCACCTGCATTCTGCTAACACGCTCCCCGCAGGCCCCACTGCCACCATCCCTGTCGCCCAGAAGCCTGAGGGGAACACCACCTCTTCACTGAGGACAAACAATCAGTCCTCAGCAAAGGCCTCATCTTTATCCCCCTCCGCCCACGCATCAATGAATTAAATACATGCCGTGACGTTGAACACTTCTTCCTCCGCCTCCGAGCTTACTTTTACAATCAGGACTCCCGCCCACCTTCCAAAGACCCGTTTGCCTGCCTCCAACACACTCCATCCACCTGGACACCCCACATTGGCCTATTACCCGCCCTTGATCTCTTCATTTCCAGCTGCCACCGAGACATTAACCGCCTCAACGTGTCTACAACCCTCCCCCACTCCAACCTCTCACCCTCACAATGCGCTGCCCTCCACTCCCTCTGCTCCAATCCCGACCTCACCATCAAACCAGCAGATAAAGGGGGTGTAGTGGTAGTTTGGCGCACAGACCTCTATACTGCTGAAATCAGACGCCAACTCGAAGA
Organism: Chiloscyllium plagiosum; assembly: GCF_004010195.1. Classification (NCBI taxonomy): domain Eukaryota; kingdom Metazoa; phylum Chordata; class Chondrichthyes; order Orectolobiformes; family Hemiscylliidae; genus Chiloscyllium; species Chiloscyllium plagiosum. Next base: position 40,362,065 of record NC_057715.1, read on the forward strand.
CACCTCCTCCTACCGCCCCCTTGACCATGACCCCACCCCCCATCACCAAACCATCATCTCCCAGACCACACAGAACCTCATCACCTCAGATGATCTCCCACCCACAGTTTCCAACCTCATAGTCCGGGAACCCCACACTGCCCGATTCTACCTCCTTCCCAAAACCCACAAGCCTGACACCCTGGCCGACCCATTGTCTCAGCATTCTCCTGCCCCACCAAACTCATCTCTACCTACCTCGACACTGTCCTATCCCTTCTGGTCCAGGAACTCCCCACCTACGTTCGAGACACCACGCACGCCCTCCACCTCCTCCAAGACTTCTGTTTTCCCGGCCCCCAACGCCTCATCTTCACCATGGATATCAAATCCCCTACACCTCCATCCGCCATGACCAGGGCCTCCAAGCCCTCCGTTTCTTCCTCTCCCAATGTCCTCAACAGTACTCTTCCACCAACACTCTCATTTGTTTGGCTGAACTTGTCCTCATCCTTAACAATTTCTTCTTCGAATCCTCCCACTTCCTCCAGACCAAAGGGGTAGCCACCCATATGGGGCCCAGCTATGCCTGTCACTTTGTTGGCTATGTAGAACAGTCCATCTTCCGTATTTAAACCGGCACCACTCCCCACCTCTTCCTCCGCTACATTGATGACTGTATTGGTGCCATCTCGTGCTCCCGCGAGGAGGTTGAGCAATGCATCAACTTCACCAACACATTCCACCCGACGTAAATGCACCTGGACCATCTCTGACACCTCCCTCCTCTTCCTGGACCTCTCCATCTCCATTAATGACGACCAACTCGACACTGACATTTTTTACGAACCCACCGACTCCCACAGCTACCTGGATTATACCTCTTCCCACCCTACCTCCTGCAAAAATGCCATCCCGTATTCACATTTCCTCCGCCTCCGCTGTATCTGCTCCCAGGAGGATAGTTTCACCACAGAACACACCAGATGGCCTCCTTCTTTAGAGACCGCAATTTCCCTTCCCACGTGATTAAAGATGCCCTCCAATGCATCTCAACCACATCCCAACCCTCCGCCCTCAAACCCCACCATTCCAACCATAACAAGGACAAAACCCCCCTCCCGGTTCTCACCTTCCACCCTATCAACATTCGCATAAACCATATCATCCAACGAATTTTCTGCCACCTCCAAATGGACCCCACCACCAGGGATACATTTCCCTCCCCACCCATTTCCACTTTCCGCAAAAACCGTTCCCTCCGTGACTACTGGTCAAGTCCACGGCCCCCAACAACCCACCCTCCCTTCCTGGCACCCTCCCCTGCCACCGCAGAAATTGCAAAACCTGCGCCCACACCTCCTCCCTCACCACCATCCAAGTCCCCAAAGGAGCCTTCCACATCTATCAAAGATTTACCTGCACATCCACCAATATCATTTATTGTATCTGTTGCTCCCAATGCGGTCTCCTCTACATTGGGGAGACTGGATGCGTCCTAGCAGAGCACTTGAGGGAACATCTCTGGGACACCCGCACCGATCAACCACACCGCCCTGTGGCCCAACATTTCAACTTCCCCTCCCACTCTGCCTAGGACATGCAGGTCCTGGGCCTCCTCCACCACCGCTCCATCACCACCCGACGCCTGGAGGAAGAACGCCTCATCTTCCACCTCAGAACACTTCAACCCCATGGCATCAATGTGGACTTCAACAGTTTCCTCATTTCCCCTTTCCTCACCTCACCCCAGCTCCAGCCTTCCAACTAAGCACTACCCTCATGACCTGCCCTACCTCCCTATCTTCGTTTCCACCTATCCACTCCACCCTCCTCTCTGACCTATCAGCTTCATCCCCCTGACCTGCTGTGCTTTTCCAGCACCACTCTAATCTAGACTCTGAATTCCAGCATCTGCAGTCCTTGTTTTTACCTCCACAATAGGTTTGTTCAAATTTGGGAAAACTTAATTTGTTTAATTTACCTGTAACAAGGTGTATGCAGGGTCTAAGCTTTTGGTTACTTAACTTATTACTTCCTTATTTAACCCCTAAATTAGTAAACAATATCTCTCCTTGTTTACAATCTCACTCTCTGCACCCACAGTACATCCTACGTTTATGGTCCCAGCAAAGCCTCAAGATTTTCATTAATTCCAATACAACAAAATGAAGCCTGAAAATACTTTTCAGAAAATATATCTGGCCGAATTAACGGGAAGAGAAAAGCAAACTTAACATTTTATATGAACTGGGACATTGTCAGTGTTTTAATATCATGTCTGGAGTCTGCTCATCTTTAATAGAAGGGTCAGGGGTCCTGGGGTAGGACCTATGGAGTGCAAACAGTCTTGTAGCTTGGAGAGGTATATTTGAGGAATGGAGCTGAAGTATGTGTTTGATTTAATACTGATTCAGCGTTTAGAGTGTACATTTAACTGTCTTACTTATCTGAGTATTTACCTCCGAATTGTCCAATTTAAAAAGAAACTTTCAGATGGTTCCAGACATAGGGGAAATGCCCAGTGAAACCTTCAATTTCCTGATTAGTTTTGAGTCTGCTACAATGAGGATTCTACCAAGTCCCAATGTGCAATTTCCATCTATACTGGAATAATGAACTGTCTGATCATGAGAAAATACAAGCCGTTAGCTCTTTTACTCTGTCAAACAGTACTGTCATTCACAGACTCTTCTGCCTTCTTTTTAAATTTCTAGCATCTGCGGTACCCTGTTTTTGTATTTGCATTTTTCCAACTGACTGGCTATTTTCCCTGAATCAGAGAATATATGTCTGAAAACACTCTCAGAAACTTACTGAGAAAATTGCCCTGCACTCCTTTCATTATCTGCTAGATAACATTTGATTGGAAAAAGAAATTTCACACTCTCAATACAATACATTATTATTGGCTTGAGAAAGTTCAAGTGTGACTTCACCGATGTGAAACCATTTCATGCCTCTCTCAGAATAAACATGCAATGGAAATGAATCTACTTTTCCTTCCATAATCACTTATAATAATGCTGCCACAGATGTTGACTTCTCCTGCTCTCTTAATCTCTGGTTAGACATTAAATTCACACTTCATGCTAAATACTCACTAGCCCATTTTGGGTGTGGGGCCCATAGTTTGTAACTTGTCTATGCCCATTATCTTTGAGGAAGGATGCACACAAGCTTGGAGATGTATCCATTTAGTTAGTGGTTGTGTTCATTTGAGTCAGACCCTTGGTGTTGACTCAATTAAAAATTCAGCTGGGAGCTGAGTAGCATTCACCAATAATGCATGCTGCACTCGGCCTGGTTTCCATACAGGCAGGCTGTCATTCTTAAAGGCAGCCTGTCTCTCTTAAGGGCAATCTATTCCTCTCAAAGTGGATGTAATTTCGGAAGAAGGAGACCACTGCTGCCTGGCAGTACTGACACCAGCTATATGTAGAAGCTATGTAAGTAGATTATCAGGAGAGGGAGATGTCTCCTAGCTTCACAAAAATGGCATTCGAGCCTTCAGAGATCAAAATGAACGTGAGGAGAAAGGCTATGATTCTGCATGAGGACAAGAGATCCGAAAGGATATTCTTTCAAAGAGAATCAGTGCATTTGGCCAGGAGGTGAATGAAATGAGTTTGAATTCAACAACCTGACTATCGTGATAAAACAAGTTTAGTGATCTCACGAATGGAATGAAAGTCATTGAATGTATTTTCAAAGGCCTTCCACACCACCAATTTAGCATGATGCAAGATAAACAACACAATCACCACTCACATACTACTTTGGATTCACACTGAACATGCAGTTACTTGACATCACCCTCATGAACCTTTCAATGTCACAAGTCTCAAACCTAGATACTTCAGGTATCTCCAGCTGTTCAACTGCAGCAGATACAACATTCAAACACAATGTAACATGATCCCTGATATTCCTGTCCTCTCATTTGAAAGACAATGCCTAAAACTACAGGAACCTGAACAAACCCAAAAGAGAAGAGAGCTGCCTGGATCTGTCAAGCATCATTAGATGCCGGGCTACAACAGGGTGCGTGGCTTTGGGCATCGTGGCAAGTAATATACCTACTCATGTTTTTTCGGATAGAAAGTTAAGCAGTCCAAAACAAGAGGTCAAACATAAACAAAGGAAGCAATGAAGATATAAGGGGTGAGTTGGCTGTAATGCACTGGATATCTTCATTAAAAGGCATGACAGTTGGACCTACAGGAGAATCTCTTCTCAGGACCCCTTGCCGGCCAGGAGAGACTGGCAAGGTGATATCTGTTATAAGAGTCATCGGATGGCAGGTCAGCTGGGCCTAGTGGAGTGTATTTTATGCTACGATATTTGTGTAATCATCACTATAACTTTGTTCTCAGATAACAAATCAACAAGAAGTGTCACTGGCTCTGCAACATGAGCTTCATGTATTGGAACTTGAGCAATAGCTGCTATCACTGTTCTGCACTCATAAGGCAGAAGACTACATCAATAGCAAATCTATAGAGATGCTGGTCACACTGCCATTTGGAAGTGCACAGGCAGAAAAGGAATGCATGATAATGAGGTAGTCTCGGAGAATGAGGCATGTAATACAGAAGACAATTGAGTCTATTCTGCTTGCTGATCAGTATTCCATTTTGGAAACTGTTATGGGCAATGGCTTCTCAATGGAAAGCAGCTGTGCACTGAAGGAAGAAGAAGAATGACAGATCAATAATTATAGGGAAATCAATATTCAAGGGCTCAGCCATGTGTTCTGTGGCAGTAAACGTGACTCATGGATAGTTGTGGTGCCTCCCTGGTGTCAGGTTCAAGAATGCCATGGAGTGGCTGCAGGACATCCTTTTGGAGGAGAAAATCCAACAGAAGTTTTTCTCCACACTAATACCAACACATCGTAGGAAGAAGGATGAGGGATGAGAGTCAATTTCAGGGAGTTAAGGAGGAAAGTAAAAGCAGGAAACTAAAAGTAATTAACTCAGGGTTACTCATATCAAGATGTGACAGTGAGCATAAGGACTGGAGGATCAATCAATTGAACAAGTGAATGGATAATTGGTGTAGGAGGGAGGATTAATTGATTGATTGATTGATTTATCATCACATGTACCAAGATATAGTAAAAAGTATTGTCTTGCATGTTATTCAGGCAAATTGTATCATACAAAATGCATCAGAACACCATGCAGATTAGTATTACAGAAAAATTGCAGAGAAATCAGAATTAATATTTCAGAAGTCCTTTCAAAAGTCTGATTACAGTGAGATGAAGCTATTCTTGCATCTGCTTGCATGTATATTTGAACTTTTATATTTTCTGCCCAATGGAAGGGAGTATAATACCAGGGTAGGAAGAGTCTTTGATTCTGTTGGTTGCTTTACTGAGGCAGCAAGAAATATCAATGGAGTCAATGGAAGGAAGACTAGTTTGTGTGGTGGACTGGCCTGTCATCGGGACTTGTAGATTCTTGCGGTCTTGGAAAGTGTAGTGCTATGATGCATCCAGATAGGATGTTTTCTATGGTGCTTCTATAACAATTGGTAAAAGTCCTTGTGGACATGCCAAATTTCTTAAGCCTTCTTACTAAGAAAGTAAAGACATTGTCATGCTTTCTTGACTATCGTATCGACGAGGATGGACCAGTAGAGATTGTTGACGATCATCAATCCCAGGAGTTTGAAACCCTCGATCATTTCAGTCTTGGCACCACTGATGTAGATGGGCGTGCCCTCTACTCTCCTTCCTGAAGCCAATAATGAGCTGCCATTTTGCTAACATTGATAGATTGTTGTATTTACATCATGCCGCTAAGCACTCAATCTCTTTCCTGTGTTCTGTCTCATCATTGTTTGAGATGCAACCCACAACAGTGATGTTGTCAACAAAGTTATAAATGGATTTGGGGTGGAATTTGGCCACATAGTCATGAGCGTATAATGAGTATAGTAGGTGGCCAGATACGCAGCCATGTGGGGTAATGGTGTCAAGGGTTATGTAGAAGCAGGTGGTGTTGCCTTTTTTATAGATTGCAGTTTATGGGTCAGGAAGTCGAGGATTCAGTTACAGAGGGTGGAGCCAACACCTTGGTCTCAGAGTTAAGAGATGAGTTTATTTTGAATTATGATATTGAAGGCGGAATTGTGGTCAATAAGTCAGAGCCTGACATAGGTATCCTGGCTATCCAGTAGTTTCAGGGGTAAGTGTATGGCCAGGGAGATGGTGTCTGTCGTGGATCTGTTGCACCAATAGGCAAATTGCAAAGGATTAAGGCAATTTGGTAGACTGACGTTGATGTGAGCCATGACTAACCTCTTGAAGCACTTCATGATTACAGAGTTCAGAGCCACTGTACGGTAGACATTGAGGCACACTGCACAAGTTTTCTTTGGCACCGGGATGATGGTGGTTCTTCTTGAAGCAGGTGCAGACTTCAGACCATATTAAGGAGAGGTTAAAGATGTCTGCATCTACCCCTGCCAGCTGGTCCAAGCTGGAAGTGAATGGACGTCTGGAAATTTCCTCCCCGCCGGCCAGCCACTTCGTGGGTTGACTCTCAAAAAGGCTGATCTAATGTCTGCGGCGGTGACCATGGATGTAGGTGCATCTGAGGCTGTTGGGATAAATGACATCATTCCACTGACCTTCTTGTTCAAAGTGAGCATATAAGTTGAGCTCATCAGTAGGGATGTATTGTTGCCTGCCATTCTGTTTGACTTTGCTTTGTCGCCTGTTATGCCATTTAAACCTTGCCACAAACAATGGGCGTCCATGTGGTTGGTCTCAGTCTCAAGCTTAATTTAGCTTTGCTACTTGGCATCTCTGATGGCCTCATGAAATTCTTACCTGGAGTTCCTGTATAGGTGAAGTTTGACTGACCTGTATGCCTCAAACTTGAATTTTAGTAGAGTGTATCTCTTGGTTCATCCATGGTTTGGATTAGCTTCTTCAGCATGCAGTCTACTAGAATTACAATTAGAATTCCTGCGGTGTGGAAACAGGACTTTTGGCCCAACAAGTCTACACCAACCCTCTGAAGAATAACCCACTCAGACCCATTCCCTTATCCTATATTTGCTCCTGATGATTGCACCTAACCTACACATCCCTATGGCCAATTTAGAATGGCTAATTGACCTAACCTGCACAGCTTTAGACTGTTAGAGGAAACTGGAGCACCCAAAGGAAACCCACACAGACACGGGGAGAATGTGCAAACTCCACACAGACAGTCACCTGAGGCTGGAATCGAACCCAGATCTCTGGCACTGTGAGACAGTAGTGCTAACCACTGAGCCACCATGCTGCCCCTAATGAAGTCTGTTTTGGTAGTGGCATACTTGCTTAAGTTGGCCACTGAGTTCTGAATATGGACCAGTCCTCTGACTATAAGCAATCCCTTAGAAGCCCTTTCAGTGCCACAGACCAACAATGCATTACTTTCTGCACTGGGTCCTCATTCTTCAATTTCTGCATGTGATTCGGGCATTATGATCTGATTTTCCAAAATAACAAATAGGAGTAGAACGGTAGGCATCTTCAATGGTTGTGGACCAATAGTCAAGGATGCTTGGGCCTGCATTGGGACAGGAGATGTGTTAATGGTATTTTCATAGTATGTTCTTGTGGTTGAAGTGAACAGTCTCTTGCACTTGGTATCAACCAAATGAATCTTCTCTGAACTCCCACAAATACCAATCTATTTTTCTTTTGATAAGGGGCCCAGACTTGTTCACAAATTCGAGCTGCAGTCTAATCAGTGTGTTGTATAGTTTTAGCAAGACTTCCCTATTTTTGTATTGTATTCCTGTGAACTAAAGGCCAATATTTCATTTGCCTCCCCTGTTTCCTGCAGAATCTGTCTGCTTGTTTTTGATGAATTACGCAGGCAAACTTTCAAATTCCCCTGCTGTGGCTTTCTGCAGTCTTTCTCTGTTTAAGTAATTCTCAGCTTCTTAATTCTTCTTGCCAAAGTGCAAAACCTCACATTTTACCATATTATATTCTATCCACCAAGTGTTTCCCACTCACTTAACCTACCTCTATGCCTTTTCGACTCTTGTGCCAGCTTCATCACAAGACTCCCCACCTATTTTTATATCATCTGAAAACTTGACTATAGTACATTCACTTTTCTCATCCAAGTCATTAATATATATTGTAAAGAGTCATGGCCCAAGTATTGATCCCTCTGTCAATAGTTACAGTTCAGCATCCTGAAATTGTCCCCCTTATCCTTTTTCAACTAATATTTACTGTTAGTTATCCAATCATTTATCCAAGTTAATATGCTGCCTCCATTACTATGGGCACTTACCTTATTAAATAGCTTAACATTTGGCATCTGATCAAATCTTTTCAGGAAATCCAAATGTTAGTCCTACTATTTCTTTTTCTGTACTTCTTATTATCTGCTAAAAGAATTCCAGTAAATTTGTCAGGTATGACTTTTCTTCTTTGAAGTAATGACTCTGCTTGATCAGATTACATATTTCTAAATGTTTTTCAATTACATTCTTCATAATAGCCATTAACATTTTCTGAATAACATATGTTATGTTAATTGGACTGAAGTTTTTTTTGTCTTCTTCCCAGTTGAATTAAAGATGTTACATTAGTAGTTTCCAACTCCCTGGGGCTCTTCAAGAATCTAAGGATCCCCGCAAAATTGCTACCAGTGCATCCACTATCTCTGCAGCATCCCACCTTATATTTAAATTGTTACCACTGGTTTTAGCTTCCCTGACCAAAGAAAACTATTTCCCTATACGTGACAGTGACTTTTCAGTCAAACGTTCCATCTGCTCATCATTTAAGAAATGCTTTGCACATCTGTTCTTCCTGCCAAAATGGACAACCCCATAGAACACGAGTGTTCTTGTCAGTAAGACAGTGAACACTGATGCACATGCAGCGAGCTATTATAAAGGCCAAGAGAAGTTTAGCCTTTATCACAAGATGTGTAATGAAATCTTGCTTCAAGTGTAAACTTGGTTAGAACACTCCTATGTATGGAGTACCTCAGGAAAGATTTTACTATCATAAAAAGTTCAACAGACTTTTTCCCAGAATGGCAGGACTGTCTTATAAGGAACTTAGAAGAACAAGAGATGATGTCATTGAAAGCTACAAAATACTCAAAATGATAGACAGGGTAAATGTAGTTAAGAAGTCTTCCCTGGTTGGGGTGTCTAGAAACAGGGATACAATTTAAATATAAGGGCAATGCCCATTAGATCTCAGATGAAGAAATTTTTGTTTCTCTCAAAAGGTAGTAAATCTTTGGGATTCTCCATCCCAGAGGTGAGAAAGATCACTCTTTGAGTGTATTTTAATGTAAAGGTTGATACATTTTTGATTATCAATGACGTAAAAGGGTGTAGGGGTATTGTAGATTAAAAAAATAAAGTGTTTATTCAGATATCATCAGGTTAAATGGTGGAGCAAGCTCAACAGGCTCAACAGCCTATTCCTGTTCTTATGTTCCTTTGACTGTGGATAGTCAATGGCTAATATTTAAGAACAAATTCAAGCTTTTCAACGGTTATTCATATTCATGATCCAAGCATAGCTAACAAAAGGAATATAGTAATATAGATAGTATTACATTCAAAGAGAAGGCATATAAAGTTGCTAGAAAACAAAAGTTGCATGTCTGAGGACTGGAAGCAGTTTCAGACTTCAGCAAATGCAGACCAAGAGACTGATTAAAGGGAAACATCAAATATGAGAACAAATCAGCAAAGAACAAACTTTAAGAGCTTCCGTACATTTGTGAAAAGAAACAAAAATTACTGTGGGCAACTGTTGATCAACCATAGTCTGAACTTGAACATTCACAATGAACGAAAATTAAATGGCAGCATAATTAAGATGAGGTAGTGATAGGTGGACACAATAGTGGGTACGACCTGGTTAGTTGATGGGAGGGATGAATCTGGTTGGAAGCTGGAAAGAATGGTCAGTGGGTGGAATGGAAGAGAGGAGGCGGGGCTGGAAAGAAAGCCAGTGGAGGGGTGGGAAGGTTATTTGAAATTAGAGAACTCAATGTTATGTTGTCTGAGCTGTAGGCTGCCCAGGTGGAAGATAAGGTATTTTTGAATTGAATTGAATGTATTGTCATGTGTACCGAGGCATAGTGAAAAGCTGTGTCTTGTGAGCAACACAGGCAGATCACATAGTTAATAGCATAGATAAGTAAGTAATAGGTGGCAAAACAAAAACACAGGTACAAGTGGAATGCTAAAAGTTTGTGAGTCCATTTAGCATTCTAACAACAGTAGGGTAGAAACTGTTTTGAAAATGGCTGGTGCGTGTGTTTAGGCTTCTGTACCTTCTCCCTGATGGTAGAAGTTGTAAAAAAGCATTGGCAGGGTGGAGTGGATCTTTGAGAATGCTGGCGGCCTTTCCTTGACAGCGGGCCTGGTAGATGGATTCTATAGATAGGAGGTTGGTCTTTGTGATTGTCTGAGCCAAGTTCACCACGCTTTGTAACCGTCTCTGATCTTGAATGGTGCAGTTGCCATATCAGGTAGTGAAACATCAATTTGTGGCCTGATTCACTACAGCTATGGAGGAGGCCAAGGATGGACATGTCAGAGAGGGAATGGGAGGGGGAATTGAAATGGGCAGTGATTGGGACGTCAGGCTGGCTGTTTCAGGACAGGTGAAGATACTCCGTCTACAGATGTCACCAAGTCTACATTTGGTCTCATCGGTGTAGAGAAGACCACATCAGGAACATCAAATACAGTAAACTAGGTTGGAGGATATGCAGGTGAACCTCTGTCTCACCTGGAAAGACTGTTTGGGGCCCTGGATGGAGATGAGGGAGTTGGTATACGGGCAGGACTTGCATCTTTTTCAGTTACAGTGGAAGGTACCGGGGGTGTTGGAGGGATTGGTGGGGAGTGTGACGCAGCTCAAGGATTGGTGAGGGATGGAAAGGGGAAGATGCTCTGGGTGGTGATGTCTAATTGGAGTTGTCAAAAGTGTTGAGGATGATACATTGGATGCAGAGGCTGGTGGCATGGAAAGTGAGGACAAGGAGGACTCTGTCTTTATTATGTTTGAGTGGGGAGGGGGTTAGAGCAGTGGAGTGGGAAAGGGCAGTCTGGGTGACAGAGGGGGGAAGAAAATCATTGTTTGATACTCGAGGACATCTTGGATGCTTGGGAATGGAATGTCTCCTCATCTGAGCAGATGCAAGGGAGACAGAGGAATTGGGAAAATGGGATGGAGTTTTTGCAGGACACAGGCTAGAAGGAGATGAAGCCCAGCTAGCTATGAGAGTCTGTGGATTAATAGTAAATGTCTGTCTATAAAATGTCACTGGAGATGGAAATGGAAAGGTCAAGAAAGGGGACAGAATTATCTGAGATAGAACAAGTGATATTTGAGGGCAAGGTGGTAGTGTTAACACATTTGATGAACTGCTCCCATTCAGTCTGGGTGCAGGATGCAGCACTGATGCAGTGATCGATGTAACGGTGGAAGAGTTGGGAAACAATAACCATGTTTGCACTGAAGGGGTACTGTTTGACGTAGCTGACAAAGAGGCAGGCATAGTTTGGGCCCATACTAGTACCCATGGCCACCTCCGGGATTTGAAGAAAGTGGGAAGAATTAAAGGAAAATTGAAGGTGAGGACTAATTCCACAAGGTAGAGGAGGGTACTGGTGTTGGGGGTTTGGGGGTGGGGGGGTGGGGACTGGATGGGTCTGTTGGATAGGGAAAAACTGAGGGCCTGCAGGCTGTCCTTGTGGGGAATGGATGTATATAGGAACTGCACATCAATAGTGAAAATGAAGCACTGAGGGACAGGGAACTGGAAGTTTCTGAAGAGATGGAGGGCGTGGTTTATGTCCTGGATGTACATGGGAAGCGCCTAGACCAAGGTGGGAGAATGGAGTTGAGGTAAGAAGCAATAAGTTCAGTGGGGCAGAAGCATGTAGAGACAATGGGTCGGCCAGGTTAATTGGGATTGTGGATCTTGGGGAGCAGGTAGAACTGGGCAGTGATGGGCTGGGGGCTGTGAGACGGTGGAGGAAAGTTCACTGGAGACGATGAGGTCATGGACTTGTAAGAGATGGAGGGGTCATGGTCAAGTGGGAGGTAGGATGTGGTGTTGGTGTTTGGCATCTGCGACATTGAGGTCCTTTCTCCAGACTACCACCACCCCACGTTTGTCAGCAGGATTGATAGTGAACTGGGGATCGGTAAGGAGAGAATGGAGTGCTGAACACTTGGAGGGGGTGAGGTTGGAGTGGATGATGGGGGTAGTGAAACCAAGATGGTTGACTTGTGGTGAGATCACACCTTGAGCATTGTTTGCAGCTTTGGTCTGTTTAATTAAGTAATGATATAATGTCATAGAATGTCAGAAATCATACAACACCAGGTTATAGTTCAACTGATTTATCTAAAACCACAAGCTCTCAGAGCGCTGCTCCTTTGTCTTCAAAATCACAGGGATTTTGAAGAATGTGAGGAAACTCATGAAATATATAAAGGGCTAACAGGGTGTGATAGACTTGATTTCAGGATCATGTTTCAACTGGAGGCTCCAGAACAAGAAGTCACTTTCTCAGACTACATGGTTTGTCATTTTGGACTGAAATGGAGGAGAAATCCCCTCATCCAAGAGGATGAATCTGTGGAAATTTCCACTACAGAAGACTGTGGAGACAGATCACTGGATATACTTAAGAAATAGGTTTCCAGAGGCCGGAAGGCTTCAACAATTATGGATAGAAATCGGGAGAATAGCAATGAGATGTGGTCAGTCACGATCATATTGAGTAAGGAGGCAGGTGAATGGCCTATCCTTGCTCTGATTTTCTATTCATTTACGTGACCCTATAAATTCTTTTGTTTGGATGTTCACACATGATAACATAAATGAACTGTATAGAGTCTGTACAGGAAGAACAATTGGACTACTATCCTATTATGCAGTAACACAGCTAAAACAAAACTTTGGTGACCGTATGTTCCTGACTTATGCTTCATCTTAATTCCCAGCTCAGCCTGATTCGTTTTTAAATGCAAATTACTGAGAGGATGCTGTGTGCCTGTTTCCAGACCACCTTCATCCCTCATGCCAATCCCCTCTGCTAATTTCTTACCTTGAAGAAGTGCTGCCTCCTCTACTACAGCGCATCCAGCAGAAGAAACTATAACAATTTAGTACAGAAGAAGAGACACTTGCATTTGGCCTGACATTCGTAACTGGATCTATATAAACATTGAGATGCTCATGTAGAGTTGGGATCTGCATACTCTATTAAAATGTTATACTCCTCAGAATAGATATAAGAACACCAAATTTCAAACCAGGAGGCAGCAATTCATATTGCTTCCTTAGAAATTTGGTTTTCTTGGATCTGTTGGATGAATTCAAGATGAAAAGCTTCTCCCCTTATTCAACAACATTTAACTTTTACATTACTAAGCTGCTTTGCAAATATTGTGATCATAAAGTCATCAGAAATGAAATGGGCATCATCTAAATTTGAAATATTTATTTCTTGGGAAGTAAACTACAATCTATTCCAAATGGTTTGAATGATCAATGTTGACTGACAAAGCAAGCAACAAACTCCATTCTGAGTTACAAACAGTTCTGTTTACTTCACTATTTGGATTAGAACAAGGATTGAAAGCAGCTTATTTTTTCAAAAGATTGTTTCAAATGTCATTGCATAAACAGGCTAGAGCCCAGGGCTCAATTTGTGCAGGAAACCTAAGTTAAATCATTCCCACCTGATCTACCAGCTGGAATCTGTTCCCTGCTGTTGCATAATCTGAATTTTGACAGATAAATTGTGGGCTTTGTGTTATCTATTACAAGAGCCCAGGCAGAGATGGCCTGCAGCACAGCATTAAGAGTCCAGGGAGTAAACTTCTTCCGTGTTTTCAACAGTCTAGACAGCATTGTGCAATGCTTTGTAGTTGTCAAACAGAATCACATAAGAGATTTGAATGAACTGATCGTGAAAAGAAATGTCATCGGTCACTTGCATTATTTCTCCTTACATCTTTTATATTTAAAAATGGTAAGAGTGTAAGTATGTTTTCAGATATGTAATTGTGGCATGGGATTTGATTCCACATTAATTCAAATTCTTCAAATGTCAGAAGTCCTACGGTTATTACACAAATTGTTCTACAGCAAAGATTTACCAAATATTTACATATTAACAAATTGACATTTATTTATATGAGGAAAATATAGCCACAAAATTAAGGAATGCCAATTGTGTCAAATAGGTTTGTTATACTATTCTTAAAGAAATGATCTCTGTTAAAATGTCTGAAAGAAAATTTTGATATTTAACATTAAGTGCTCATGAGCTCATACTGCTCACCACCTTTGTTATGCTGACATTACTGGCAAAGTGATGTGGAGAGTTAAAAATATCAACATATGACTATAGTGCGATACATTGATAGCATACCACATTTCCATTTACACATGAAAACCATACACATAAGTTAACATTATAAGACAACTGTGGGCTACTGCAAGCTCAAGACAATTCTTTTCTTGGCAGGTACAAGAGATTTAATCTGGATTTTGTACAGAATGTTTTTTTTGACTGTATAAACCATCTTGAATCATAGAATGCCTACATTGTGGAATGAGTTCATTCAACCCATCAAGCCCACATCGACCTTCTGAAGAGCAGCTCACCCAGACCCAGATCCAGCCCCCTACCCTATCTAATCTGCACATCTCAGGATTGGAGGAGGAAACTGGAGCACTCAACAGACTCACACAGACTCCAGGAGAATGTGCAAACCCCACAAAGACAGTCACCTGAGACTAAAACTGAACCCGTGTCCCTGGCGCTCGGAGGCAGCAGCGTTAGCCTCTGTGCCACTGTGCTGCACTGAATCACTGTGCCACTTGCTGTCCCAATCTGAATCATATTTAATTATGAACAGACAATTAGCTTCAAATTTAAGCTGGACATTGATTATTTATACTGAGACAAAGATGGACATGACGTAAGTGAACATACAGTGCAACATAAAGATAGAAGAGTAAATGAGTTGCTGTCAAGTGTCAGGGCATTCTACCTCTTCTTTTGGCACACACACTGGAGTTAGTCCACTGGATGGTCATTAAAGCTGTTTCAACTTTCTGCATGCTCAAGGCCAATTAAAGTATTTTGTGATCCATGAAACTGACAGCAAGGCTCATTCGAAAACTTCAAAAAAAATGAAGAAAATTCAAATAAGGAAATTTGATATCAAATTGCAGAAATCTTGGTTAAGTTGATGTCAAATAAGTTTGAAAATAGAACTAGGTCAGCACCTTGGGCCAGTGAAAATGCGGGAAACGAAAATGCCCTTGTAGGTTTTGAATGAAGTGCAGGTAAATAGAGTAGGTGGCGTATTTTGGTATTCATTGGTCAGCACAGACATGGTGGGCTGAAGGGCCTGTTTCTATGCTGCATGGCTGGCACTTTGCACTGAAGTGAAGCTATGTAATAAGCATTCAATGGGCCTTTCTTGACAGTAATTCAAACAATCAAGGGAAGTCATACAATGTGGCATAACAACCCAAGCCTGACGTGAGACAATTTATTAAGATTGATAATTAAATACACACTAGTTGCATTAGAATGAAAGACTGCAGCTATGACTTTCTAAGCATGATGGTAAATGTTACCAATAATATAGACATGATGATACATGTAGTAAATGCTACAGGAATCTAGCTGAGAATATACTTTTATAGAACTGAATTACCTTCACAACTTGAATTAACATTTTCAGGGTCATCAGAGACTAGGCATAAGATACTGTTAGGCTTACAGTGATAACAAATATTGCAGAATAATAATGGACACCTGCACAGCCCTACTTATTGATAACGATAAGGGTATAAATGCTAAGATAGTCAAGTACGAGTGAACTGTAAAAATATTGCAATAGTATCTAAAGATTGTCATGCTGGTTATGTATTTCAGAGGCCTTAGTCAAGTTTTACTAATTGTGTTACCCAATGTGCACTTGTAAAATAAAGTCTGCAATTGCCTAATGAAAAGTGGTGTTAAACTATCCTAATAATTCAGACTCTAATTATATGAAAACTTTCTCAGGGAGAAAAGCTATGTGCAGAATACAGCATTATAATGCCATAATGTAAAATAAATTATGTAAGACAGAGATGAGTAAAATTTTTTGTCTCACAGTGTGTTTAACATCTTTCAAACACTTTTCCTCAAATGTAATGCAAGCAGAGTGTTTGAATATGTTTGAAGGCAGAGATGGATCAATTTTAGACAAAGGGGTGAAAGGACATTGGGACGATATGGGAATGTAGAGTTGAGGTTTCAATCAGTTCATTAAATGAGTTATTGAATCACAGAGGAGGCTTGAAGGCCCAAATGACCACTGCTGTTCCACCTTGTTTGTTGATATTGCATGCATGTTCATATGCCAATGAGTCTAGGGTGTTCTTATCCATTTATTTATCAATATTTGCCCATTTGTCACTTTTAGGCTGTTTTATGTTTTGGCAATTACAGACAAAATTGCATAGGAAGCCCATTTAAGTTAAATGGTACTTTTGAGTGATCAGGAACTAGAATTTACAATCTAAAATGTAGGAGTAGTTGTGAGCCATATTGTCCCTTGATCCTTCTCCACCAATCTGTATGACTGATCTAATTATGGCTTCAACACCAATTTCTGCTCTATTCCCCATAATCATAGAAACAATGTCATTTGAAAGCCTGCCTACATTAAACAAGCAAAGAAATTGCTGGGAAATTGAGCACACCTGGTAGCAACCATGGAAAGAAAGCAGACTTGACGTTTCAGATCCAGTGACCCTTCTTTAGATGGAAGAAGGGCTACCTGAAATTTTAACTCTGCTTTCTCTCCACAGTTGTTGCCAGACCTGGTGAGTTTTCCCAGTAATTTCTGCATTTTTTTTTCTGATTTTCCACTTCTGCAGCTCTTTAGTTTCACCTGTCTTAACTTTGACCCTGTCTCCACAATTCTTAGGGATTCATAAGACTTTGAGGGCTGATAAACCTCATCATCTCTGTATTAAATAGACAGAATTTTCCACTCTCTTCAACACCAGGGGTATTGGTAAGAAAGTTGATAAAATACAGCAGAAATGGAATAATCAGGCTCTCCACAATGAGAAGAAAAGTTCTGACTGTTCCTGTAGTGCTTAAATGATGGGTTTTTAATCTCACTCATGAACAGCAACTACCTTATTTCTATTCAGTTGCATCTCATTATTATCCAAACCGCATTACTTTTATGCAGCTCTCAACTCCCATCATTCCCTGAAAATCTAGATGACACTAATCCTGGAGTCAGAGAAGTGGAAGCATCTTATTGGTTACTTTTCTGCCCCTTCAGACAATTTCACTCCTACCACATGCTCCATGGATACTGTCATCTATATACTTCGTCCATATCAGTTGGCATTACCAAACCACTAGCCTTATCACATCATCCTGGCTGTTTTCAGACCAACTCACACATCTCTCCAGTCCTTCAGGACTTGAATTTGGAGCTTAGGGACACTTATGAATTTCAGATTTCTGCCAGGTTGCTTTGGCAATAAAGACATATGTGCAAATCATACCTCTGCACAGGACTCATTTTATGGTTCTGAGCTTAATTTCCTAATGCTCATACATTTTGCATTAACTTGGAGGCAACCAGCCCCTGTCACTTGTTATAGCTCAGAGGGACTGGCAGGTAGATTATCACTGTTTGAAGGACTGAGCAGTGGATTTGCTGTACAACACCATGTTATGCCTATATCAAATCGAGAGTTTACACCAACAGATAACACAACAAACTAACTGCATGTGCTTCAAACATATGGTCATGCTTGAAAGTCAAAGGTAACCAGTAATTAGTGACATTTTGAGAGTCTATGTTCAGTCAGGGAGAACTATTACAGTCAAGGGGTCCATATGATTCTAATCTAGGGTCTTGGCTAAGGTCAGTCCTTCAGGTCTGGTATAACCAGTTCAGAAGTTATTGGCACATCAGTCAGTGTGATGTGAAGTTATCAGTCCAAGACTTAGGCCAAATCTTTCAGCAATTACACAGAGAAGGATTTAATAGGATTGAAGTGAATGGAAAAGCATCTAGTGGTGATGCAAATGCATATGGAGTCCCCAACAAGAGGGCAGGGGGTTTAGAAGTTTATGTGGATGAGGTGGGTGAGAACTCTTGAGCAGACATGATGCATACAATAGTAGAGTTGTAGTTCATGAAGCTTGATAAGAGGTATGTGCAGTAGTAATGTTGGAATGAGTGGTGGCTTTGTTGTGTGTAAAGTATCACAGAGAAGATTATGGAACTTACTTTTGTGGCATGTCGATCATTGACCTTCTTCCTGTATTTTTGTTTCACCTGGGATATGGCACTCATCCAGATTGCTATTCCATCCACCCTGGTGGAGATTAATGGTATGACATTGTTTGCTGACAAGAAGTTCAAAGCACTGTCCTCTTCTCAACCACGCCATCACCTGCGCCTGCTTTCCTTCAGAGGTCTGATGGTTTCTACCCAATGATTTATACTTGTAAACTGTTAAGCTACCTGGAAGCCAATCATATAGTTGTTGGCAAAAAGGAGGACTTTGTCTTCAATAACCAGTCACAACTCAACAGACTGATCAGCTATTTGTGACTGGCCAAATCCACATTCATACATAATCCCCTGGCTCCAGCTTTTCTAGATCTAGATTTCAACTACTTAATGAACAAGCAGCAGTGTAAACAACACTCACAATGAATATCAAGTTATTTGCCTTTAAGAAGTACAACAATCCTTTAGCAACCCTTGATCTTTAAAACAGTACTTTTCCTACTTCAGTTCACAGACAAAAATAGACAAAAACAAAATGCTGCATTGTTTACTGCATTGTCAGCAGGATGGACACAAAACCCTTGGTCCACTTATCCTCGTCATTGATGTAGATCATAAATAATTAAGACGCAGCATGGATTCCTGCAAAGTATAATTTGGCAACCTATGAATTTCATGTTTATCATTTTTTTTCTGTTAGAAAGCCAAAAATTTCAGATGGAAATCTGTAGCCTTCAGACCTATGTTCCAGGTGAGGCAGCAATTTACCAGCACTTGGTTTAATCCAATCTACTGTATTTGTAGAGTCATAGAGCTGTACAGCATGGAAACAGACTGTAGAGTCCAACTTCTCCATACTGACAAGATATCCTAGATTAATCTAGTCCCATTTGCCAGCATATGGCCCATATCTCTCTAAACCCTTACTATACATATATCCATCTCAATGTCTTTTAAACATTGTAATTGTATCAGCCTCCATCATTTTGTCTAGCAATTCATTCCATACACGCACCAACCTCTGTGTGAAAATCTTTTAAATCTTTCTCCTCTCATCTTTAACCTATGCCCTCTAATTTTGGACTCCTCTACACTTTGGAAAAGACCTTGGCTATTTACCTTATCTATGTCCCTCATGATTTTATAAACTTCTAGAAAGTCACTCGTCAGCCTCTGACACACCAGGAAAATAGCCCGAATCTATTGGGGTGGAACAGTGGCTCAGCGGTTAGCACTCCTGCTTCACAGCACCAGGGACCTGGATTTGATTCTAGCTTCAGGCGACTGTCTGAGTGGAGTTTGCACATTCTCCCCGTATCTGCGTGGATTTCCTCCAGGTGTTCTGGTTTCCTCCCACAGTCCAAAGATGTGCAGGTCAGGTGGATTGGCCATGCTAAATTGCCCATAGTGTCAGATGCATTAGACAGAGGGGAATGGGTCTGGGTGGGTTACTCTTCGGAGGGTTGGTGTGGACTAGTTGGGCCAAAGGGCCTGGTTCCATACTATAGAGAATCTAATCTATTCAGCTTCTCCCTGTAGTTGTGGGTGGCACGGTGGCACAGTGGTTAGCATTACTGCCTCACAGCGCCTGAGACCGGGTTCAATTCCCGCCTCAGGCGACTGACTGTGTGAAGTTTGCACGTTCTCCTTGTGTCTGCATGGGTTTCCACCGGGTGCTCCGGTTTGCTCCCATAGTCCAAAGATGTGCAGGTCAGGTGAATTGGCCGTGCGAAATTGCCCGTAGTGTTAGGCAAGGGATAAATGTAGGGGCATGGGTGGGTTGCGCTTCGGCGGGTCGGTGTGGACTTGTTGGGCCAAAGGGCCTGTTTCCACGCTGTAATGTAATCTAATCTAGTTCCAACCCTGGTAAAATCCTTGTAAATATTTTCTGAACACATTCAAATTTCATAACATCCTTCCCAAGACCAGGCACACCAAAATTGAATGTAGTATTTCAAAAGTAGCCCAACCAATGTCCTGTACAGCTGCAACATGACCTCCCAACTCCAACACTCAATGCACTGACCAAGAAAGGCAAACATGCCAAATGCCTTCTTAACTATACTGTCTACCCGTGACTCTACTTTCAAGGAGCTGCACTCCAAGATCTGTTTGTTAGGCAACTTTCCCCAAGCGCTTACCATTAAGTGTATAAGGGAGAAAGTGAGGACTGCAGATACTGGAGATCAGAGTCGAGTTGCTGGAAAAGCACAGCAGGTCAGACAGCATCTGAGGAGCAGGAGAATTGACTTTTCGGGCATAAGCCCTTCATCAGGAATGACGCTTGTGGGCCAGGACTGAGAGATAAATGGGAGCGTGGTGGGGTTGGAGGGTAAGTAGCTGAGAAAGCGATAGTTGGATGAAGGTGAGGAAGAAAGTGATAGGTCAGAAGGGGGAATGATGGACAAGTCCGGAGGGTGGTGCCAAGTTGGAGGCTTGGGACTGGGATAATGTTAGGGGAGAGGAAATGTGGAAGCTGTTGAAATCCATATTGATCCCGTGTGGTTGCAGGGTCCCAAGGCGGAATATAAGGCGTTCTTCCTCTAGGCGTCAGGTGCTAATGGTTTGGTGGTGGAGGTGGACTCGCACCTGCATGTCCTTGACAGAGTGGGAGGGGGTGTTGAAGTGTTCAGCCATGGGGCAGTGGGGTTGGTGGGTGTGGGTGTCCCAGAGATGTTCTCTGAAATGATCCACAAGAAGGTGTCCTGTCTCCCCGATGTGGAGGAAACCACATCGGGTGCAACGGATGCAGTAGGTGACATTGGTAGAGGTACAGGTCAATTTCTGATGGAAATGAGGGAAGCGGTGTGGGCGCAAGTTTTGTACTTCCTATAATGGCAGAGAAAGGTGCCAGGATTGGAGTGTGGCCTGGTGGGGAGTGCGTGGAACTGATGAGGGAGTTGCGGAGGGAATGGTCTCTCTGGAACGCTGATAGGGCTAGGGAGGGATATATCTCTTTGGTGTTGAGTCCATATGGAGATGCCAGAAGTGGTGGAGGATAATGTGATGTATGCAAAGGTTGGTGGAGTGGAAGGTGAGGACTTGTGGTGGTGGTGGTCGGGGGGGGGGGAGGTGTAGAGAGCACGGGGGCTCTGTCCTTGTTGCATTGGGAGGGGTAGGGTTCAAGGGCGGTGGTATGTGAAGTGGAAGAAATGTACTGGACGGCATTCTGAACCATGTGCAAAGGGAAGTTGCGATCATGTAAGAAGGAGACAATTTGGGACTTTCTGAGGTGGAATTGGTCATCCTGGGAACTGATGCAGCAGAGGCAGAGGAATTGGGAATAAGGGATGGTGTTTTTACAGGAGGTAGGGTGGGAGAAGGTCCAGTCTAGGTAGCTGTGGGAATCAGTGGGCTTGTAGCAAATGTTTGTGGTTAGCCAGTCATTGCTTTGGAGGAAGTGGGAGGTTGGAAGGAGAAGTTGTTGAGGGTGAGGACCAGTTTAGCCAGGCAGGTGAGGGTGTTGTTGGAAGGGTACTGGTTGGAATGGCGTGAGAGGAGGAAACGAAGGGCTTGGAAACCTTCGTCATGGCAAATCGATATGTACAGGGACTGGATATCCAGGGTGAAGATGAGGTATTGGGGGCCAGGGAAACGAAAATCTAGAAAGAGGTGAAGGGCATGGGTGGTGTCACGAATGGAGGTGAGGAGTTCCTGGGCTAAGGGGGATAAGGCTGTGTTGAGGTCGGAAGAGATGAGTTCAGTGGAACAGGCACAGGCTGAGACAATAGGTCAACCAGGGCAGTCAAATTTGTGAATCTTAGGAAGAAGATAGAATCAGATGTTGCAGGTTTCACGGACAAAGAGGTTGGAGGCTGTGGGTAGGAGATCCCCAGAGGTGATGAGGTTGTGGATGGTCTGGAAGATGATGGTTTGGTGATGGGAGGTGAGGTCGTGATCAAGGGGACAGTAGGAGGTGTCTGTGAGTTGGCGCCTGGCTTGAATGGTTTAGAAGTTAGTGCGCCACACTGCTACTGCCTCACCCAGCCTTGTCTGCGGGTTTGATGATGAGGTTAGGGTTGGAGCAGAGGGCTGCGCGTCGTGAGGGCAGGAAGTTGGAGTGGGTGAGGGCAAGTGGACAGGTTGAGGCAATTGATATCACGGCGGCAGTTTGAAATGAAGAAGTCAAGGGGGGGTAACAGGCCGGCACGGGATGTCCAGGTAGATGGGACGTATTGGAGATGGGAGAAAGGGTCCTGATGGAAAACATAAGCTCGGAGGTGGAGGCAGCGGAAGAAACGTTCAACATTGCAACGTGTGTCAAACTCATTAATCAGGGAGCATAGAGGGATAAAGGTGAGGCCTTTGCTAAGGACTAAATGTTTGTTCTCAGTGAGGGAGAGGTCCTGGGGAATGGTGGACACATAGCAGGGATAGGAGCTAGGACCAGGAATGGGTCTGGAGCTGGAGGTCGGGGCGGAATCAGTTGCTTGAGTGGGCATAATTATGATTATAGGGTCAGGAATGATGTCATCAATGGAAGTGATACTCACAAATGGGGTGAAGGTGGGGCTTATAGCTGTGGTCAAAGGAGCAGAAGTGATGTCTCAAGCAACATGGCCGGCATTTTGGTTTGGTTCTTGGTGGGTGATGTCACTGGTGGCCGAAGTGATGTCGGCAATCGAGGCTTCTGTGTATAGGTGAGTGGTGTCCTTAGAGGCAAAAGTGGCTGCTGCGGTGGCAGAAGTGACATGCAAGGTAGCTATCGCACGTATGCTAGCAGCGGTGAATCTAGTGGGGGCAGTGAATCCTGAAGCCGTCAGGTGGGGTAGTCTTCCTGGCAGTGGTGAAGGTGGTTGGCTGGATGGCGATCACGGAGGTGGTGTGGTCAGCAGTGGCTGCAGTACATGCGGTGATGGGCGGGGGCACGGAAGTGACATCATCGATCATCCTGGCGGTCGTGGAAGGAGCGGCCGTGTGGCTAATGGCGTCCAGCTGGTTCCAGAGACCAGGAGAAGGTTCTAGAAGGTTCAAGGAATTCTGTGTATTGATGGAAGTACAGGAAAGTTTGCTTAACTTGCATTTTTTAATGTCCAATGTGGTGGAGAAAAACTGTTTGTTGAGCGTATGAATCCTTATGAGAATGTAAAAATGCAGACATCCACTGCAGATTTTGGAAAGTGTGGCTCTGAGCTGGGGCAGGACTGACTGTAGGTAGAGTAGATGGCAGCGCATGGCTGATGGCATGGAGCGAAGGATCGGAATGAGAATCGTGGTTGAAGGTTTCGGATTTGTAGCGTGTACTGGGTATCCTGTTCAGGTCCAAACTGTGTTGGTCTGAATGTGGTCGGGAGTCCATGTGGGATCAGATGGTTCCATAGGCAGACAATGAGCAAGGAGATGTGTCTGTAGTAGCGATTCTGTTTCAGGATGTGGCTGAAGAGCTTCAGGGCAGAGGAGATAAACTGAAGGGTACAATGAGAGAGGGACTCACTGAGACCTTTGTAGAGAGAGGAGGAGAACTTCTTCAAGGTCGGTATCCTTGGCAGAGGCTTCACAGTCAGGTTAAAATCAACGAGGAGAAATTGAGGACTGGAGATCAGAGTCCTGAGTGTTTTGCTGTGAAAGCACAGCAGGTCAGGCAGCATCCAAGGAGCAGGAGAATATCAGGCATAAGCTCTTCATCAGGAATGAGGCTTGTGGGCTGGGGCTGAGAGATAAATGGGAGAGGGGATGGGGTTGGGGGGAAGGTAGCTGAGAAAGCGATAGGTGGATGAAGGTGAGGGAGAAAATGATAGGTCAGAGGGGAGAGTGATGGACAGGGCTGGGGGGGCATTGCTGAGTTGGAGGCTTGGTACTGGGTGGAAGGTGAGGACCAGGTGGTTCTGTCTTTGTTGCGTTGGGAGGGGTGGACTCCTGGGTCTACTCCACCGCCAAACCGTTACCACCCGACGCCTGGAGGAAATACTCCTCATATTCCGCCTTAGGACCCTGCAACCACACGATATAAATGTGGATTCCAATAGCTTCCTCATTTCCTCTTCCTCAACATTATCTCAGTCCCAACCCACTAATTCGGCACTGCCTGAACTCCTGGTTGCCTGCCACTTCGACACATCACCATATTTGTTGGCGAACAATTCTATCTCAGGCCTGATGAGTATTCTAGCAAGGCTCAATACAAGCTGGAAGAACAGCATCTCATTCTCTGCAGCCTTCTGGACTCAATCTCAAGTTCAATATTTTCAGGGCCTGAGCATCCTGTTTCTTATCTTTTATTTATCCTCACAACCCAAATGTTGTCATCACATGGGCAGACTTCAGCACACCCACCTAGGGTCCACATTACCAGCTTTTCTCCTTCCCTGACATGCCATTGTCCATTGCTTTGTTTGCTTAACTGCTGTTCTGTTCTTTCAAAGGCTCCATCTCCACCTGTTTTCAACATGTACTACCAGCTAGTTCCTAGCTAGTTCTAGTTATAATGAACTGTCACTGAATCTGTAATGTTAAGTCTGCTTTCTCTCCATAAATGCATATCAGGTCTGTTGAATTTCTTCAGCAATTTCTGTTTTTGTCATAGTGTTCTGTATCCATGTTGAAATACCCCCAACACCATGAGTGCTTATCTTCTTTGGTAACATTTTGGGCAGGATATTACTGAATGCCACTTGAAAATTCACATTATTTCTGGCATAGGCTTGAATTTTTGTAAGGGTCAAAAGCTTTTCTTTTATTACAAAAATGGCTCCACAGGCTGAAATTTTGAAGTCCTGGTCCCAAACATGCTATCTACATTTTTATTTAGTGATCAGATGTTCATGGAGATAACTGTACTTGGTAAAATGCAGCTACCTCAGCTTTTTACTGGAGTACAAAGTGCAAACATGACATGTGGACTTTAGTAGGAAAGAATTTACAGCTTCTTGAAGTTACTTTTCTCTTCTCAATACAGTCCAGGCACCCCTTTGCCAAGATTCAGAGGCCCTTTGGGAGAAGTTGCATGTCTTTGGGATGGAAAAAGTGCCCTTTGGATAGATAAATTTAGACATGACAGCATAAAAAAAAAATTCTTACTCACTGCAACTACCAAAGTAACAGGAGAGCAATCAGAAGGAGCAGACAAGAAATTGTCAAAAGAAACTTTCAAAAAGAACTTTTTTAAGCAAGTGTTAAAAGTGCTGTTGAAGGGAGTGCCAAGCCCTCAAGGTATTCAAAACTCCAATGTTTAATAGTTATAAAAGAAATAAACTGCCTGGAATGTTAAAACAAAATCACTGTGATGCTATTCGACCATTGTGTTGACGTAGGCCTGAGGGCTATCATTTCAACAGACGTGGCTAATTTTGCAAGCTTTTTTTATTACACTGGAGTGCCCAAAAAAATCACAGTTTAACTGCCAGCTCCAAGTGATCATAATATCTTTGAAGTGGGACAATGAATAGCAACTTTCTTTCTTTCAATTTAAGAAGTTAAAGGAAGTTACATGTAGCAAATAGGTTTTTTATAACTGCGTGAGGTTTACTGAAAATCATAATTTGTTCAATCGATAATTAAGAAGTCAAGTTTATCTAATTTCAGCATGCATTCTGGAGTCTGCCTATGCTGAGTCAGTAGATATGGTCAGCATTAGGGCATAGGGTGGTAGATGGCAACAGATGAGGAACCATGAGGGGTGAGAGATGTTTGTTTTTAAATTGGTTTTCATTTTATAAACTTTACAAAATGCTGGTGTAACACGGTGGATGGTAGAGGGGTAAAGAAAATAAAATGTTTGTTTTACTTAGAGACAGGAATCTGGTAACAAAGGAAAGTCAGAACAATCCAGGAGAAGTCAGACAGCACGCAAATTCATTCAAAGGGCTGAGATCACTGATAATAACAGTCTCCAAGTAGTTTTGGTTGAAGGAAATCCTGAATGGCATAAAAGCCAATAAGAGAAAAGCTTCCAAAACAAATAAAATACCATTGAGATAGCAGAGAAGAAGATATCCCATTTGAGACATGATTAAATTAGATTCCCTACAGTGTGGAAACAGACCCTTCGGCCCAACCAGTCCACACTGACTGTCCGAAGAGTAACCCACCCAGACCTATTTCCCTCTGACTAATGCACCTAACACTATGGGCAATCTAGCATGGCCAATTCACCTAACCTGCACATCTTTGGACTGTGGGAGGAAACCGTAGCACCCTGAGGGATCCCACACAGACACAGGAAGAATGTGCAAACTCCACACAGAGGGTGGAATCAAACTTGGGACCCTGGTGCTATGAGGCAGCATGATTTTAAGCAATAAGTAATAAATGAACTATACTTGTAGGTTGTTCAAGTGTCCTGGGAAGAAACACAAACTGAAGAATTGAATCATTGAATTAATGCAGAAATTTGCTAAAAGGAAATGAATAAGAGCTATTCCAGATGTACAGGGAGTTTTTGTGTATAGAAAATGACGACACGACATTGAAGTATGAGTGTCAGAAAAATTGTTATTGGGATAAAGGAGTTAAAACCTTTTTGTGAAATTTGTTATGGATTGTTTCAAACAGTTCTTGCACAGTATAACATAGTTCCTAACTTTGTTAAATGTTGACATTCTTTTATTAAAAGTACAGTACATTGGCAGCCTTTTGTAAGTAAGCACAAAATGGAAAGAAAAGATGAAAGTTATGTTTTATGAAGCCAGGTCTCATTCTGGGATTTGATTTGTTCAGTATTACCAGCAACTAGATTTTCAACATCTTGCATACCTCTGATCTATCAATTCCATATCATCCTTAAGTTCCTGAATGAACTAAATATCCTTTGTCCTTTAGAGTTAATCTTTCTCAATAGAACATATCTTTGTGAAACTTCTGTAATATCACTTTAGATGTCTGCCACAGCTTATCCACTGTTTTAAGTTTTAATCTATTTTCCCATCCCACTAACTTAAAGCATTAGTTTGAGGCTAAGATTCATACTTTATAACTGACTGTGAAATCATTCCTGGTATGATCAATTTGATCAAGAAAACTTGTTACAATGGACCATTAATTAATCTGGATTCATTATACTGTGGCAAACCTAAAATAACCTTTTCCTTGAATTAGTTCCAGAATACAATATTCTAAATTTGTACTGATGAAAAATAACATACATCATGATCAATTGTCTTCTTATTTAAGGCTTTTTGAATAATCTAAACATTCAATATAAACTGAAGAACAGTGTTATTATATAAACCTAATGTTGAAGATTGTGTTGGCTTGTAAAGAGAGGACAATAATGCTGGGCAAGAGGTGGATCAGTCAGGGAAGGTGGCTAAAGGAATGAGCGAATTCACTTTAATTAAGAGTGGAGTAGATGAAATACATACAGCGATATTATTTACACTGTTGAGTGGCTCATAGAACAGAAACCAAATATACAAGGGAATTGTATAAAAAAGCAAAATGGAAATGAACTTTATTTTGCAGTGACATGATCTAGAAGGCATTACCCAAAAATCCCGTTCAATTATAACTTCTGAAAATTAACTAGAAATCATGTTTCACAAACTTGATTGAGTTTTTTGAAGAAGTAACAAAGAAGATTGATGAGAGCAGAGCAGTAGATGTGATCTATATGGACTTCAATAAGGCATTCGACAAGGTTCCCTATGGTAGACTGATTAACAAGGTTAAATCTCATGGAATACAGGGAGAACTAGCCATTTGGATACAGAACTGGCTCAAAGGTAGAAGACAG
>NC_057715.1:40390723-40398299 GCF_004010195.1 Chiloscyllium plagiosum
TGGATGGGTATATGAAGAGGAAGGGTTTGGAGGGATATGGGCCGGATGCTGGCAGGTGGGACTAGATTGGGTTGGGATATCTGGTCGGCATGGACAGGTTGGACTGAAGGGTCTGTTTCCATGCTGTACATCTCTATGACTCTAAGTCTCTATAACTGAATATGAAGTTGAAAAGCAAGGTAAAAGATCAGAGAAGTGGGACTGAAAAGAGCTGGCACAGGAACAATGGAGTGAATGGCCTTCCTTGCTGTAAGGCCTATAATATTTTTTATTCTATAAAAGACAATAGGTATGTCAAGTAATATTGAAATAATGAAATATGGCTGAGTGGCAAAAAATTATGATCAAAATTAAGTTGTGACTGGAAGACACATAATGAATACTGAAGGTTATTATTAAACATTGGAGGCCAAAGGAGCAGAATTGAGAGATCAAGAATTAATTATAGAGGTCAAGACCACATTGTTGGAAAGGACCAGGTGATAGAGAAACAATATTTTTCTCAAACCATCTGTTGATGTAAATCAGCCCATGTGAAGATAATTAATGATCTTTTTGAACAGCACATAGATTGTTTACTGAAAAGCAATAATCTAAGCAATGTCTCTGATATTACACATTCAAAATTTAGCTGAGGCTGTCATATTCTAAATATTGTGACATTTATCTGACAATATAACAATTGTTGCACATGTGCCACAAATGGGAGACTAAAATTATCCAAAGAACTGTCCGGGAGTAGGAAAACAATTCTGGATTCAAATTCTACTGTCTGTGGAACTAAAGTACAAACTGAGCCAGAATGGAAGTAGCTACTGTAAAAAAAACAACTGTTCAGCCCAATACCAAGTGTCCATATCAAACAACACATCCATTGACCATTCACAGTGGTCAGCATGTCAGTTGTGCTCAACTACCTCATGCTTCCCATGTTCAGCAAACTATATTCACAATTCGATATAATTCTGTTTAGAAATCATTTATTAAGTAATTCAGACCGTGTTAAGGGTTAACCGGAAACCAAACTCAAATTATCAGTCAGGTTTGCAGTATGATGCACTTACATGTGATAGAAACAAGCAAATGGAATTCATACAAATATTGGGGCATTTATAGGAGAATAAAAATGTTGTGGCGACTGTCAATTTCTTCTGCATTTCCATAGCAAAATTCTACCAATCAGAGACAATTGTCCAATCTGAGAATTAAGATGAACTGTTGTTCCTGTATCTATGTGCTAATAATGGCTGAATGTATCAGCACTTTTTTCATATGCTGTAAAATTGTTGTCTTTTTTTTAAGCTTGTTTCATGCAGCTTAGTCCCAGTAAGTGCAAGACAAAGAGTGATGATTTTTTTTTGTCTCCTTTAGCTATATTTAGGTTTGATACTGCCAAGCAAGCATTTATGAACTGTTACCAATTCACCTACATTCTTCCTGAAATAAGGTGACTAATACTGGGCACAATACTCCAGATGTGGTCATGCCAGTGCCCTGAAAACTAAAGCATAACCTCCCTACTTTTGTATTAAATTCCCCTCACAAGAAACAACAATGATTCAGGTAGATTTACTAATTACTTGCTGCCCGTGTCTATTAGCCTGTTGTGATTCATGCACTAGTGTGGTAAGGTGCCAGATAGGTGGGGCTGAAGGATGACAGAAAAATGGCTGCACTATTCGGCAGAAGATGAATTGAGGGTTTTCAGGATTGGTCCAGTTGAAATTTAGTCTTGGAGATTGGTGTGGGGAATGCTATTCATGATAGGTTGAGTCAATCTGGAGCAGAGCATATGATGTTTATGGAGAGTTGCAGGTGTCAGTAAGATTTGTTAGGGTGCCAGTTTTATAGTTAGTTCGGAGTCAGAGAAGTTTTTAATTCCCTTCACTACTCCTAGCAAACTACAGATAAGCAAGTCAGAACCCTCAGTAAATTCTAGGGTTGACTCAGATTTGGGGCTACCACATGATCCCAATGCACATTATCAGGGTTCATCCACTACGTGACCACCTGGACACCATAAAATCTGAGCCTTTATTTCCTTTTGTTTACCATTTAAATGTTACAATACTAATTGATATTGTTGCTGTTGATGTCAGAATATAAGTCAACCTTGAAAAATAGGAGCTGCATTATATGCTGAACATAAATGAAAACCATGGGTTTAAGCTTTGGATATTCACCATTTTGATATATCATCAGCATCCTACACAAAGACTGGGTATATCTTCATCTTCTATGGCACAGTCTGTTTGTTCATTATGTGATTAGTACTGGTAAACAAAACTGCTTTAATACAGTGAAAATTTGTTTTTGATGGCTCATATGAGGATAGCATGCTATGGCTGAAAAGGACAATTGATTTAAGTATGAATTATGAGTCAAAATCTATGACTTTTGCAGTTGGAAGATTGGAGGTGTCCTATACACCAGGCTGAATGATGCATAGGGACTTTGGTAATGTTGAAAACCTTGAGGCAATAGTCCTGAGAGGTGATTTGAAGAAAGAAATGTTTCTTCTGATGGAAAGTTGATCGATAGAATGTTCAGCTCCTTTAAGCACAATGCTTTATCATCTAAAAAGAAAAAGAAACAAGGAATTGTGTTTTATGATATAATTCTTGCAGAATGCTTGGATATATAATGTCCCTTTTATGTTCTTCATCTGTTGGCAATGCTGTGAAATGACGACCCATATTCATTTGTTAAACAGATTATATCCAACCTGACAGTGATGCAGTACTATGTTAAGAACAGCATATGGTCACCAGTAATTAAGGATAATTAATGCAGTGGGTGTCTAATGTTCTCAGGATAAAGAAAGAGTAAAAAGCTATTATTTAAAGGAATGAACATCTGAAAGCTGTCCACAGAAATGGTATTACGTAAACTTACATAGGACAGTTCAAAGCCCAGAAACAATAGTTGTTACATTTATTTGTCTTCATCCAGCAGAGGCTATTCATCACCCAGATTAAAATTTATAAACTGCAATGGATAATCTGATATGAAAGATTCTTGACAGAGCTGATTGGTAGCATTTACCAGTTGCTGCTATTTTCTAACCTTTTATCGCAAGGTCTCTCTGACATTCACCAATATATCTAATGGGTTTATTGTGACAACTTACAACTAGGCTGAACAATCTACTCAATTGAGTGTGCCAGTGAAAAAGACAAAATGTTGACTTCAATTTGTCTTCACTGGGAAACAGATTCGCATTACCAGTGAGGTAGTCATTAGAAGCAAAAGGAGAGTACAGCTGACAGAATCTCCTGGGACTAAAGGCTAATAGTCTCACATTCTCTGGATAGCTACTGCAAAGAGAATTATTGCAGAAAGATTGTGAGAAAGATACATATATAATAGCAATACAGATGGCAGAAAATTGGAGCAAGGACAGTTAATTGCATAGAGATGATCATCTTAGAGGTTATAAATATCAGGGTATGTAATTTTTATTTTATACTTTGCCTCTGTTGCATGATGGATCAATAATTTGGTGTTGGATACAATGTATCCCAAAACAGAGGTTTGAGACACAGGGATAAAATTGCCAATGCTGAAGTAATGGTGGCACATTGTCTCAGTGGCTAGCACTGCTGCTTCACAGTACCAGGGATATGGGTTCACTTCTATCTTTGGGTAACTATTTATATGGAGTT
Source organism: Chiloscyllium plagiosum (assembly GCF_004010195.1). Taxonomy (NCBI): domain Eukaryota; kingdom Metazoa; phylum Chordata; class Chondrichthyes; order Orectolobiformes; family Hemiscylliidae; genus Chiloscyllium; species Chiloscyllium plagiosum. Next base: position 40,394,389 of record NC_057715.1, read on the forward strand.
TGCATGTGCTCCCTGTGCCTGTCTGGGTTCCTTTTGGGTGCCCTGGTTTCCTCCCACAGTCCCAAGATGTGCAGGTTGGGTGGATTGGTCATGTTAAATTGTCCATAGTGTCCAGGGATGTACAGACTATATGGATTAGCCATGTGAAATGTAGGAAGTGGAATGGTTTTTGGAGGAACTTTGTAGACCCAATGGGCAGATTAGCCTGCTTCCACACTGTAGGATTCTATGATTATGAGGTATTTTTGTTTCTGAATTGAAGAAAATGTGTAGATTCTATTCATGATGGTTAATTCTTGATGATTAATTCCTTCCAAAATGGTGCCAAATATTGTTTTTTTGTGAAATGAGTTGAAGGTATGGATATTTTTGGGGAGAAGGCATGGGGAAGATCTGTCTATAGAGAAATTAACCATACAATCACTAAGTAAATCCGCAGCCACACTGATGTGGCCATATGAATATTCCTAATGATATCCTGCTGGGTGAAAAAGAGGTGAAGAAGATCAAAGCTAGGAGTCCCACCCTCTGCAGTGATACAGGGTTTAACTGATTGACTTCTTCGGTTAATGCTTGAGCAGGGAGCTGCCTTGGTGAATATTGCACAACAGGGTAGGTTTGCATAAAGGTAGGGAGATATTGTGATGATATGGTGTTGGGAGGGCATATCGCAATATATGCGAGTGATCTCATTAGGAAAGAAATCTGAGGAGTGAGTGCAATGGTAGCATAATTGATCAGAGTGGGGAATACAAGAATTAAAATGGGAAAACAATGTGATTCAAAATGATTTGCTGATCCTACGGTCTCAATGTGAAGTTGGGAGTGTTGATGGAAGGGAAAGAGTGAGGGGCTGAGAAATTGAGGACTTGTATGCAGAGAAGAATATGAAATCTGGAAGGGGAGTTGAAGGGCTTCAGGGTGAAACCTGTACCCTTGGTCTGGAGAGTCTGATGGTCTAATGTTTAGATCAGAGTGGTGCTGGAAAAACACAGCTGGTCAGGCAGCATCCGAGGAGCAGGAAAATCGACAGTTAGGGTAAAAGCCCTTCATCAGGAATAGAGACAGGATGCCTCCAGGGTGGAGAGATAAAATCTAATGTGGCAATCAGTGGCCTTGAAAGAGGAACAGAGAGTGATTAAAGACCTGAGAGATGCTTAGAAACTTTTTACTGACCATTTCTAAGACTTCAGAGCAAGGAGTCAAGATCACAGCAGAGGTTAGTGAGGATGGAGACTAACGAGGGGGATAGGAGGTCATGGGGACGTTTGGAGAAGTCTGGTCTATCCCTTGAAGTTCAGAGGTGGAGCCATAATGGTTTAAGAAAGTTGGGCCTGAAGAGTGATGGTGCAATAACTGGATTGCAAGGTAAGGGGAAGGGGGCATCTGAGGGTGGGAGAGAGACCAGAGAGCTGGAGAGAAAGGTTAAAATTTTGAGATGGGCTCTAGGGCTCTTGGGTAATGAAAGGTGCAATCAGAGGCTTGAGATGAGACATGATTCTGAGATCAAACAGAATGGGATTAGAGGCCTGGTGTGAGAAAAAGGAGGCAGTTGTGGGTTGGAGGGGTGTCAGAGGCGAGGTGGAGGGGTGGGGAGGTGGATTTGTGGACCACAGCATGTTATAATTTGTTGGTCTTTAATGAACAGTCTGCTTTTATGTTTTTGTTAGATTATAGAATATTTTTATCATTCCATGTGTGTGTTTAAGCCTGAACGTGAGACCTCATCTCAGTGTTTCAGATGTTTTATCCTGTGCGGTTTCTCTTATCAGCTTTGTTAGTGGTTACTTATGTTTACCTTCCATTCTCAGGAAATGGACCAAGAGGCAGCTCCCAAAATATGCCTCTGGAATAGAACATCTAGAGCTAGAGTTAATCCAAGATATGGACTAGCCATCTAATACACCTAAGCTAATTAGTTCCTTATTTGATTGCTATTAAATATAAAGTCATTTCTTTACTGTAACAGCAGTAGTATAATTATGAATGTGTGACTTTGGGAACATAAATTGAGGGAGAAAATAGTGCAGCACCCAATATGCAGAAATGGCTGGATTAATTGTTTCGACCTTCAAAGAAAATCACGAATTGTATACAGATGGTTAGCTTCTAGTTTACTGATAAAACTGGCCCATCAATATTTTATGTTTTAACTTGTTTGTCGGAACACATGGTTTAAAAACACTTTTTTCTCAATGCCATTTTCTTTTTGTGTGTAATTTCAACACAAGGGATGCGGACCCAATTGATCAAGCAGCAAGTTGGAGTTGCCAGATAGTTCCTCTGATTTCCATGTTACAAATTCTCTGCTTCTAGTTTTTTATCTGATAGGTATGTAAATGGGAGAGTGCGCATTAATGAGATGAAATTAAGTAAGAATGAGGATGCAATTGAGTGATAATCCCTGATAATTATCCTCTCACTGCTTACTGGTGAGAATCTTGTCTCAACAACCAGAGATTGTTTGCAAAATGCACGTTTTTTGTTCTATAATTGAGAAGGACTTGCTTGACATCTCACATTATTTTCCTTAAAATGCTCACCATAATCCACATCATTCAGGGCTTGGGAAGGTCCTGTGTAACAGGTTTTGAGAAGATTTGTAACTCAGATTGAGGTTCTGGATGTTGGCTTGCTGGCTGAGCTGAAAGGTTCATTTCCAGACGTTTCGTCACCCTACTAGGTCACATCTTCAGGCAAAGCACTATTGATAACTAATGTTATTTATAAAACAATGCAATGACTGTAACAAACACTACATTGGATAAAAAGGCAGAAAACTAGCCACAAGAATACGTGAACATCAACTAGCCACAAAATGACATAGCCCTCCCTCACGGTATCCTTACATACAGATGAAGAAAGACACCACTTCGACTGGGGAAACACATCTATTCTAGGACAGAGACATGCATGAGAATTCCCAGAAGCATGGCATTCCAACCGAAACTCTATCAACAGACATATCGAGTTAGACCCCATCTACCACCCCCTCAGAAAAGAACAGGAAGTTACATCACCACAGGAAGTGATGTTACCACAGGAAATGACATCACCAACTCAAACAATCCCAAATATATAAATAAAAAGTAGGAATTATCAATAGTGCTTCGCCGGAGGATCAATAAAGATGTTACCTAGTAGGGTGACAAAACGTCTGGAAATGAACCTTCCAGCTCAGCGAGCAAACTGACATCCAGTCCTGTGTAACATTCTTTTTTTTCAGGATTAGTGGTGCTAGAAGAGCACAGCAGTTCAGGCAGCATCTAAGGAGCAGCGAAATCGACATTTCGGGCAAAAGCCCTTCATCAGGAATAAAGGCAGAGAGCCTGAAGCCTGGAGAGATAAGCTAGAGGAGGGTGGGGTTGGTGAGAAAGTAGTATAGAATACAATAGGTGAATAGGGGAGGGGTTGAAGGTGATAGGTCAGGGAGGAGAGGGTGGAGTGGATAGGTGGAAAAGGAGATAGGCAGGTAGGACAAGTCCGGACAAGTCATGGGGACAGTGCTGAGCTGGAAGTTTGGAACTAGGGTCAGGTGGGTGAAGGGGAAATAAGGAAACTGTTGAAGTCCACATTGATGCCTTGGGGTTGAAGTGTTCCGAGGCGGAAGATGTGGCGTTCTTCTTCCAGGCGTATAGTGGTGAGGGAGTGGCAGTGAAGGAGGCCCAGGACCTCCATGTCCTCGGCAGAGTGGGAGGGGGAGATGAAATGTTGGGTCACGGGGTGGTTTGGTTGATTGGTGCGGGTGTCCGGGGATGTTCCCTAAAGCGCTCTGCTAGGAGGCGCCCAGTTTCCCCAATTTAGAGGAGACTGCATCGGGAGCAACAGATACAATAAATGATATTAGTGGATGTGCAGGTAAAACTTTGATGGATGTGGAAGGCTCCTTTAGGGCCTGGGATAGAGGTGAG
>NC_057715.1:40400522-40595410 GCF_004010195.1 Chiloscyllium plagiosum
GGGGTGGATATAGTGACAGTGGCGTTTGTGGGGGGCGTGTCAGCAGAATACAGGTGAGTGGCGCTGGTGGGGGCGGAAGTGCTGGTGACCATGGCAGTACGGGTGGCGGAAGTCACTGAGCATGTGGTATCAGCGATGATGTGAGGGGCGGAAGAGATGTCATGTGTAATGCATGAGGAATTGTGAGGGGTGGAAGTGGTTGTGGGAGTAGCCATGATGGGGTGGAAGTGACATCATCAATCAGCGTGGGGGTGGCAGCTGCATGGCTAATGGCATCTGGGTAGTTTCCGAGGCCAGGGGAATCTTCTGGAATGTTTGAGGAGCGCTGGTTATGGAGGTGGGTAGATAAAGGTTTGTTGTACTGTTTGAGATGGAATTGAAATACTGTTTATTGAGAGTATGAATTCTTCTGAGAATGTAGTACAGAGTGGGTCCTTTGCAATTCTGAGAGAGTGTGGCCCTCAGCTGAGGCAGGGATGACTGTCCAGCATCTGCAGTCATTATTTTTACCTCGTTTATTCTTTTTTTTTCAGTAGTGCCCCTAAGTTGTGGACTCACATAAAACAGGAAATATCTGTTCTGTGTCCACCTTGTCAAAATCATTCAGAATACTGTTTTCTCAAACAAGTCACCCATCTTTTAAACTCCAGGGGAAACAAGCTCTGTCTATCCAATCTTTCATTCTGGACAAATCAAGGATTTTTTGCAAGATTTGGTTAAACAACATCGTGTGCTCTTTATTTGAAGAGGACAAATAACATGGGTAAACATGTCTGTTTTGCAAGTCTGTTGCTACACTGAACATGCAGTCTTGGGGTTACACATCACATACAGTATTGACTGAAGGTAAGTAATGATTAAAATCAGTTTCAGATTTTCTCCCTGTACATTTTCTCACAAGAGTCACTGTTGGATGAAGAGAAATACACAAAAATCTCAACTCAATGAAAATGCTTTATAGGTGAGTGCAACTTGCATTATGCAAAGGTCACATCTTAAACAGATTGGCACTTCATTTTAATAAATATTTGTGAGGCATATTATAGCTCAATAATTCACTAGCTGTGGCCAGCATGATTCCTGACATTTAGACCATTCATTCCGAATTGGCATCCATTATGTTCCGAGTGCTAGCAGCTGGAAGTAGGAGTAACAAACGATGGTGCAATGGTTAGTATTCATTGGTATTGCCCCTTTCCTACTATTAGTTTGACTCTGCTGCCAAATCCAGGCATCTCCAGAGTCCAGCAATAGTGATGTGATAAAGCAGAACATGTGGCTGATCACCTTAAAGTAGTCTCACAGACAGCAATTCAGAAACTAAATTGCACTGATAATCTTTCACTTCTGGTGATGTTTCACAGAGAATGAAATAAAGTTCAAACTGAAATGGTTTAAACACACTTTTTAAAAATAGTTAAGAATAGGTGGAAATATTTATCACTATGGAGAAATGCAATATTTCACACGTATGAGATTAAAGCAATCAAGGTGATTTAAAAACTTTTATACTTCATTCAACATGGATTATATTTTTGAAAAATTTTACAGAGTGGCATATAGCATAAGAGTCCAAGTTCTTGTCAGCTTCATAATTTATAATTAATTACTGACTGAACAGAAGAACGTAGAATTACTGATGGTAATTTTAGGATCTCTAATTAATTGTACCCACTCAGACTTCAGGAATTGCAACCATCTTTAGAAGAGCAATACCAATGAATGCTAACTGTTGCACCATTGTTCGTTACACCTACTTCTAGCTGCTAGCATTCGGCTGGCTTTGAGCAGTCTCTATTGATTCTGACCAAGGAACATAGAAAATCGGAAAAGGAATAGACCATTAGATCTTGCAAACCTGCTCGACCACGACCATGGCTGATCATCCTTTTGTGGATCCCGGCCCTGTTTTCTCCCCATATTCTTTGATCCCTTTAACACGAAGAACTTTATGTAACTCATTCTTGAAGATATTCAATGCCTTGATCTCAACCATTTTCTGTTGCAGAGAATGCCACAGGTTTACCAGTCTTTAGGTAAGATCATTTATCCTCATCTCAGTCCTAAATGGCTCATATTTTTGGATGGTGACCCCTTGTTCTAGACTCAGTCCTCAGGGACATCTTTCTTGCATCCCTATCCTGTCGAGTTCTGTCAGAATTCTATAGGTTTCTATGAGATTCCACCTCCCTCCACCCCTCTAAACTCCCAGTAAATGTAATCCCCACTGACTCCATCTCTTTTCATACCTCAGAACTGCCATCCCAGGAATCAGTTTGGTAAATCATTGTTGGTCTCTCTCCATAGACAAGGTATTCTTCCTCAGATAAGAAAACCAAACTGCGCTCAGTACTCCAGATTTGTTCTCACTAAGGCACAGTACAATTGCAGAAAGATATCCCTGCTCCAGTACTTAAACGTTCACAATAAAGAGCAAACTACCATTTCCTTTCTTCACTGCCTGCTGCACATGCATGCTTACTCTCAATGACTGGTATAGAAGAACACTCCTCCTTTTCTAATCTAGTAGCATTCAGATAATAATCCGCCTTTTGTTTTATGCTATCAACATGGATAACCACACGTTTGTCTGCATTATAATTCATCTGCCATACATTTGCATGTTCAATCAAACTGAAGCAGCTCCTCACAGCTCATCTTCCCATCCAGTTTTGGGTCATCTGCAAAGTAGACTCACTCCAGTGACAATAGATTATGACAGCAAATGACTAACCCACCATTGCTAAAGACAACAGAGGGAAAATAACAACAAGATAGAAAAGCACGGATAGGGAAAGATATCCAAGACTGCAAATATGACTGATAAAACATTGACTCAACTGACAAGGAGCCATCAGAAAAAAAAACCTTTGCCAGAGGATTGTGAACATGTGGAAGACCTGGACCAAGCTGAAGGGTAGCACATCTCAGCAGGTGTGGTAGCATTATAGCAGTGGTTGTGATGAGCAATCCAGAGATTCAGGGTAGTGTTCTTTTAGCATGAGTTCAAATCCCTCATGACAGCTGATGGAATTGAAATTTCCTTCATAAAAATGCAATATAAAACTAATCTCTGTAGTGGTAAATGTAAATCTATTATTATGAAGGTGTAAGGGGTACTGGCTCTTTAAGAAAGTTAAAAGCTAGCAGAACTACTTGACAGTACCAAGTGTTCTGAACACAATAAATGCAGTCTTTTAATTGAGCAGCTAGAGTAGCTGGTTGCCTGGAGACTAAAACAATTTCAAATTAGGCTAATTAGTTTAAATTAGACCACACCTCCCCCCCACCCCCCCACCCCCCCACCCCCACCCCCATCCCACAAGAAAAACAGTTTGAATTTAGTATATTGACAATATTAAAAGCCAATGATACAATCCGATGCTTTGGGGCATAAGTCAGGAAAACTTGAACAGTTGAGGGAGAACTGCCAAGCCACCAACACATGTACACTATCCTCAGAATGACTCTCTTAAATTTCCTTTATCGATCAGAAATCCCAAAGAAGAAGAAAAGAAGACAGAGGAAAATATAAAGAAAAATTTGAATTTTTGGTAAATCTGGGATTTTATTGGACTAGTATTGTAGATGGGGAAAGTAAAAGATAGGTTAGAGAGAGGAGTTGTAAATAGTTGTTAGTTAATTATTCTCTGTTATACTTTAAGAAATAAAATTGTTAATTTTTACTTTAAATACTGATCTTTGGGATAATTCTTGGGCTCTCAAACTTAAATAATAACAGCATGTGTTAAAACTCTTTTCTGTGTTGCTGGCTTAAATTAACAGGAGAGGGAGGGTTTACCCCGTGTCATACTAGTTTGGGGGCTCATCCAGGATTTGAACTGGTTAAGACAGATTTGAATAAATTGGGTTACGTAAACTCCCAGCAGATTTAAACACTTGTAAGTTAGTGTCCTCGATCTTTAAACAAAACGTAGGTGAGATAATTTGTTTACTATCAGTGACTTGTGATTGATTAAATTAAAAGTGAGACTAATGGCTCTTAAAATTGCTAAAGAGGTTCTGGAATTTGAAGATGATTCTCAAATTTGCCAAGGAAGTTCAGAAAGAAAGAAAAAGCCCAACCGGTGTAGGCTGCTAGTCAGAACTCTTTGAACGCTACCTAGAGAAGGACTTTGTAAAGAGAAGAACATCAACACAGACCTGGGCAGCAAAACTACAGAGGGCGTTATGAAGAGAAGATTTGACCATTGGCTGGTTTTGAAATGTGAATTTTTCAGTAAATTTTAACTGGGGGTTTTATCGGGCTAGCATCATAGAAGGGAAAACAAAAGATAGGTATGTAGAAGAAGTTGTAAATAGTTATTAATTAATTATTCTCCGCTATACTTAAGAAATAAAGTTGTTAATTTTTACTTAAATAGTTCTTGGCCTCTCACATTTTCACAGAATATTGCACAAGATAGATCTTTTTGGTGTTGCTGGTTTAAATTAAGCGGGGGGGCTTACCCATGTTGTAACACTATCTTTGGTTGTCTTAAATGCTTATCTAGTTCTCTAATGCCCTTTAGGAGAGCAAAACCATTGTTATAACCTGGTCTGGCTTACATGTGGCTCCAGAACTACAGCAGTACAATTGATTCTTAACTGTCTGTTGATATGGCCTCAAGAGCCATTCAGTTCAAGGATAATTAGGGACTGGAGTCAATGCTGGCCTTGCAACTGATACCGCCATCCAACAGATGAATTTTTTAAAATGTATCGATGGTTTACCAGGTACAGACATGCTTCAGGATTAGCAAAGTCCATGATCAAAGACAAGTTCAGTCCTTTTTTTTATGCTGCCAGTGATAATGCAGATGATGTTTTAGTAAAGCAGGTCAAAATGAAGAAACTGAATTAAAAATCAAAAATTACAACTTTTAAAAAGAAAAACTGTAATCATTTATTTAATTAGAAGAAACGTAATTCTTAAAAGGGTGAAATTTTACAGACAAACTCAAAGAGCAGCAGAGAGTATAGACTTTTTCATGAACAATTAGTATCAACTCGCAGAACTGCGAATATAGAACATTGAGAAACAAATGAATTTGGGATTGCATGGTAATTTACATTTACTTGTTCATGGGATGAGGAGGATGCTATCTGAGTCAACATTTATTGCTTATCTCTAATTGTCCTGGAGAACATAGACTAGATTCCCTACAGTATGGAAACAAGCTGTTCAGCCCAATAAGTCCACACTGACCCTCCAAAGAGTAACTCCCCCAGACCCATTTCTCTACCCTATATTTACCCCTGACTAATGCACCTAAAGCCATGGGCAATTTAGCAAGGCCAATTCACCTGAACTGCACATCTATGGATTGTGAGAGGAAACCAGAGCACCCGGAAGAAACCCACGCAGACACGGAGAATGTGCAAACTCCACACAGATAGTCTCCCGAAGCGCGAATCAAACCCGGGTCCCTGGCGCTGTGAAGCAGCAGTGCTAACCACTGAGCCACCATGTCAACCATCCACTGTGCTGGAGATGGCTGTGGTCAGCTGCCATCTTGATCTGTTGCAGTCTTTGTAATGTAGGGACACCTGCAGTGCTAGGAAGAAGAGAGTTTAAGCATTTTGACCCAGGGTACAGCAGATGCGATTACACAGTGCCCCCAGTCTGGTGGCAAAAGGTTGTATCAGCAACTAGACTACTGGCAAAAATGCAGAGCACCATTCTTGCAGCATTTTAAAACTGTATGTTGTAAAACCAAGAAGACACTGAAAAAAAGTTAATAGCTTTCAATGAGTTGAAAATGCCACAGGTAATAAAGTGATATTTTGGAAGAAATTATAGAATCTAATGGAAAATTGGAATGCTAAAATCATAAGCAATGCACATGTAATGAACTTCAAGTTAAAACTGGAGCAATTTCACTCACAGAAAATAACTGAAGCAAATTTCCCCCAGCACTTGACTGTGTTGAACAGGAGGCAGTCAACGCAAAGTCAAGGGACAGTTGTCTGCGATACTTCAGAACAAAGAAAGATAAATCACTGAAATTTCATACGTAATGGAAATCCAAGAGTGTGAACTCGTAAGTCAGAAAGCTTACACTGGTCTGTGAGTCATTTATAACATTGATGAATTGGAAAGCTCAGGAACACTAAAAGATTTAGAGCAGAAGTCCAAGAATTATTTTGAGGCTTTGACATGCAAAACACCTTATCACATTGCATTGAGACTAAATGTCAAATCAGCACTTATTCATCCAAAGGAAAGTTCTGCATCCACTAACAAAGATGCAAAGCAAGAAATTGTGTTAGTGCTGCAACAGGCATTGATCTCACGTGTAATAAAATTAAGGAATTGTGATCTGACAAAATGCAAAAGGGTCACGGTGAATCTGAGTTGATTTCATACAATTGAATATAACAGTAAAAGGGACATCCAACCAATGGCGTTTATGGATGACACTCCGATGCTTGGAGCAACAGGCATAGTTTTTGCCAAATTAGATCATCCAGTAACTTCAGGCAATTACTTCTGGATGAACGATTACAAATGCTGACAACATTCCAAAGCTCGAAAGGCAGATGATGATCGTGATTAATTTTGGGATTACTGTGTTCAAGGTTGGATATAATACATTCTAAGTAATCCCATTGCCAACAATTCAGTGTTGTGAATGACTTGCATCCCAATTATCCTCTGGCTTGACATTCTTCAAAGGATACTACAAGGTCACTACGGTTTTTTACAAATGGTTATGTTAGAGCCCCAAAGTCCAAGTTGTGAACAATGACTTCAAATTTATTGGAAAAAAATTCAAACTGCATCACACAATGGGTCTCGGAGTGGCAGGAGTTCTGGGGAGTGTTGCTGAACAAAGAGACCTTGGAGTGCAGGTTCATAGTTCCTTGAAAGTGGAGTCGCAGGTAGATAGGATAGTGAAGAAGGTGTTTGGTATACTTGCCTTTATTGGTCAGAAGATTGAGTATAGGAGTTTGAAGGCCATGTTGCAGCTGTACAGGACTTTGGTTAGGCCAGTTTTGGAATATTGCATGCAATTCAGGTCTCCCTCCTATAAGAAGGATGTTGTTAAACCTGAAAGTGTTCAGAAAAGATTTACAAGGAATTTGCCAAGGTTGAAGGGTTTGAGCTACAGAGAAAGAGTGAATAGGCTGGAGTTGTTTTCCCTGCAGTGTCGGAGGCTGAGGGTTGACCTTCTAGAGGTTTATAAAATCACGAGGGGCATAGATAGGGTAAATAGACAAGATTTGAAGATGCCGGTGTTGGATTGGGGTGTACAAAGTTAAAAATCACCTGATGAAGGACCATCACTCCGAAAGCTAGTGTGCTTCCAATTAAACCTGTTGGGCTATAACCTGGTGTTGTGTGATTTTTAACTAAGTAAATAGACAAGGTAATTTCCCTGGGGTGGGGCAGTCCAAAATTAGAGGTTTAAGGTGAGAGGGGAAAGATATGAAAGGGACCTAATGCACAACTTTTTTATGCAGATAAAGTGGTGGAGGCTGGTACAATTACAACATTTGGTTAGGTATATATATATGAGGTTATAGAGGGATACGGGCCAGGTGCTGGCAAATGGGACTTAATTTAGGATATCTGTTCGGCATCGATGAGTTGGGCCAAAGGGTTTGTATCTGCGCTGTCTATCTCTATGACTCTATGACTCTATGACTCTATGACATGTGCAATCTACCATCAGAAACAAAAAAAATCATGAATGAATCCAAATGATGGGAATGGTTTGTTATGGGCTACTTTGAGCTCAACGAGAACATCATTCTTTAAGTTCTTGATGATTTCTTCCAAAAGATTGAAGTTAAATACTTGTATGGTTCCACTTCAAAAATTGTGATGACTTTACTCAAGGGAAGTTTAGCTATGTATGGCATTCCAGACTTAGCAATATCAGACGGTAACACCCAGTTTTGCCAATGACTGGTTCGGAATGCCTTTATAGTTTTATACACATTGTCAGTTCATTCAGGAAAATATAGAAGCTGGGGAAGGAGTCAGGACAGTCAAATTCTTATTGAAGATAAATTACTTAGTTCAGCTAAGTACAGTCAACTATGTCTCACATCATCTCAAAATGGTCTCACTACATGTGAAGTGCTAATGGGAAGAAGACCGCAGAATTAACTTTCCAATCATCCACATATGGTTATATCATGTGTCCTGTCAATAGATAGAGAGAGCGTGTATAAGTGAAGAAGAGCCAGGAATCACATGCAAGTCAAACCAGAAATTATAAATAATGCTATAAAACTCATAACTACCCAGAATACCAGAGAGGACTCTATATGTATCACGGAGGTCAGTCAGAATCATGGAGGTCAATTCCTGGAAAAGATATGACAATCAAAATCCTTTCTCATAAAGATTGATAATGAAATGATGAGGAGAAATAGGAGTACATTCCTATGCCTCAGAAGAATACTTTTAATAGACAGGTCCAGTTATGTAGAAGGAAAACACCTAAATGATAAACCAGTATTCTCTGATGACTTGACTCTGTTACTACAAAAAATGAGCTTGTTTGAAATTTGTGGAGAACAGAAGACATCCATGTCCCGAGAAAGAGCATAGAACGATATCAGGGGGTTAATAACAGCTCCCCAACAACTATCTTTGTGAGCTATCAATGGAAAAGAGACTTGAGAGAGAGAGAGAGAGAGAGAGAGATGTAGAATACATGGATAATGTACAGATTACAAGATGCAGATCAAGATGCAATGCAAAAGGTTAACATTAACTGTGTAAATTGTCTACAGCAGCTGTGCTTTAAAGAATTACATGAGGACAAACTCTGGAGAGAGATGGTTTCATGTTAAGCTTAGTGGATTGCTTTTTCCTGTAAATTATTAGAAAAATGCTTAATAAAACATAATCTTAACAATAACCTAACTTTTAATAGTTTCTATTGTTCCTGACCAAGAACACAGCCTCCCATAAGACCTACTACAATGTGAAAGGATGCTCAGTGGAACCTGTGAATGAAGAATGAAAAAACACTAAATTGAAAATATGTGCCCTGTGAAAGAATTGCGTGAAGGCCGGCATCCCATCACAACATTACCCTTTCTTTACTTGTGTATAGTACATGACACTGACAAAGTTAGCTCAGATCCGGCTCCAAGAGTGAACAGGATCCTGACACACCTGCTTATATTTGCCAGCCAGGGCTCCCTGATTGGATCAGGTTAACAGCCCCAACAGGGAACTAATTTTCTATGAGATCCACCTGGCTGACATCATTTCAACCACTCCATCCCTCCCCCTTGAAGTCCTGGAACGTAGGCCCATTCTTTTTCCTGTAGTTTCTCCTGGGGCATTTTCACACCTGATGACTGATTCTGTCTCAGATACTTGGGGTCTGTACCAGACCATTGCCTGCTTCTTGCACCCGGAGCATCTCAGCTGAAACACGTCTTCCTCTTCGGATGGTAACAGCATTGAGGCTGCAACATCTGCTAGCCCATCTTGTGCTCAGGAGCAGGAGAGCCCATAGACTCTGACAGCCTTAGCGGATGTTCTGAGAGGCGGGATATGCTTTTCTCGCACCCCATTTGTGAGTTTGTAGCTTTTGTGTGATCCATATACTTGTTCTGGACCATCTGACTGACCTGAACATTATAAATCATGGGACCCGGCCTTGCGCCTATCATGCCTCTGACCTATGCAGTGTCATTCCTGTGATTTTAACATCAAACTTTGTTCCCTGAAATAAATTGACTCTCTCACTTACAGGAGTCTTGTGTCCTGCATTGGCATCTCTGATGCCATTTCATCCTCATTCCCAGTCCAAAAGATCAGATTTAACCTGATGTGGAGTCTTCCCCCCCATTAGCAACTCTGCTGAAACTGTCCCTGTAGACCCTGACAGCAACTACAATATCGAGAGTGTGGTGCTGGAAAAGCACAGCAGGTCAAGCAGCATCCAAGTGGCAGGAGAATCAACATTTCGGGCATAAACCCATCATCAAGATTCCTGATGAAGGGCTTATGTCCGAAATGTTGACTCTCCTGCTCCTCATATGCTGCCTGACCTGGTGTGCTTTTCTAGCAACGCACTCTCGACTCTGATCTCCAGCATCTGCAGTCCTCACTTTCTCCTAGCAACTACAATGATCTGATGGCCTGGATTCTTCAGGAAATCCTAGCTGTTTGGCCGAGACTTGGCTTTGTATTGGGGTTTTTGCTGTGGGCTCTCTGTTCAGGATATGTCCTGAGTGAGACACTGCAATTGCCTTCACTTATGTGATCTGCAAGCTCATTCGGACTGGCAAGGGTGTCCACTCATGTTTGAATACACTGTACCTCATAAGCTCCACTTCCCACATTTTGTAGTGACAGAGCCAGTTGGAGTGCCTGTTTGAAGTCCAGTTGGGCTTCAGCTTGTAGGCGCTTTTGCACGATCACATCACCAATCTCACAAACCAAATGGTCTCTCAGCATTTCACTTAGGATTAAACCAATGCACATGTCTCTTCCAGTCATCTAAACATCGTGGTCAAAAATTCTGTTACGTAATCCCCTGGTTCTTGAACTGGCACATAAAACTGATAGCATCTCCCAATTAGACGAAATTTGGGGTCATAATATTTCTTTGCTAAGTCCTTCAACTCTTGGAAGATTTTAGTATATGATGCTTCAGGGAAAGTTAGGGTCCTAATAACTGAAAAAGCTGCGAGTCCACAAGCAGTCATGAGAATTACTCATTGCCTTTCATTCACCCCAATGCCATTTGCCTGGAAAAAATAATGCATTCTTTCCACATTCTGGACCTAATATTCAACAGCAGGATTGAATGAGTGAAGCTTCCCAAAGAGCTGCATGATACTAGAAATGCCTTGCCCAACTTAAAGACAATAAGCAAATATCTTTGGGACGTGTATTCTTCTCATCACCACTGAAATAAACTGCACAGAGGCTGGTATTCCGTCACAAGTCACCTTTCTTTACACATGCCTAGTGCATGACACTGACCCAGCTATGTCAGAGCTAGCTCCTTGGGTGAACAGAACCCCTGTCACTCCTGTTTATAGCTGTCAGCTAGGAGTCCCTGACTCAACTTGGTTAGCAGTCCCAATTAGGGAACTCATACTCTTTGAGATTTACCTGGCTGACCTCATTTAAATCACTAACAGACTTTGTATCTCGGTACCAACATTGTTCTCCTCCTACACATGGTTTGACGAATCATGAAATTCATAAACTAGGTTGTTTTTATCCTCACCAAATTATATTTCAGTTTTTGCTTTTGTTTGATGGAAGGCCTGGAGATTGTTATGTAACTTGATACCTCTTGTGCTGAGAATGTATGAAAGCTTGTCCACTCAATACTGTAAGTATTACAACAATCTTTGAAAAACAGTCAGTTTGTGCTTTACAGTTTATGTGCTGAACATGGCCTTTATTAGTCAAGAAATCAGCTCTGCTTTACTTGGGGAGTAGGCCTAGAGTTTTACTTCTTTTGAGGATACAAATACTTCCTGGAACTGAAAAAAAACAATCTTTTGACCCTGTACCTGGTGCTCTGGAACAATTGATACTTCATTTCTCTATTTCAAAATGTCTTCTAAAAGCGGAGACAAAAAATGGATATACCCAGGCTATACTGCCTTTGATCTTGCACAATGTATGATGACACGTGCTGCATCAATAACATTCTGTAAAAAAAAAATTAGTTCAGAATGTTAGAATAAGTAGAAGCCCTTCAATTACTTAAACAGTATAAATTTGAGATGGTATTATTTAATGTTTATGGCACATGTTGATTTTCTTAATATTATTAAGGAAATAACAGCATCCAAATGAAAGCAAATTACTGCTGATGCTGGAAAGGTAATACAAGCTCTGAGAATGTTAGAGAAACTCAGCAGGTCTGCCAGTATATGTGGAGAGAGGAACAGAGTTAACATTCAAGTCCAATATTCAGAACAGAAGAAGAAATATATTGGACTTGAAATGTTACTGCTGGTTGTCTCTCCAGAGATGCTTCCAGGTCTGTTCAGGTTCTTCAGAATGTTCTGTTTATCCCAAATGATATTGGCTGCTTAAGGTAAAAGCATTTGGCTGAGCAATAACAAGTTCACCTTGAAATAGAACTGATGAGGCTTAGTCAAAGAACCTTTGAAAAGTGGCTTAGTGGTTCGCATTGCTGCCTCAAAGCACCAGGGATCCAGGTTTGATTTCTTCCTCTGTGTAAACTCCACACAGACAGTTGCCATTCTCCCCATGTCTGCAAGTGGCACTTGTAGAAAGAGCAAGGAGTGATTACTTTGGAAAGTAGAGGCTAAAAGACAATACACTAAATGACCTACTTCTGCTCCTATGGTTTACAATCTTAAAAGAAGATGGGATTGTCTTGCCACTGTTGTAAATATTACTATTTCTGGCCAGTCCCAACCTTCATGTCATTTTTTAAAATTCAGAATTTGTCATTTATTTGACAGCCTTTTGCAACTCTGAACACTGGGTGCCTTTGTAAACAGACTTTGAATTACAGTTAAAACTGGTGTTAAAATGCTGCAGATGCCAAAAATCAGAAAGGAAAAGAAATTGGTGGAAAAACGTAACAAACAATGGTCGGGCCATTTTTGGAATACTGCAATTCTGGTCTCCCTTGTATAGGAAGGATGTTGTGAAACTTGAAAGGATTCAGAAAGAAAATCACAAGGATGTTGCTAGGGTAGGAGGGCTTGAGCTATAGGGAGAGGCTGAATAGGCTAGGGCTGTTTTTCCTAGAGTGTCAGAGGCTGATGGGTGACCTTATAGAGGTTTATGAAATCATGAGGGGCATGGATAGGATAAATAGACAAGGTCAAGAGTGTGGTGCTTGAAAAGCACAGCAGGTCAGGCAGCATCAGAGCAGCAGGAAAATCGGTGTTTCAAGCAAAAGCCCTTCATCAGGTAGGTCTTTCCCCTGAGGTGGGGGAGTCCAGAACTAGGGGGCATAGGTTTAGGGTGAGGGAGAAAGATTTGAAAGGGACCTAAGATGCAACGTTTTCATGCAGAGGGTGGTGCAGGTATGGAATGAGCTGCCAGTAGGAGTGGTGGAAGCTGGTACAATTATAACATTTAAAAGGCATTTCGATGGGTATATGAATAGGAAGGATTTAGAGGGATATGGGCCTAGAACTTGCAAATGGGACAAGATTAATTTAGGATATCTGATCAGCATGGATGGGTTGGATTGGAGGGTCTGTTTCCATGCTGTACATCTCTACAGCTCTATGACCTGTGCAATCTACCATCAGGAGCAAAAGAAAACATAAATGGATCCAAATGATGGGAGTGGCTTGTTTTGAGCTATTTTGAGCTCAATGAGAACATCATTCCTTAAGTTCTTGATGATTTCTTCCAAAGGATTGAGATTAAATACTTGTGTGGTTCCACTTCAGAAGCTGTGATGACCTTATTCAAGGAAAGTTCAGATATGCATGACATTCCGGACTTAGCAATATTAGGCAGTAACCCTCAGTTTTGCCAATGACTGATTTGGAATGCCTCTGTGGTTTTGTACACATTGTCAGTTCACACAGGTACTCAGATGGCAAATGTAGAAGCTGGGAAAGGAGTCAGGACTCTATGACTTTAAGTAAAGCAACATTTGTTTTAATTTTTCTTGTTTGGTTCCTTGCTGAAGTGATCCCCATACCCACACAGCTAATTTGGGACTTGTTGGACTGCCACCATCACCCAGTTCCCCTTGCACCCATCAGAAACTACTTGATTTGTGTGAAATGAACTCTTTAACTTGTCACTGGACTTCACTTAGAACAATTAGAAATGTTGATCATATTTAAAGGGTAAAGGCGCCAATCCACCTGGTCCCTTTATTTACACTGTTCTGAGGCTGAACAAAGGACAAAATAGTTCACCAACCCCTCACCATGCCAAGGAATGGAGTCAAGTGTAAGAGGGACTTTTATACAAAACCAAAAATGTTTTGCCCATGTCCCAACTCAACTCAAAAACATTGAAACTTTAGCGTCATATTCATTTCAAACAATGAAAATTGTGAGTGTAGACGGTAAAAGAATAAAAGACGGGTTATCAGTCTGTTTCATGCTCTGCAGATTGTTCTTTTGAAATGAACACTGTAAAAGGAAATGAAGAGGATTGATACACAATTGGTAGTTAGCTCATTTTGCATTTGCACCAGAGTTGAATTTCAGTCTCTGCCCATGCAGCTTTGGATGGACCAAAGTCTGATATGGGCCATCTCTCTCAAATGTGCTTGAAGGCTGTTGATGTGATTAAAATATAAATGTAATTTAGAAAGTGCAGCAATACATCTTGTGTCCCCTTAGACAATTTTGCAGCAGTGACTTTTACACAACTGAAAGATTCATATAATGAACAGGTTAATTTAGCTTGCTTGAGTTGAATCTTTTAACTTCGATCAGCTGACCAGCCAACCCTTTTATCAACTTCAAGTTCCATTACAATGGATAGCATGGGACGTTATGCTTCACTGGATCTTGCAGTAGTAATAATTTCCATTCAATAATTTTTTACCAACTTTGTTATTTTCAGATCTGTTTAATTCATTTCTTCTATAATAGCAGGGAAAAGGCTTTCAGACACGGTGAGCGATGGATGTGATGTTGGAGATCAATTTATGGACCTCTAGGGTGTTGTGCACAACAAGATTTTATGTAGGTACAGACCAGAGAATATTATTACCTTCCTTCTTGACATTCCCCATGTTAGTATCATTGTCTGTTCAGTCAGCTTGACTGTCAAGTCAGTTTTTTGGATGCACTTATCTAACGTGGACTATGATGAAGGGCTTATATAACTATGATTCAATTCTCGGAGATAAGAATATTCAATAGCACTGGTGTATTGCAATCAGCAATAAAGCAAGTCGTAGGATAACCCAGACAGAGCAGAGTCCCTAGAATTGTGCCATGGGACACTGATGTTTAAAGATATTGGTATAAAGTCAAGTTGTTAAATAAAAAGTTTAAAAGTTTAATTAAGATAATCATTAATGAAAACCTAAACAAGTATAATTCCTCAGCACTTATCATGTCATGCATTTAGTCCATTCCTCTGTTATAAAACAAAGCTCTACGTGGATTTTAAAGGGTTAAAGTATTTCTAGAAAACTTATTTTACATTGGTTTTTCATTGTTCTCTCAAGGATTTTTTTTTCCTTTTTTTTCCCTGACTTCCTTATAGTTATTGTTTGTTTCAATATTCCTCCTGATCCAATGGTTTAAGATTGAAAAGATAATTAAACTTACATTTAAAACAAAACTGACACACTGCAAAAAAACTGCAAAGCTAACTTTATTTGAAGCATTTACAACAACCCACAAGGGAATGAAAATATTACGAGTACCTTGAAAAGAGTCGTATGGTATGTATAGCTCAACAATACATTATTGATTCCAACAGGAGCATAGTATTTTTGTGCTGCATATGAGCCTCCTTCAACTGACCCCATCAAGAAATAATCCTCCATATCTTTCTGCTTGATATTTATGTATGCTTCTTCCTGTCCTCATTTCCAAGGATAAGGCCATAGACGTCCATTGATTATCACTTATGGGCAAGTACTGCAGAACAATTCCATGATATTCTGCAGGATGGCTAATGAGAAACCATCCCCATTTTTGTTGTTGCTACTGGATGTATGGAAATATTTATAGGCTGGCAATCAGCCTGTTTGGTCACATTACCGTGCACCTTTGATGGCTAATAAGTCATGGTGTGGCACTAAAACCTAGAGCTTCTGGCCCAGAGATAGGGACTATGCCACAGCGTGTGCTAATTGAGCATCTTCTTAAGTACATCAATGCTATTGTCTCACCTACTCCTCTTGGCACTGAGTTCCATACTGTATTTACTTTCTGGATAAAGATGTTTCTCTTGAGTCCTTATTCACTCATTCTTACCTTGTATTTCTTCTGTCCTCATTCTGCTGTCACCATGCTTTGTCATGGAGTTCATTTTGAGCACCCCTCCCAGCAGCAGACAAGCAAGCATAAAATTGGATGGCTTGGCAGAGTGAAGAGCACTGTGCCTGCTACCCATCTACATTTGTTTGCATTTCACCAGTTGTGGGGTATACGTCAACCAGCTTGCAGAAGCTTGAATCAACTCAGACTCTTTGGTCATCCATTAATTATCATTTAACTACATAAAGTTTGGTGGGTGGTACGGTGGCTCAGTGGTTAGCATTGCTGCCTCACAGCGCCAGAGACCCGGGTTCAATTCCTGCATTAGGCGACTGACTGGGTGGAGTTTGTACATTCTCCCTGTATCTGCGTGGGTTTCCTCCGTGTGCTCCGGTTTCCTCCCACAGTCCAAAAATGTGCAGGTTAGGTGGATTGGCCATGCTAAATTGCCTGTAGTGTTAGGTGAATGGGGTAAATGTAGGGGAATGGGTCTGGGTGGGTTGCACTTTGGCATGTCAGTGTGGACTTGTTGGGCTGAAGGGCCTGTTTTCACACTGTAGGTAATCTAATCTATATCCTTCTGCCACCGCTATTATTGGGACTGCCCATGGCACATGATATGGTCTTGCTGAGTGCTGCAGTTCATCCATCTCAGGCACCCTATGTTTATAAATTACATCATTATTTCAGAGAAGCACTATTTATCCTACCTCTGACACTTGGCTAAATAGTTTATATTTTCCTGCATTTGCTCGATCATCAGTTTTAACTATAGGAATCATATTACCTGTACACTCATGCTCTGACACATCTCTCTTTATGAATTACTTTTCGAATATGTATTTATTTGCTCATAATAATGACTATCATTTTCATTATTAATGACATTTAATTCATTGATTGAACTTTATGATAAGAAGTTAAGAAGACGAGAACACAAAACCCAGGAATGATGTTCACACAACTGTTGCATGGGTGGAGAAACTTTAGAATCTCAGTAGACCATTCAGCACCTCAATTTCATTTAACTACCTTTTCACTCTCTCCTTTAATAACCTGAGCACACTAAAAAAAATGTCAATCTGAATCTTGGAAATCTTAATTGATCCAGCAACCACAGTTTTGGCTCACAAGTTACATATTTCCACCAATCTTCATAGGCAAGTGTACTTTGTTGTTTCACTCTATCCTTTAATACCCTGAGAACTTGTAAAACATTGTGAATCTGAGTCTTGAAAATGTTGATTGATTCAGCATTCACAGTGTGCTGTGGCTCACAAATCGCATATTTCCACCAACCTGAGTAGGCAAGTGTATTTTCTTATTTCACTCCATAAAGAGCCTAGCTATCAATTGAAAGCATAACTTCCTCAGTCTTGAACTTCAATCTCTGTAAATGCCTTTATTTGTTCTAAGGCTGTTGCCCAGATATCATTGGTACACAATAACTTAAATGCTGTGGAACTAAATATAATGCACTATCTTTCAAATTACTCAGTAACCATGCAGAATCACCGTGACATTGTTCGATTAGAAACCCCATAAGATAGAGCCTAAGTCTGGCAGTTAATCTATCATCAGATCTTCAAACACATTTTCAGAATGGTTGAACAAACTACTATAACCACTGCAGCAACAAATGCTTCATCAAAAGCTTAATTTATATCTCTTACTTGCTTTGGGCTGTGCCTTAAGGTGATGTCTGTTTCCATTCAATTTAATTGCACTTTTAATTACATCACTCTCTCCTTTACAAAGCCGTAACCTTGTTCCCTATTCTAAGGCTATCCTTGAATGAACACAAGCAGTTATCTGGAGTGTCATACCCTGAGCAATCTTTATCCCTCTCCAGTGCTGGAACAGAGATGGAAATTTAATGCTCCTGCAGAGGAGGTCCCTTTTGCTCTCACCGCTCTCGCACCAATAAAATCAATTTGTAGACTGGAGTAAATCTATGTCCTGACCAGGTTTCCCATCATGTCTTCCTGCTCCAAAGCTGTAGTCAAGATGTTTGAGTTGGGAATCCATTTTTCCTTCAATGTTCTATTCTATCACCATGTGACACAGGTGATAGAATGGAACATTGAAGGAATATTTTTGTTTTCAGAGTGAGAGCATTGACCAGGAGCTTCCAGGAAGTTAAGTGACTGCTTTAAACACTTACCTCAAATGTTGGGCTCATCCATTTTTGCTTAGAAGCAGAAAGAGCGGGAGCGTTGACCACAGGCTGCTGGGAAGGTAAATGACTGCTTTAAAAACTTTCCTCGTGAGTAGGCAGAGCGCACGCTGAGCAGGAGTGGATCCGGGACTGCCAAGTAAGTGAAGTAATATATTTGGTCAGTTGCATTACCCACCCAACTTCCTTCTGCGCACTGGATTGGTAAGGTAACCTGTTACTTTTTAATTTTTTTTTATTTTTCAATAGTCTCTTTGGAAATTCAGAATAGTGAGGATGGAGATTAGGGATTTGAATGAGTCTGCTGCAGAATGTGGAAGGTATGGGAAACCACGAGTGTCCATGTTGACTTCATCTGCAGGAAGTGCACCCAACTCCAGCTCCTCGAAAACTGCGTAGGAAACTGGAGCTGGAGCTGGATGAACTTCGGACCATTCAGGAGGCAGAGGGCTAACAATATCCTGGGGCCAGGGTGTGGGTGGAATTTGCTAATGCTCTTCAGGAGGGTTTAAGCTAAACTAAGCAGGGGGATTCTGTTACTCATCTTATATTTTCCACTGTCCTAATCACAGAAGATAAAAAAGGAAGTTGGCTCTTACTCATTGCTTATGAGATTCCTAATATTCATACTGACATAAAGTTACATGTAAAATTTTATGTTTCCACCTATTGTTTACATTCTTCAGCAAATGAGCTATGAGCAGTTTTTGTCCAACCTGACCTTGGAGGTTCAGTCATACACTGCCCTCTATCTTGCAGCTACATTATAATGCATTCCAGTCACATACTGTCTTCTAAGATGAAATTTACTGCTCCCACTCTGACTAACTCTTTTACCTAATGTTTTTCATTGATAAGACTAAAACACAATCACTTTCACATCTCAATGAACTTGTCTGATCTCCTGTACTTTTATGAGTCATAATCCCAACCTTATCATTTGTCTCTGTTATTGTGGAATTCTACTTTTCTTTTTAATGCTTGCTGCAAGCTTTGGGCTGTCGGTTCCCACACATCTCTTACTGAACTGTCTCCTACAAAATCTTAGCAAGACTTATACACTTAATGGGTAAGGTCTTAGGGAGTGTTGTTAAACAAAGAGACCTCGGAGTGCAGGTTCACAACTCCTTGAAAGTGGAGTCGCAGGTAGATAGGATAGTGAAGAAGGCATTTGGTATTTAGTATGCTTTCCTTTTTGGGTTAGAGTATTGAGTACAGGAGTTGGGAGGTCATGTTGTGGCTGTACAGGACATTGGTTAGGCCACTGTTGGAATATTGCATACAATTCTGGTCTCCTTCTTATCGGAAAGATATTGTGAAACTTGAAAGGGTTCAGAAAAGATTTACAAGGATGTTGTCAGGTTTGGAGAATTTGAGCTATCCGGAGAGGTTGAATAGGCTAGGGCTGTTTTCCCTGGAGCATCGGAGGCTGAGGTGTGACCTTACAGGGGTTTATAAAATCATGAGGGGCAAGGATAGAATATATAGACAAAATCTTTTCCCTGTGGTGGGGGAGTCCAGAATTAGAGGGCATAGATTTAGGGTGAGAGGGGAAAGACGTAGAAGAGACCTAAGGGGCATTTCTTTCATGCAGAGGGTGTATGGAATAAGCTGCCAGAGGAAGTGGTGGAGGCTAGTACAATTGCAACATTTCAAAGGCATCTGGATGGGTATATGAATAGGAAGGGTTGGGAGGGATGTGGACCGGGTGCTGGCAGTTGGGACTAGATTGGGTTGGGATATCTGGTCAGCATAGACAAGTTGGACTGAAGGGTTTGTTTCTGTGCTGTACATCTCTATGACTCCATGAGTCATCTCTGCAGCTATTGTTTTTACAGAACTTCTTGTGTATTAATTTGTGAGAACCTTTATTCAAAGCAGACCCTGTTAAGTTATGATAACTCCTTCACAAAGCTACCATTGTGCTCACTTATGATCTCATTTCAATGCTGGATCAGGCAAGCTAATTCTGTTACTGCAGCCATTTTATGCCAATGGGTGAACATATTGTGCCACCTCTGACCAGGGCCTTCCCCAACACCACACACTGTCAAGTGTGACCCTGATGTCAAGGGCAGTCGCTTTTTTGGATCTGCTTCAGTACTGATAATTGAATACTATTCATTGCATAATTGCATTGTTTTCACTGAGTGAACAAAATTTATTTTCTTTTTACACAGAAGACAGTGCTGTGCACAAAGCCAGAAATATTAATCTAAGAACAATTCGGAACATCTGAAATTTAGAAAATCCTGCAGTCCTTAAGTGTTTTGATTTATTTTCACATTGCTACATTTGTTTATAGGCAAAAAAATCAACTATGTAATGCATTTGCAAAGTCATTGAGATATTTCTGGATAGCCATTTGATTAAAACTGTGCACCTTCACTGATAACCTGGAAGGATCCTGATACATAAAACAAAGATGTCAGGATAATGCAATTAGCAAGGTTTTTAAATGTCTTCTGGAGGATTTGTGAAGGAGACAGTATATTTCTACCACAGGATTTCTGTGAAAGCAGCTTCAGATACATCTCTTCTATTACTCTATACAATATCAGATAATGGTAGATCTACCTGATTCTGTAGCTATGACAAACCAGTCACAATCAAATAGGCATTAAGTAAATGGACAACTTGTGATAATATATGGTTGGAAATATAGGTTTTATAGAGAAATAAGTATAATTACTTATATGGGACACATATAGATACCAAAAACATTTAAAGATGTAAAGATTCATGTTGAACAAGTGTGAGTCACTAAACGCTCCTTCTCGACTAAGAAAGTCCTAGAAAGAATCAATACACCATTGTTTGATTTGATTTTGAGTTTATTGTCCAAAAGTTCATGAGTACAGTGAAACGTATGTAATGTCACCACACAAAGTGCCACCTTACTTGGAGAATCTTAAAAACAAGATAGAAAGAAGGAGCAAATTAAAGATTAAACATAGCAGTAATTATAGTACAGTGACACCTTCCTAGTTTTAAGTAGAAAGTAAAGACATAAAGCTGAACATTCAAACATTATAGATTGCACTTTGAGGAATAACCTCAAGACTGAGGCCATGTCAGGCTGAGACACCATCAAATACCAAGAGACCCAGCCAATTCATTTAAAAGGTCTTAACTACAGGAGGAATATTGGTCCCATCCAACTGAGCATCCACATTTGCATCTGTGGTGAAAGGGTTAAAATTGTGTCCCAATACATGTGTGAATCTAACCGAAAATGGAAGGTGTCGCTTGGTCCCGTGTGAATCTTGTTATACACCTTCCCGTGTGAATCTTCTTATCTGTATGTAACCAGAATGGAATATGTTTTTTAGCCTTGCTCTGCTGTTCACATGAATGTTTATATCTGGAAAAGAGTATATCAGCTGGAAAAGTCTCCAGTTCGGTGAGTCTGCTCCGGGGTTACGTTTAACCGCCGAGCGTGGGTTGTTGGCAACCGCTCTACGAGAACTGACGGCTCCCAGTTCCGGTAACATGTAGAGTGAGTATAAGCCAGACCCGTTGTAAGTACGAGACTGGTTGTGGTGACACTGCGGGGAATAAAACACTAATATTCTAGCAGACTCGCCTCTTGGCTGTTTGTTCTGTGTCAGACTACTTTCCTGCGAGCCTGGTCCTTGACCTTGAGAATTTTTTTTAAAACAGCATCTCAGAAAGAGTCAAAATAATATGATAAACAAGATCTTTTCACTGTAATTTCAAAAATATTTGGAACTCTCAGATCAAACTTCTCAAAAGACTTTTTCTCCTAGTAGGAGGAGCCAACTTAATAATTTGGAACTTTAAGTTAATACCATATCTTAAGCATAAACTTAGATATTCCAGGATGTTCTTAGATATTCTTGAATGGTAAGGCATCACATCAGTCTGGATTCTATTAGATTTGAAATTGCATCATTTGATAGTTTTTAGCTTTACTCATCCACCTGAAGAAAACTATTGGTTAATTTTGATTCATAAAAATCTAAAATTAGGAAATCATCTCAGTTATGTTTTATCTGTTTTACAACTGACATAATCGTGTAGGAGAAGCGATTTATATTTATGAGGAGAGAAATCCCAGATACTTAAAGTATCTAGAATGTTTATTTTTTTTGTTTATAGCATAATTAAAGCATATTAAAATTTATACAGGCTAATTAGGAGATAGGAACAGTGTCAAACATCTCTCCGCTAGGCGAGCTATGTGGATCAAGATTTTCTGCTTCTCAATTGGTTGATTTGAATTCAGCCAATAGAAGTGATCAGGGAATATTCCTGATCTAAATTAGGTCAAAATAAGATTTCAAATTTATAAATCACTTCTGTGGCACCCAATCTGTCAGTTTAAATTAGCTGTAAAATTATCCTACATTTACATATAAAATTGGAAGTATTTCCTTTAGAATCCCTACAGTATGGAAACAGGCCCTTCGACCCAACAAGTCTACACCGACCCTCTGAAGAATATCCCACCCAGACCCATTCCTTTACTTTTACCC
This sequence comes from Chiloscyllium plagiosum, assembly GCF_004010195.1. Taxonomy (NCBI): domain Eukaryota; kingdom Metazoa; phylum Chordata; class Chondrichthyes; order Orectolobiformes; family Hemiscylliidae; genus Chiloscyllium; species Chiloscyllium plagiosum. The sequence continues at coordinate 40,423,092 of NC_057715.1, forward strand.
CTGACTAATGCACCTAACCCGCACACCCTTGAATACTATGGGCAAATTAGCTTGGCCAATTCACTTAACCTGCACATCTTTGGATTGTGAGAGGAAACCCACGCATATACAGGGAGAACGTGAAAGCTTCACACAGTCACCCGAGGCTGAGATCAAATCTGGGTCCCCTGGTGCTATGAGGCATCATTGCTAATCACTGAGTCACCATGCACTAGCAAGTATAGAAGGAGAGTTTTACTTACCATGGAAGTAAATGCTCTGTTGGGTTTTAGGGATGACAAGCAGCTGGCCTCATCTTGTGGAACTTGGCATCAGGCTTTCTTAAAGGTAATTTTATGGATGGGAAATTTCCTTTATAGTTCAAATTAAAACCTGAATTGAGATTAGGTGCTGACATGATTGCAGAACAAGGTTTTGGCTTAAATGATCACTTGCTAGATCTATCAGCTTATTCCCACAAGCAGCAGAATGTGATTCAAAATTCTGTAGAGAATCAGTTAGTCATAGAATTTTTCAACATAGGAACAGGTCCTTCAAGCCAGGTAATTTTATTCCAAATATAGAGCTTTGACATGTAAGATGTGGACAATCATAATGTTGTTAGAGCTAATGATGACAGATAGGGAATAGGAGCTCTTGAATATGATGATTAGAATGATACTGCTGACCTACAGAACTCTTCAGTGACATAACATACACCTTCACAGTTAGTTGCTCTGATGAATGAGGTACATCAACAAGCCGGTGTACATAGCAGGACTGTAGGCCAAGATAACACATGTGGGTGGTGATCTTGGGTTCGGAATGAGATATCCCCCTATTGATGACATTTTTGTATTGAACCGAAGGGAGAATAACAGGCAGTTGTTAGCATGCTACATTCTGTGTAAATCTAACCAACCCAAGTCTCTGCTGTAAATGCAATGTCTGAGGCTGGCTTGCCGATTTGTCCAGCTGCTACCTCAAATTAATTCCGTCAGCAATGTTAATCTCAGTTCTGTTTGTGCCATGTTTAGAAAGCTCAGAGCATCTAATGATGACAAAATGTATTTGATATTACAAAAATTTGATACATGTTGTTAGGGTTGGAGTGCAGAACATTTCCAGCAGCTCTTGACCATGATGCAACTAATGGACTTACTTCTCTCACGTAATCAGCAAAATTTAGATTCAAATTTATGCTCATGTCCTTACTATGACTCAGTTCAGTCACACCATAACTTTTATCAAATAAATCCTTTACTCTATAATCCACGCAACTGGTTTAGTTGCAGATTATAGCTTAGGTAGAGTCCTAACACATGACAACTGGGACATTGTCCATTATTTCCGAATGAATCAGCACCATAATTTACCCTTGGATTAGCTTGCATTAAATGAGCAAGGGAGAAATGTTCAAAAAAAATTATCTGCTTCACTCATTTCCTGCCGGCTTTTCTTATGACGAGACATGAATGATTTGGACAAAGGAATTGAATGCAATATCTTTGAATTTACAGATGACAGAAAGCTGGGTGGCAGTGTACACTGTGAGGAGGATTCTAAGTGGCTTCAGAGTGACTTGGGCAGACTGGCTGAGTGAGCAAATACTTGGCAACTGCAATATAATGTGGATAAATTTGAGGTTATCCACTTTGGTCGCAAAAACTGAAGGCAGACTATTATCTGAATGGTGGCAGTTTTAAGAAAAGGTGAGATGCAACAAAGCATGGGTGTCATGATGGAACAGTCACTGAAGTTTGGCTTACAGTTGCAGCAGGCAGTGAGGAAAGCTGGCCTTCATAGTGAGAGGATTTGATGATAGGGGTAAGGATGTCTTATGTAGTTATATAGGGCCTTGGTGAGGCTACACCTTGAGTGTCGTGTGCAGTTTTGGTCTTCTAGTCTGAAAAAAGGACATTTTTGCTACTGAGGGAGTCTAGCAAAGCTTCCCCACATTGATTCCAGGGATGGCAGAACTAACATATGAGGAAAGATTGGACTGACTGGGCTTGTATTTGCTGGAAATTAGATGAATGAGGGGGGATCTCACAGAAATGGTAGAATGTTCTCGATATTGGGGGTATTCAGAACTAGGGGTCAAAGTCTAAGAATAATTGGTAAGCCATTCAGGGCTGAGATGAGGAAGAATTTCTTCATTCAGAGAGTTGTAAACCTGTGGAATTTTCTCCCGAAAGAAGCTGTTTGGATCAGTCCATTAGATATTATTCAAGAGGAAAATGGACATGACCCTTGCAGCTGAAGGCATCAAAGGATACGGAGAAAAAGTGGAAATGGGGTACTGATATTGCATGATCAGCCATGCTCATACTCTGGCAGTCAAAGTGCCAAAATATCTGAGCAACAGTTGTCCAATACTTCATCCTCGGGCTGATTGTAATTGGTTCCTTTGAACCTTTGTAACCTCATTGATCTTGGTTTCCACTGTAACCAATAGCTGCTGGCTGCTGTTTAAGTTAGTTTGGTAAAAAGCTTCTGTTAAGTTTAATTTTTCATGCTATGGGCCAATGTAGAATATCTTTGAGGAGACAGTGAGGTCTGCAGATGCTGGAGATCAGAGCTGAAAATGTGTTGCTGGAAGAGCGCAGCAGGTCAGGCAGCATTCAGGGAACAGGAGAATCAACCTTTCGGGCATAAGCCCTTCTTCAGGAATGAGGAAAGTTTGTCCAGCAGGCTAAGATAAAAGGTAGGGAGGAGGGACTTGGGGGAGGGGCGTCGGAAATGTGATAGGTGGAAAGAGGTCAAGGTGAGGGTGATAGGTCAGACTGGGGTGGGGGCGGAGAGGTCAGGAAGAAGATTGCAGGTTAGGAAGGCGGTGCTGAATTCGATGGATTTGACTGAGACAAGGTGGGGGGAGGGGAAATGAGGAAACTGGTGAAATCCGAGTTCATCCCTTGTGGTTGCAGGGTTCCTAGGCGGAAGATGAGGCGCTCTTCCTCCAACCATCGTGTTGTTGTGGTTTGTGTAGAATATCCAACTTTGAGTCTGTGCTCACTTGAGTACACCAGGTGCAAATTCCATCTATGCTGGAATAATGACAATTGGGCCATCAGAAAATCCAGGCTTTTATTCTGAACTACACATTATTTTAAATCATTGGCAAGGTGGTGATAGAACCTCATTCTCTTAATGCAGACTGACACATTTCCAGAAAACAATGAGCAATTCAGGATCACAAAGGGAAACTAGATTTCCTCACCATTTTTCATGATTTGGAAGAATAGGGTGCCCTCATTAAAGTGTCTGCTTGATTAATTCACCTCTACTTGATATATCTAAACCCAACAACAAGTGAAGGTTTGTTATTATCTATGCCTCTCTTAGTCATGTGTCCATGTCATCCACTGTCCATGGCAGTATTCGATTACTGTGTTTTTAAGTCTAAAACAAGAACAAGTTAAACCCTGCGCAAATCTTGGGAACAATTTTTGGTCTCAGCCGCTGAGGTGACATTGACTGGAGACAAATAGTGCTGGCATAACCAAATGGCTATTAATATTGCTGGACATGATTGTCACAAGGACATCCAAATAGCTCAGTTTTATTCTCAGCTCCTTTTATTGATCTTTTAAAAGGTTTTCTCCATTTAACTCTTCTATTTATTGTTCACACAGTACTCTTGAAAATTATTTGCAGGCTGTTAGTGAAGTAATATTGTGGTTCACTACTGCTGATTATTTGATCAACATTAAGAAATGTCAAATAAAAGCAAAGTAACTCAAATACTGGAAATCTGAAACAAACACAGAAAGTGCTGGAGAAACCTTGCAAGTCCATCAACATCTGTGGAGGGAGAAACAGAGTTCAAATATTAAGTCTGGTGTGAGCCTTCTTCAGAATCTTCTGGGCATAACTAATTAGGTAGGATACAAATAGACATTACAAATTACTTGTGATATTTATAAATTACTTGGATGAGGAAGTGGAAGGGTGGGTTAGTAAGTTTGCTGATGACATTAAGGTTGGTGGACATTGAACTACATGGAGGGCTGTTGCAGGTTGCAACGGGACATTGACAGGTTTCAGAACTGGGCTGCTAAGTGGCAGATAGAGTTCAATCTGGAAAGGTTATGTAGTCATTCACTTTGGAAGGTCAAATTTGAATGGAGAATACAGGATTAAAGGCAGGATTTTTGGCATGTGGAGAAACAGAGGGAACTTTGTGTCCATGTCCATTGATCCCTCAAAGTTGTCACCTAAGTTGATAGGGTTGTTGAGAAGGTATACCGTGTGTTTTCATTGGCACAGGGATTGAATTTAAGAGCTGCAAGGTTATGCTGCAGCTCTATAGGGCCCTGGTTAAACCACATTTGGAATATTGTGTTCAGTTCTGGTCACCTCATTACAGGAAATATGTGGAAGCTTTAGAGAGGGTACAGAGCAGATTTCCCAGGATGTTGCCTGAACTAGAGGGTATATCGTATGAAGAAAGGTTGAGGTAGTTAGGGCTTTTCTCATTGGAGCAAAGGATGAGAGGTGACTTGTTAGAGGTATACAAGATGTTGAGAGGCATAGATAGAGTGAATAGCCAGAGACATTTTCCCATGGAGGAAATGTCTATCATGAAGGGGCATAATTTTAAGGTGATTGGAGGAGGGTTTAAGGGAGATGTCAGAGGTCGGCTCTTTACACAGAGAGTGATGGGTGGAATGCACTGCCAACAGTGATAGTAGAATCAGATACATTAGGGACAATTAAGCGAGTCTTGGATAAGCATATAGATGATAGTACAATGAAGGGTATGCAGGTTAGTCTGATCTTAGAGTAGGATAAAAGGCTGACACAACATCGAAGGCTGAAGGGCCTGTACTGTGCTGTACTGTTCTATGTTCTATATTCTATGTTTTAAGCAGAAGGAATAATCTAGAACAAGGAGTTAATCAACAAACACTCCATCACAGTTCACAGTAGAAGGCCAAAATAAATTCACTTTGAAGTTCACACAGGCCTGGAAAAAGTCATGACTTCATCATACCTTGGCATGAAAATAAGACGTTTATCTCAAGAAGGATAGTGGAACCATTCATATGATAAGATATGGCATTCAGTGATTGGTTATTCTTATTCTGATAACAGCCACAATGAAAGGAGATAGTGGAGAGTTGGAGATGAGTGTCATCAACTTTTATTTAGAAACTAAAGCTGTGCTTTTGGATGATGTTGACAAATGGCAAGCTAAAGATGAAAAAAGAGGAAGGGCCAAGCCTAGATCATTTGACGAATCATCAGGGGCAATAATGTAGGAGTTGGAAGAGATGCTATTACTATTATGATAAAAGTACAAGTACAAGAACAAAGAAAGACAGTTATTTTAAGAATCTGAAAATGGATACTTAGTATGAACTCGCCCTAAGTACAGAAAATCAAAGCTAGTGAGAAAACAGTAAGCATCTTCCCAGACCAGCAAGCACCAGGAGGGCTCTTCAAAAGGTGGCTATTTTAATACATGTGCAAGATATCCTACAGATGTGGGACTTGCTGCATGGGCCAACATTTATTGACCATTCTTAGTCGTCCTTGAATAGGCAGTGGTCAGATTGTTTCATGAAATGTTAGAATGGACGATGCAGAGGTGCAGGGTAAAAGTAAATAGCCACGCAGTACTGTCAGGAGGAAAATCCCAGGAATTTGATCCAGTGACAGTGAAGGAACAGCAATTTAGTTCCAAGTCAGGCTGGTTGTGGAGAAAGAATTTACATTTGATCATGTTCCTGTGGATGTGGTGCCCTCGTCCTTCTGGATGATAGGGACATGTGCTTGGAAAGGACTGTTGAAGGAGCTTTGGTGTGTTCCTATGATGCTTCTTATACATTATTCATGTAGCTGCCACTGTGCATTGGTGGTGGAGGGACTGAATGATGAAGCTGTTACTGAGATGTCAATCAAGTGCGCAAATTTGACCTGGTTGCTGTTGAGCTTCTTCATTGATCAATCAGAGTTATATGTTCTACTAGAATATTTTGTCTCCTCTGATTCATAGTCACCTGGGGTCAATATCTCAAGTTAAGACTTATTAAGACTTCTAATGTTCTTACCAAACTAATGCGAACAAATTTTCTGCTGTTTGAACAGTCCATTGCTTTTCTTTCCAACTGACTTTCATGCAATGGAACCACAATCCCAATACTGATGATTAGCCTCGTATGTATTGCATTATATATGGCTCAGGTTTCTGTTGTTTGGTACAAGATAAATGAAAAATAAATCTGCATAAATATAAATTGGAACAATCATGAATTAGGGATGAATTCCAGCTCTTCCTTATGATGAATAATATTTAAAGGAATAGACTACTATGCAAAAATCAACAGATCTTCACAGTTAATGGTAGGGCCTGGGGAGCATTGTCAGAGAGAACGAGAGGTATAGATACATAATTCCTTGATAGTGATGTCACAGGTAGACAAGATGGTAAATAAGACATTTGGCACACTTACCTTCATCGCTTAGAGTATTGAATTTGGGATATAATGTTACATCTGCACAAGACATTAGTAAGACCACATTTGGAGGACTGCATACAATTCTGGTCACCCTGCTATAGGAAGGGCATTATTAAACTGGAAAGAATGCAAAAATACTTAGAAGGATGCTACTGAGATAGAAGGTTTGAGTTATAAGGAGAGGTTGGATAAACTGGGACTCTTTTCCCCTGGAATGTAGGAGGCTCAGAAGTGACCTTCTAAAAGCTATCAAATCATGAGATGCATAGATAAGATAAACAGCCAAGGTCTTTTTCCCAGGGTTGGGGAGGGCATAGGTTTAAGGTGAAATGGGAAAGATTTAAAAAGGACCTGAGGGGCACATTTTTCACACAGAATGTCGTACTTATTTGGAATGAGTTACTAGATGAAGTGGTAAAGGTGGTTACAATTACAACATTAAAAGGGCATTTGGACAATTACACGCATGGGAAAAGTTTGGAGGGATATGGCCAAATGCGGGGAAATGGGACCAGTTCAGTTTAGGAAACCAAGCATGGATGAGGTTGGGCCGGAGGGCCTGGTTCCGTGTTATATGACTCTAAGACTCCATAACATTATGACTTTGGATCTGGTACTCTCCTTAAATTTATTTTGCTTGCTGTTGTTTGGCTAATTCTGTTCTATTCTTTCACCCAAAAGGAATTCATAACTGTTCCAATGTATTCATGTGCTTCTTAAATATTGACCACTATCTACCCTCTTTAATGCCTTTCACTGAAGCTTCTTAATCTAACATCTCATCTTAAAAATTTGAAGATTCATTTAGTCGAGGAATCTAGTTTGGGATTGAATGACTTCACTTTCTATTCCAATAAAAATTCTATCATATCATAGTTACTTTTTCCCAAGGTACCTTTGGAAAATACCTTTTCAAGTGAAATAATTTGAAAATGCAGAATTTAAAATTGGTATGGTCGTCTCAGTTTAAGGAAACATTTTTACAACTTGCTATCTGACCACATTACTTACCCAAGATTATCAATGATCCCTTCTCATTGCAGAGAACCAAATCTAGTATAACCTATTCCTAGCTGATTTCTCAAAGTACTGGCCTAAAACAACCATCCTGTATACACTCCAAAAATTAATTCACCACTATTATTTGGCCAGTCAATATACACAGTTAAATCACCTGTGATTAGTGTATTACACATGTTGCATCACCAAGTTTCTGTTAATATAATCACCACCTTACACTGTTTGGAGGAATAATGACATCAATGCTTTCCACCCCTTTTTGCTTATTAACTTCATTCCAAACTTTATCTACATCCAGAATTTCTGCACTAAGATCCTCTCACCATTACACTAATTTCATCTCTCACTAATACTTCAGATTCATAAATTTATCCAATATATTCTCTTTTTTCAATACCTACTTTTAAGTAAAATAAGATTGGGGTGGTCTTGCTAAGTTGCGTTTATACTAACATTGGGGATTTGTCTTTAAGTGAGTGAAAAATACTTCTGACTTGTTCCTTCATCAATAAAACCATCACAGGATGAACATCAGCCTGATGAAATCCCATATCACTTTTCAAGAAACCTCCAGTATCTCAATTTAATGCCAGAGATTTTAACTTCTTTTTTATGTGGTTAAGCATTCTTCAGCGGAATAGCATGAGGTGAATGAATTAAGCTACATGATTCAGACTAATGGATGTGCATGCTGAGTTTATTTCAGGAAGATCATTTTTAATGTGAGGCTGATAGAATTGTTCGATAAAGACAACTGTTTCTTGGAAGACAACACCTTCAATTTAGAATAAAAGTTGAAGTCTGGGAATCTTGGTTTCTTTGGCTGTGACACTGAATATGATATGTACATGCCAAACACACAAATTTGGGTAAGTCATGTGGTCAGATGGCAAGGTGTAAAACTTTTTTTTAAACGCAGATGGCCACACTGACTTTAAATTCTGCATTTTCATATTTTTTTTACCAAAAAAAGGTATTGACCAAATAACGCTTGATTCTTTTATTGATTAAAGTCTATTTACCCTCCACAGGGAAAAATTCCCGCCTCAGGCGACTGACTGTGTGGAGTTTGCACGTTCTCCCCGTGTCTGCGTGGGTTTTCCTCCGGGTGCTCCGGTTTGCTCCCACAGTCACAAAGATGTGCAGGTCAGGTGAATTGGCCAGACTAAATTTGCCCGTAGTGTTAGGTAAGGGGTAAATGTAGGGGTATGGGTGGGTTGCGCTTCGGCGGGGCGGTGTGGACTTGTTGGGCCGAAGGGCCTGTTTCCACACTGTAAGTAATCTAATCTAATCTAATCTAAGAGAAGAAATTCCTCAACATCTTTGTTTTAAATGGACAACGTCTTACTCTGAGATTATGCCCACTGGTCCTAGAGTCTTCCATAAGGGGAAACCATCTCTCACATTGATCCTGACAAGTCCTCAAAAACTCTTGTATGTTTCAACAAGGTCACCTCTCATGCTTCTAAACTCCACTAAGTATAGGCACAACCAACTGAACTCAAGGCAATTCCTTTATGCCCAGGATCAATTTAACAGACCTGCTCTTGACTACCTCTAATGTTCGTCTATATTTCTTACATGCTAGACAGTGAGATGCACCCACAGGTTTCATGCACTACTTGCCTTGACCTGCTTAGTTGTTCTTGTTCATCTGATGATTTCCCATTTTCAATCTGCCTGTGGACACACAAACTGCATGGCAACTACATCAATAATCACATTATCCAAAATCTGAGTCTTGTAATTATGCCATAATGATGCTAGTTCATGCTGAAGTTCCAAATCCCAGAGCTTGTGATGTTGTAACCAACAGCGTTTACCACAAATGTGCACAAGCTTTTATCTATTTTTTCAAATTATTTCTCACTCTTCTCTAAGGCAGCCTTTAGCTGTACCAAGAGAACATCCATAAGGAAGTGACAACAACCTGAAACCTTTAATGACAGCTCCGTCTCCGAGGACAAAGACGCTGAGCGCACAGAGAATGTCAGCAACGTTTACACCTGCACACTGCACTAGATTTTGACTTCAGTGAGTACTCTATTTAGCTTCGATTCACTGCAGTTCAGTGGTTAGCATTGTTGCCTCACAGCGCCAGGGACTGGGGTTCGATTCCCCCTCAGGTGATTGTCTGTGTGGAGTTTGCACATCCTCCCCGTGTCTGAGTGGGTTTCCTCCGGGTGCTCCAGTTTTCTCCCACAATCCAAAGATGTGCAGGTTAGGTGAATTGGCCATGCTAAATTGCCCATAGTGCTAGGTAGTCAGGGGTAAATGTCAGGAAATGGGTCTGGTTGGGTTACTCTTCGGGGGGTTGGTATGGACTTGTTGGGCTGAAGGACTAGGTTCTACACTGTAGGGAATCTAATCTAATCAAGGACACTATCTGGTAAAGTGAAGTCACTATATTCTCCGAAAACTGTTCCATACTGTTGTCTCATTAGATGGGTGCTGGGTTAACCTGAGAGTTACAATGGTTCAGATGAGGGATAAGCTATGGAAGTTAGTTCTGAGATACTGGATCCAAAAATTACGCCCCCCCCCCCCCCCCACCCCCACCCCATTAATTACGTTGCCTTTGTTTTGCTGTCCATGTGACCCCAATGATTTTTTACCCTCTCCTTCGAGTTTTATTAATTTGTCTGCTTTGCACCTTAGCCTCTGACTTTGGAGTTTTCTATGCTCTTCCTGGCTCTACACTCTCCCCATGTGGGGCCAAAGTAATTGTGGTTTGTTAGAAACTCCACTTTGAGACATTCTACTGCCCTCCTAATTGCTATGATGTAGTGCAGTACAGAATGAAATTATCCACCATCATAGAATTCCTACAATGTGAAAGCAGGCCATTCAGCCCATCACATCCACACCAACACTCCAAACAGAATCCCACCCAGACCCGCTTCCTCACCTTATCCCTTTAACTCTAATTCACTTAGCCTGTACATCCCTGGACACTATTGGCAATTTAGCATGGCCAATCCACCTAATCTGCACAACATTGGACTGTGGGAGGAAACTGGAGCACCCAGCAGAAACCCACACAGACGCGGTAAGAATGTGCACACTCCACACAGATAGTCAGCCGAGGCTGGAATTGAACCCGGGTCCCTGCAGCACTGCTAACCACTGAGCCAATGTGCCGCTCTCAGCAACACCCTAAATGACCTACTTGTAATCCCTGGACTGCTTGTATTTGACCCCAAAGAATGATCATGGACCAGCCCCTGGATTGCAAGGGCATGGAAGCCTGGACAGAGGGAGAACCACGCGCCTGACTGACCATGACCCAGGATCCAGGAAACACATCACCATTTAGGATGAATGCATCAAATGTTGAAGAACCAAGTCCATGTAAAAAGATGCTATTTGGCTGTCAAACTATGCTATGAAGTACAAAGGATGTTGATGAGACAATTCACCAGGTACCCTTTTTTATGTCAGTTAAGTTCTCGTGTTGCAGAATTTCTTGAGAGGAGCAGTGAAAGGAAGGAAAAGAGGAAGGGAACAGAGAAAATAATATTTCTCTTTTCTTTTTCTATTGGCAGCTTCAAGGAGTTGAAAAGCTGATTGAGAGGATGAGTTTTGAAATATTAAAGAGCAATATCACAAGGAAAATATAAGCTCATCAAATGAGATTGGGAGCTAGGGAGAGATGTTTGATGGCCTTGGTGAGTAAGACCAGGTGGGTTCTCTACTCTCCAGACTTTAAAGTAAAAGTAGCTTAGTTTAATGACTTAAAACATAAGCGATAAGGATTGTTGTAATTTTGTAATTGTACTCATCTCCCCTGGCAGTTTGTTCAATACACACACAATCCTGTGAAAAAGTTGTGCCTCATGTCCTTGTTAAATCTTTCCCTTCTCACCTTAAGCCTATGATCTCTAGTTTTGGACTCCCCTACCCTGGATAAAAGACCTTGGCAATGCACCTTATCTGTGCCCTTCATGATTATATAAACATTAGTTCATCCCTCAGCCTCCAATGCTCCAAGGAAAAAAACACCCTGCCTATCTAGTCTCTCCTTATAACTCAGTAATATCCTTATAAATCTATTTGCACCCTTCACAATTTAGTAACATTCTTCACGTAGCTGGGTGACCAGAACTGTATGCAGTACTCCCAATGTTGCCTTATTAATGTCTTCTATAGTTGGAATGTCTTCTATGATGTCCCAACTCCTGCACAGAATAACCTCAGTTATCTGAACATCAATTATTCAAATTTCGGATTATCCGAACAAGATCTCAAAATCCCATAAAAAGTCATCTGTTATCGGAACAATCAGTTATCCGAACACAATACTCCCTGCCCGTTTCATTTGGATAATCAAGGTTGTTCTGTACTTAATGTTTTGATCAATAAAAGCAAGAATGCCAAACACCACCTTCACCACCCTCTCTACTTGTGATGCTACTTTTAGGGAACTGGGTACCTGCACCCTTAAGTCTCTCTGTTCAAAAACACTTCAATGTTTAAATCCTGATTTGGTTTGCCTTACCAAAATGCAACACACCTCACATGTACAGTCATAGAGTCATACAGCATGGAAACAGACCCTTCAGTCCAACCAGTCCATGCTGACCATAATCCCAAACCAAACTAGTCCCACTTACCGATATTTAGGCCCTCTAAACTCTTCCCATTTGTGTACCTATTTAAATGTCTTTTAAATGTTGTAACTACCTGCATCGATCACTTCCTCTGACAGTTCATTCCACACGCTAACTACGCTCTGTGTAAAAAGGTTGCCCCTCAGGTCCCTTTTAAAATTTTCTCTTCTCAACTTAAAAATATGCCCTCGGGTTTTGAACTCACCCACCCTAGGTTAAATAGGGTAAAGACCTTTGTTATTTACCTTGTCTATGCCTCTCACAATTTTATAAATCTTTATAAGATCACCCCTCAACCCCCTATGCTCCATTGTAAAAAGTCCCAGGCTATCCAGCCTATCTTTATAACTCAAACCCTCAACTCCTGGCAACACCCTGGTAAATCTTTTCTGAACACTCCCGAATTTAGTAACACTTCCTATAGTTTGGCAACCAGAACTTTCTACAGTATTCCAAAAGCGGCCTCTCAATGTCCTGTATAACTTCAAGATGACATCCCAACTACTATACTTAATAGTCTGAGCAATGAAGGCAAATGCGAAAAACATCTTCTTAGCCATCCTGTCCACCTGTCATGCAGCTTTCAAAGAGTTAAGTAACTGAACCCTTTTTTGACAATACTATCCAGGGCCCTAAATTAACTGTATAAGTCCTGCCCTTGTTTATTTTACCAAAATGCAATATTGCGCATTTATCCAAAATAAATGCTATCTGCCACTCCTCAGCCATTGGCCCAATTGATCAAGGTCCCTTTGTAATCTTAGACAACCTTCCACACTGTCCACTAGACCACTAATTTTGGTGTTATCCTCAAAAAACATATTAACTATGCCTCCTATATTCTTATCCAAATCATTTATATAAATCATGAACATCAGTAGATGCAACATCGATCCTTGCAACACATCACTGGTCATAAGCCTCCAGTCTGAATAACCACCCTCTACTACCACCCTCTGTTGTTAGAAGTGGCAAACCTGACAACTAGAAATGGTTAGAATTGATGAGAATCCTGATTAAAGAAGATAAGTAGAGTATCAGAATTTTGCAAGGAACTTACAAGTAGACATTGAAAACTTTTAGACATAATTATAAAGGGGTAATGAAGACAAATGTAAGTCTCTTGCAATCTGAAATAGGAGAAATGTTAAAGAAGAATTGGAAATGGCAGAACAACTACTTTAGTTCTGTACTCACAGAAGAAGACACTAATAACTTTTCAGAAACATTGTGAGAGAAAGGATTTTTTAAGAAGACGAAATTGAGGATGATTAATATTATATCAAAAAATGTGCCAGATAAATTGTTGGAATTGAAAACTGATAAATCCCACTCCCTGATAATTCACACTCGGGCAACTAAAGGAGGTAGACATGGAAATGATGGATATGTTTGCTGTCATTTTCTGTAATTCTGTTGTTTCTGGAACAGTCATCTCTGATTCAAGGATGGTAAATGTACCCTTAATGTTTCAAAAGAAGGGAGGGAATTTCTGATGGATTAGCCTAATATTAGTAATTGAGAAAATGTTGCAATCTATTACAAACAGTGTGATAACAAACCACTTTGAAACAAAACTGGGATTACAAGTTCAACATGGATTTGTGAAGGGGAAATTGTATTTGACGAAGCTACTGATGATGTATTAGATTTAATGTGAGAACCATTGGATGTGGTATATTTGAAATTCCAGAAAGCTTTTGATAAAGTCTAATTTAATACGTTATTGTGCAAAATCAAAGCAGTAGGAACTGGTGATAGCATACTGGTGTGGATTGAGAAATGGTTAGCCAGGATACAATAGGAATAAATAACCTTTTTTCAGAGTGGAAGATGGTTACAAGTGGGAGACTTCAGGGATCAGTGGTTGGGACCCCGATAATTCGCAATATTAGTGGTTTTGGAAGGGGGAATGAATGAGATATCTAAAAAAACGAATTAGAATTGAGTTGTACAAAGGACTTAGAGGTTTCGAGGCAATGTAAGTAAAGTTGTGAGTCGGCAAATACAAGGCAGATTCAGTGCAAGGGAGATGTGTGAAGTTGTTCACTTTAGCAGAAACATCTGAATGGCAAACTACTACTTAAATAATGCTAGAGAAAGAACTGATATTCAAAGGGGTTTTTTTACATCAGTTAGTGAAAGCAAGTATGTAAGTGCAGTAATTAGTTAGGAAAGTAACAAAAAAATGGCCCTCATTGCATCATACTTTATATTCAGAAGCAAGGGGGTCTTGCTTCTGTTTACTGGGGTCTTTCCTGTATGCAGCTTGATGCTGAAGAACCAACCCTGCAGCCAGAGTCCTCTCAGCTGGCTGAGTGTGCCCAGGAATTATAATAATCTTAATCAAGTCTTTAATTTTATAAAAACAGAGAGAGCTTTATTCTGTAACTAACACCATGCTGTCTCTGTTCTGGCAATGGTTGATAGGGACAGTGTTGAGGAACTTTACTTTCAGTTCAGAAGAGTAGAGAAAACTTACTTTCAATTCAAAAGAATAGAGGAAGTTTTACTCATTACCTAACTCTGTGCTTTACCTGTCCTGGGAGTGTTTGTTAGATTTTACTCTGGATCTAACTCCATTCTCTAGCTGTGGGTGTTTTAGATCTGGACAATTTAAGGGAAATTATGCTTTGAATCCAACACAATCCTGTATCTAGAAAGTGGTAGAGATGATTACAGCCCCAACATTTAAAAAACTTTTGGACAGGTACATAAATAGGAAAGGTTTGGAGGAATATGAACCAAATGAGATTAGCTCAATCTAGGAAACCTAGTTGGCATGGATAAGTTGGGGTAATGGGTCTGTTTCCATGCTGTATGACTCTAAAATTCTTGTCATTAAAGTCAGCACAGTCCCAGGAAAAAAATGTACTTTTGGGTTTTCTGAGCCACTGGATAAATACTGGCAGATGCAGAAACCCTGCAAATGAAAAACTTGGGTTATGGTACACCAAAATACATAACAAGTACATGCAATGACCTATTGGCCAGACGTGTGCTCCTGAACCTTAAATCTTGCTATGTTTCAATGGGCTGGATTTTACAGCTGTCAAGCTTCATTCAGAGAAGCAATACCAGCCTCAGAGCTGCTAGCTAATTGAATGGCTGGCAGAGCTGAGGTCCCAGCACAGCCAGTGAAAGTGATGGTCACTGCTAGCACTACACTTCACTGATAATTATCACTAGAACTGGACACCACAGTAAATGGCAGGAGGTCTCCAATGAGCTCAGGGAACCCTTAAAGGAAGCCCCTATTTGAATGTGCATGAGGTGAGATCAGACCCTCAAGTGGTCACTAATCAAGCGCAAGAGCAGCTCAAAGGCAGGCAGAAGACCCAATACTATTAACCACCCCAAACACTGAAATTTTGATGCAGGGGGTGAGGCAGTTAGATGCCTCCACTCCATAAAATTCATGTCTTCTGTCAGCAACAAAGCTGGGAAAGGTTAACTCATTCCCCAAGTATATACTCCTGAACCATGCTATATTATTAGAAAGGTATTGACAATGTCTTCAGGTTCTGGTTACAGAAAGAGATTTGATTTTCATCAATTTAATTTAGACATTATGGGGGACTCTGTGATATTAGTTCTGACACATGTGGATTCAATACCAGCCTAGACTGCAAGAATGAAAGATTCCTGAAGAAACAGCATAAGAGTCCTGACTGTAAAGGTCTTATGGATGGTGAGTTTGGATAGTCAAAGATTGCATAACCATGATGCGAATTAACTTGAAACAATATGTTTTACCCATGGTCATGCTTCTTACCTCTAATATAAGAATTTAGGTATAGATAATATGCTATTCAAGAATCCAACAGGCATTTAATAAGACTGACTAATGTGCACAAATATTACAGTTCTGAGGCATGAGTGTCGAGACTAGTATTAAGTTATTACAAGAGCAGCACATCTCCGGTGATCATACTTCAAATAATCCGAGGTGTGGAATATTAAGATCACCTTCAGGTGTAAAGATTGTGATGTCTTTTGTGTTTTTAAAAACTCTAGATTTTCAATTTTGTGAAGTAAGGCACCCTAGCAAGAAAGCAATATGTAAAGAATTCTTTGAGCAAGCAGTGACTAGAATTTAAATTGCAGATGATTTGGAAACAAGGGGTGAACTGATGGAGCATTTCCTGTTAACAAAAAGTTGATTGGTCTTTGAATTAGAGTTTTCAATGACCGTCCTTTCTTTGCCTGCTACCAAATGGTTGGTTCTCAGGTAACAGAATAGCTTGAAATTGGGAACAAGTTAGGAATGTTCAATTCCTCCCCAGACTATAAGCTGTTCTCTACAGCTAAAACTTGTTGTAAGCTGTCACCTTTGCTTGATCAGTCAAACTTTGAATGAATTTTCTCTCTTATAGCAATCAGTAGAAGCATATGAAGAAAGATGATTGCAGCAACGTGTTGGCTAAAACTGCAGTCATGATCAATCATCTTAACAACAGTATTTAGGAACAAAGACTCCTGAATTGTTTGACACTATTGAATTAGTGTTCATTTTAGTTGTAATCACAAAGTTTAAAGGAGATAACTTATGGCTCTATAATTTTATTAATGCAAATTAACAAAGTACACAATTTAAATTGGTGAGTATGCAGCTACAACAAAAACAAATCAAGAGATGTAATGCCAAATCTAACACAATTCAATTGATGTTATTTATCATTACCCAAGAGTTTCTAAGGAATGTTAGAAATATCTCAGAATAGAATATCTAATAATATTGATGATGTGGAGGTGTTGGACTAGAGTAGACACAGTCAGAAATCACATTACACGTGATACTTCACCTGATGAAGGAGAAGCACTCTGAAAGCTTGTGAATTCAAATAAATGAGTTGGTCTATAACCTGGTCTCATGTGACTTCTGACTTAATAATATTGGAGAATAGAAAATCCATCAATACTTAAAGTTTTATCTTAAAGCTCCAATTGAGTAATGTATCTTTGCCAATGGGCCAAAAAACCTTTTTAAGGAACATTATTTGAATGCTTCTAATACTTTTAAATTTCAATGAAATAGTCGCTTTTTGAACAGAATTTAGACAATTCCAGTTTTGCAAATTTGGCGTCAATCCTCATATAGATTCCTCCTGCTTTCATACTGTATCATTTAGCATTGCTCCTTTATTATTCACTTAAGATTCCTTAATGAAGCTGAATTTTATCTAATCAATCTATTTGTGATTTTTTTTGCTCTTTTCATTTCTTCATTATTTTATCAGTCTTAAAAAAATAAAATTTGAAGTTTATCAGTAAAGATGCTTCATTTCTCTGTCTTTATTTGTTGTTTTTAATCCTGGTTTCTCATGGTACTCATATGGTAAGGATTTTTGCCATTCTTGTCCGTTGGATGTTTTTAATATTGCTCTTGTCAGTAACATTTTACGTTTATGCCCAGTTATGATGTTGTCCCACATGTCTTTCCAGGTTTTTACGTTGTTGATTAAACAATTGTTCATACCTTTGTTATGGTCTGTGCCAAGCACAAATTTAACAGCAGATGTGTCTCATCTCTGGGTCCCTTGTAAATCCATTTCCTGCAAGCTGCAATGGAGGTTTTCAAGAATCTTTGTCTTTAAATGGTTTTTTTTAAATACCTATGTGTATATTTCCTGACTAGTTATACTTGTGTTTCAATCAAACAAATATTTCCAACCAGATGACATTACATTCTGCTCAAAGTCTCCACACCTAGTATCTTCTGAATGGTTCTGGGGATGCTCATCATGACTTTTGGAAAACCCACACCCCGCACTTCCCCAGAATGAAAAATTTGAATTTCCGTGCCACTTCCTTTTAGTTCAGGTCTGGGAATTGAGAGGTGAAGCTGGGAATTGTCCCAACTCTAGACTCCGAAAGTCCCATGCCAGAGAAGGAAAATTTGTTCATAATATCCTCGTACAAATATTTCTGTAATTTAGCTAATTTCTATTTATCATTTAAAAATGATTTGTGACTCAGAGGGTGTATCTCTTCCATTTGGAAATTAAAAAAATTAGACCAAGAAAACAATAATTTACATGATAAAGCCAATCTGACTTGTAATCCATTTATTTAACTGAACAGATGCTTACGGAGGCTTCCTTTGATCTCTATCCATTTTTGTTTGATTTTCTACATATATTTTACCCCAAGCTTAATTGCAGTCCTTTTTAAAAAAAAAAATTAATTTGGGCTTCGCTGGCTGGCCAGCATTTATTGTTCCCATCCCTACTTGCCTTTGAGAAGGTGGTATTGAGCTCCTCTCTTGAACCACTGCAGTGCACCCTGTTGAATGTTGATCCACAATGCCATTAGGAAGGGAATTCCAGGACTTTGATCCAGTGACAGTGACAGGCTGTGATATATTTCCAAATCAAGATGGTGAGTGAATTGGAAGGGAATTTGAAGGTGGTGGTGTTCGAATATATCTGTTGCCTTTGTCCTTCTAGATGGAAGCCATCGTGGGCTTGGTAGGTGCTATCTGAGGATCTTTGGTGAACTTCTGTAGTGCATTTTGTAGGTATTAACACTGCTGCTACTGAGTGTTGGTGGTGGAGGGAATGGATGCTTGTGGACGTGGTGCCAGTCAATTGGGCTGCTTTGTCTTGCAATTCAAAAAAAGATGTATTTCTCCTTGGATTTTTAAACAAGTTAAATATATGCTTTCATTTATTAGTTTTCTAAAAAAACATTTCAAAGGTTTTTTTTCTTCAATTGATATTAAATCTATTGTTTGATGGTGTTGTATTATGGCTCTAAGAGCCTGTCACTGTAAGGGTTCCATATGTAGACATAGCAAAGATCAGGATGTCATCATGTCTTCCGGGATCACAGTCTGTCTGCATTGTAGCACCCTAGACCAAAGATGTGTCTAGAGTTTTAGTTTTATATGTATTAGTTTTAGCTACAAATAAACACATCAGTAATCTTCATATAAATAGTCCATTTATCTCATTTCATATTACATAATGACAGTACCAGAAATTATTTCAGATATTTCTCTGTATTTAATTTAACCTAATATAAAAATCATCTCATAAAATAGATTGCTTGAATGTAGAGAATGTAGAAAAAGTGTTAAAGTTTCCTAAATTTTCACATGGTAGATCCTGTCTCAGGATCTGGGACAGTTTAGTTTTTAAACAACTTATCAGCCTCTGATAGTTATACAAACATGGCAATTCTTATTTATAGGAAAAATCATGAACAAATGGAGAAAGGTTTTCTCCAATCAATATAATACATTTGCGATTTGTCTAGGAATAAAGTACACAGAGGGTGAAATTGGATTTCACCAGTCAGTGATCACAGCCTGTTTCACAAGATAGCTACCTTTCTTTTGAAGTCAATGGAATAGAATGTTGAGCATGGTGTTAAACAGGATACCAATTCTCTGAGCACATTTCATTCGAATGACAGCTTTTGTTTTCTTTCTCTTGAGTTTTGGTTTGTTGTAAGGTATGAAAAAGAATTCAATGCATTTTTCTTTATTTTGCTCTAACCTCCAACCTCCCACTGCCTCATTCATATGGAGCATTTGTTTCTTCTGCCCTTCACTACTATGGTATTGTTCGATCAGAAAAAGGTGAATGTCTGAATGCAATTCTTGAAAAACATTTATGGGGGAAAGCAATCCCAAAGCACAGATATAGTGGAAAGGAGTAGTTGAGAAGAAAGATTGCATACACTTCAACAAAGTACACCTCAACAAAGTACACAAGTCTTCATTTATTATTCTTTGAACCAGTTATCATTAAACCTGTAGTGCCAGCAGCTGCAGACTAGAGACAGGTAACAACTGCACTCATTTATCAACTTTAATATAATAAACATTCCAAAGCACTTTGTAGGAATCTCAAGAAGCGAAATTTGACACTCAGAGACACTCAGGGGCCTATCTGGGGAAATGGTTGAAAGCTTGCTTAATAAGGCAAGTTTTAGGAGGGTCCAAATAAGGAGTGAAGTAGACAGGTGAAGTGGTAGAGCAATTTATTCTATAGCACTTTAGTCTAGTAATTCTAATGATAAAGGCTTTACATCTCAAACCACAACAACAAGTGCAATGTTAAAAATTACAAATACTTCAGCGAAGAGTTTTGCTGCAGTGCAGATATTTCAAAGGATTGTGAGGCTAAAGGCAGAAATAGAGAGGAATAAGGTATGAGAAAGATTAAAAACATAAGTACAAGAAATCCTAAATTGATGCCTTTCTCAACTGAGAGCAAATAGTAATCAGCAAGGATAGTGGTGATAGGTGAAGAGGGTGTGGTGTGCAACCGCGTTTTGCTTTGGAAAGCAGCTAGCTTGTTTAGAACCATATCCACACATTAAAAATCTCTACCAGAGACACTCAGGAGCAGCAGTGTGTATCATCTATAAGATACAATGTAGAAATTTACCAAGGCTCCTTAGACAGCATTTTCCAAACCCACATCGAGAAGGATATAGAGAAAGATGCCCTCCTAGTCACTTACCATTTTGACTTGGAATTGTATCATTATTAATTCGATATTGCAGGTTCAAAATCCTGGAACTCCTTTCCTACACATACTCAAAATGGCAGTTCAAGAAGGCAGCTCACCATTATCTTCTCAAGGGTAATTATGGATGGGAAATAATTGCTGGACCAGATAGCATTGTCAACATCCCACAAATGAATAAAAAAGAAACATTACTCATTCATGGAATTGTTCACTATGGAGATTAAAAGTACCCTGGAAATCTGTTGTTAGGAGGGTGGCAGTGACATAGGCTTCCAGAAAGTAACATAAAAGCCCTTTATTCTCATTAGCTATAGGTTCAAATCAGTAAGTATTGAATGAGAGATGTGGTCAAGCAACTACAGGCCCAAAATTGAACATTCTAAATTGAACCATAGCCAGAAAAATTGGGCCTGACAGGAAATTGGTCAAATTATTTGAAACAGCAGGTAGCAGAAGTTGGCTACAAAGAACAATGGAAACCAAAGTTAAAGGGGTCACAAAAGTTTAGAGTGAATCAATTACAACCAGCCCAAGGGTTATGCACTGGGAAAGTATCAATCAAACTTTCTGGCACCATGACTACCAGCTAGTGCTCCTTTGCCTGGCAACAGTGAAAGGTGTTGGTGTGATCCCATTGAATACTTTGGACTCTACTGATGACCCCATTGGTCAAAGACCACTAAACATTCAGGAAAGTCCAGGGCAAGGGCATAAGAACATGCACATGGAAGTCACCACTGAGCAAGGACTCATGGCAAGACTCATTGCTAAAAACCATGCAACAACCCAAGAAAACCCAGGAGAAGGTCTGCCCTAACCTGCCAGACCCACTTTCATAATAAACAGCAAACCTTACATCAGAGAGGAAGGATGTTCCAACAGCCCAGCTCAATAGATCGCTGTCAGAAATGTCCTTTCTCAGACAGAAAGAGTGAATATTGTGGGAATTTGGGAAATGCTCATGTTGTGTTTTTAATAAGAAACATTTTATTAATAAAATTGAGTTGAATTGCAAAACCAATTCTGTCTTCCTTTATCTGCCTCACCGTCCAGTTTGTTTGGATAAAATGTTTTCCTAACGTATATTGGTCAACAAATGGCCAACATTGTACAGTATTATATAATTTCCAAAGGTGAACACCACCAAATTGAACTCTCAGATATCTAGCCTGAACATGATTTAAGAGGGCAGCTGTCCCACTTAACAGATAGGATTCAAGTGGGTGAAAGAGGGTAAAGATTTCTAATCAGTGATTGGGCCATAAACCCAAGTGCTTGTAATGTGAGGAAGACAAATAGCCAGAGTTAGGATAGAGTCAGCGAGCCACCAAAAATGAAATCCACTATAGGCTAGTACAAGATAGGGGACCGAACAAAGTCAGAGGCAAGAAAATTGAATACAGGACCTGAGGATCCATGATGTGTCAAGAAGCCAGATATTGGGGTGAGGGACACATAGAATACAAAGACAACAGAGTTGGGTTAGGGACACATGAAGTTAGAGATCATGGAAAGAGTCAGAAGCAAAAAAGGCAGCCAATATAGTGTCAAACCAGCAGAACAGGAGCAGAGGAACCTGGTGAACGTGGTACACTTGGGGCAGTTTCAGGCTCAGGGTGAAAGAAAGTAACAAAAGATGTAGTGCTCTGTCAGTGATCAGGATACAACCCAAACAACTGTCCAAGAAACATAAAAACCTACAGGTTATGCTCAGAGTCCTGCACCAAGCTGGCAAAGAGAAATAGCCCAATTCAAAACATTTGAAATGCCAACATGAGATTGAAAAATTAAAGACATAACTTTGCGTGCAAAAGGGAAAGGTATGGGCATTTGAGACAATATAATCAGATGGAGACAGTGATTCTGAGAACGAGTGGAAGGAAATGGAAGAATAAGCTCATAGATACACTGAATGCAGTGAAGATTGGTGACTGCCACCTATCTTTCCAGAGGTAGTAGATCCTTCAGCACCTCGTGGATCTTACTCTGCCCAGTGAACCCATGAACCACAACCTGTCAGGATGGTTAGAACAATACAGTAATCTAATTACTTCAGCAGCCCTGTTTGTGGTGGAGTAATTGATGGAGGTAACAAGACAGATATCTGTATTTGAGCCCACAAGGAGATCCTATATATTTTTATGACCAAATATCCACAAAGGGTTATCCATGGGCTCAACGATGTCGAGAAGATAAAGTTAATATTAGTGTTCCTGTGCCCCGTGATCCATTCTGTCTTACCCAATCCTCAGAATGAAGGAGGGGCAGCAGGCCATGCATATGGCAATCCTAGCATCTGCAGGATATGATAGGGAGAACCATGTACAGTGGTTCAATAAGTGCAGGCAGCAGCAGGCAAAGCTCACAGTTGCATTTTCCAGACACCAGAGGACACAGGATCTCCGCAAGAATGGGGGATGGTTATAACCTGAGAAAATGAGAAAGGGGGGTTATTCATATAGGCTGCCGCACATGAGTACTTGCAGGAAGTGGGCTTCCCCAAAAGCAAGGGCAGTGTATCGCAAATGGGATGGATATTGTTAACTGCTTTGTGTTCTACGTGTAGAGCATTAGAAAAGTGCCCAGCCAAAAACAGGCAGCTTGAGGCCACATTAATTGTAGACTCGCATAACATCACCCTAACAGAAGCAATTAAGACAGCACAGGAGAGAGCTGAGAAGGTGGAAGAGAGACAGAACCAGGTTGTAATGCCATATGCCTATGGTACAACAGACAAAAAGAGAGAAAAATCATGCAATTGGAAAGTTAACCCATTCAAATGTACACAATATTAATTTCACAACAGGACCGTGACTACTGGGATGGAGACATTTGGTATTCATCTGATTCAGGGTATGAATGCACGGACAGGGAAGAGGATGCTCCATCTTTGGAGCCAATCTCAGAAAAGGAACTAATAGCATGACTCCGAGTAACGAATAAGGCAAAACAGATAGGAAGACAAACTCTACAAAATTCAAGAGTGGTGACAGATTACTGTATGTCCAAATTGTAGGAATTGTGGTTGTAATTTAAGCAGAAGTCGGGTGAACCCTTGGCCTCTTTGCTGACCCAGTCATTGGACTAGGGCACCTCCCATATCATTCTGAGTACCACAGTGTGAGGGAATCTGGGAGCATTGCATGTTGATCCGCATGTGAATAATATCTTAGAAACATCGGGCAAACTGGATCATTGTGGAATGCATTGACACTAGTAGTAGAAAACAAGTACTATTCCCCGATAGATTGGGAAGGTGATGTCAAAAGATGGGAGGGCATATCAGAATGTATAAAATGTTTGAGAGATTTGGCTACACAAGCAGGTATATACTGTCAACAGTTTCAGACCAGGAAGCTTTCTCAGCAGGAATGAGGAGCCGGCTAATGCATGGTGGTCCGGGCTGGATGAGAAGTTCTCTAATAGGGCCAGCCCAGGGACGGGCAGTGGGACAGGTATGTTTGTTGTTGGGACAGTTAGAGGATGGGAGGCTAGTAACCCAAGAGTGAGGCCTACCCGAGCAAGTGACAAATAGGAACAAGAAGGTGGAGATGGGGTGGGTTCAAAGGTGAAGCAAAAAATAACGAGAAGAGAAATGTTTGTGGCATTGTTGAAAGCAGGAATAGAGAGGAATAAGTTAGATAGAATACCTACAGATGCAATGCACAATATGTGGAGGATGGACTGCTCCCCAAAGGGTAAGGAAGTAAGAGAGACTAAATCAGATGCGGAGGGAGGAAAGAAAATAACACTGACTGTGTCACCGACAACATCACCATGAGCCAGTTTGGCGGAGGTCGGGCAGTTGTGGTGAGCCAGTCAGCCAATTGATAGGAGTAGGGCTAGGACTGCGACGTCTTTATAACAGTGTTTGGTGGAACAACCGGAGACCTGAGGCCATTTGTTCCTATTACCATTTATTGGAGGAAAGGCAATGTACAATGAGATATCACATTACTAGTCACTGGGCCAAAAGTTACAATTATATATGGCAATCCACATAGACACATAGTCAAAATGACTAATAATAGATTTGGTGGAGCGGTAATACTGGCAACTAGAACAAATATTACAATGGTCCCGGGGAATGGACCCCCACAAGTAGTCCCGGCATGGATATCCAACATACCAGAAAATATGGGCTTATTAAAAGCTACCACCTTGCAAGCCCCACTGGGCAAATTCTCTTTTGGTACATGAGCTGTGATGGTTACTATTAGCAAGGCAAAATGGGAGGCCCTCATATTCCTCCACCCACATAAGTGGTTCCGACGAAACATTATTGTACTCCAGGAGGACACAAAGAAATTGGGGATACTATGCATGGTCTGTTATCGGCGGGGATTGTGACACATGCAATATCTGTGTACAATAACCCTCTATAGTCTGTAAAGAAGCCTGATGCAAGTTGGAGAATGACAGTTGATTACCGCTAACTCAATAAGTATGCACCCCACTCTTGGTGGCAATGCCTGATGTGGTCACTGTTGTAGAACGTTTGTTACAGAGGCCAGCTGCCTCGTATGCTGTTATTGCTGTAGCAAATGCCTTCTTCTTGATACTGATAGCCCAGACATCACAAGCTCAGTCTGCTTTTATATGGAAGTTCATCAGTATACCTTCTGTATATGCTATCTACACAACTCAACCTTATGCCAGGGGCTTGTAGTAGACGACTTAGACGTGTGCCTGCTACCACCAGACATTCATGTAGCACACTATTATTGATGACACCTTGATCCATGAACAAATGGAAGCCACGGTGATGGTAGCTGTAGTTACACTGGCGCAACATATGCGAGACAGAGGCTGTGAAGTAAACCCAAAAAAGATAGAGAGACAATCCTCAGTTCTTGGGCATTCAGTGGACAAAAGGGGAGAGAGTCATCCCTGAAAAATGAAAGAATAAAATACAAAAGATGGATGTTTCAACTAGCAAGACTGTTGCACAGAAATTTATAGGTCTGCTTGGATTTTGGCACAGAATTATACTACACTTGACCACTGTGAGATATTGCATTATGACTCTCTTTACCAACTCACTCACACACATTCTATGTTTATTATATCATATTTCCATTAATTCATAAAACCGTGTTTTTATAGTACGTTTTACTTTTGCAAGATAAACTAATTTAAACATCCTTCCCGAGACTGCCAACCCATTAATGTTTCTATACATCTTTCAATTCTTTTGCTGTAAACAGTGTTTAGACCTGTTTTTGTATCAAAGGCTACCACTAAATAAGCATTATTTTTGTAACCTCCTCAGAACAATGCCATTGCCACCATTGTGTCTCCATAACTAACTTGAAACTATAGAAAGATCATAAGAAAGATCATAATATTAAATAATCAAAAGAGAAAATGCTGGAAAATCTCAGCAGGTCTGGCAGCATCTATAAGGAGAGAAAAGAGCTGATGTTTCAAGTCTAACTGACCCTTTGGTTGTTAAAGAGGCTGTAGCACTAGCACTTCCCTTGAATACCTGGTTTACTCTTTGAATTATAAGTATCAGTAGTATAAGAGACAAAAGGGGAAAGCAATACTCTTGGACTTTGGGTCCAAAACACTGACTGAGACAGCTACATGCTGCACACCATTTAAAAAGCAACCTTTGGCCTGTTACTGGGTCCTATTAGAAACTGAAGGGCAGATGGGTGATGACAAAATTCTCCTCAGACTTGAATTACTAATTCTGATGTGGATGCTATCTGATGTTGCGACTCTAAAGGTCAGTGGAGACCAACAAAGCTCCATTGTAAAATGGAAATGGTACATAACTGATTGAGCTAAGAAGAGAAGTGAAGAGGTTACCAAACTCCATGAACAAATAGCTGAATACCCACCAGGTGAACAAACTTTGAATTTCATCCAGGCCATACTTGCATCTCCAATTCAATGGGGCATTCCATTTGAACAGCTGTCTAAAGATACTCATTACTGTGTTAGGTTCACTGATGGATCAGCCACCTGGATGAATGGACAAAGGTGGTGATAAGTGGTCACGTTTAATCCCTCCACACAGACGATTATCCATAGGGAAGGAGATGGGGGATTGAACCAGTATGCCAAATTAGCAGCTATGGTTTTAGCACTGGAGGAGGAGAGTCAGTGTCTGCACTGAATGGAGGGCTGTGCCAAACTGGATGTCTGTATGGATGCCGACCTGGTAATCCCATGACTAGAAGATTGCTGGAAAGCCCCTATGGGAACAGGACAACAGAAACAAATATGGGCAAAGGGACAGCCCATAAAGATTACTGTGAGAAATGTGGATGTCCATATGAAGAATGGTTCAGAATCTGATCACAACAATACTGTAGATGGAATAGTAAAATCCAGAACAGCTGAAGATGCATCTGAGGAGTATCACACTGGAGAATGGACTCATGAAAAGTCAGGACATTTAGGATATCACGGCACTGTGCAATTGGCAAGAGATTGAGGTTTACACTTACCCGCTAATCTGGTGAAAGAAGTCATTGGCAAGTGTGAAATACGTCAAAAGATAAAACATGTATCACTGCCGAGAAAGCAAGTGGTACAAATCAAATGAGGAGACCAGTGTGTTCAAATCTGGCAGATTGACTGTGTTGCGGTTACAATAATGATATCAATATCTGTTAACTGTGGTAACAGTATTAGGAGGGCTAGGAATGGGCATTAGACGAGTAAATGTCATGAATGTTGAGATTTTGCAAAACAACATAAAAAAAGGTGGGTAGCCTGACTGGGGCTGCCTTTAGGTTACGGAATGCTTGGGCTAATCAGAAATATGTTATCCAGTTAATTATCTGACGTAATGCAATGAGAATAACTGAAAAGAATGCGATGGGAACAATTTCACGCATCTCCACAACAAAGTAGTTTCAATAATTATATGGTTTATGTGTTCCATGAGTTACTTATCAATTGTTAAGAACAGAATTGGAATGAATAGCTCTGTCAGGGCACAATAATAGTGGGGCGAATTTGTTCAAATTTGCCAGACAACAAATCCAATCTGCAATATACTACCTGTAACAGATGTGGTGTAATTTCACTATGAGCATTGTTAATGTGACCCATGTACAGAACTGGTGTAACTTTATAACTCTCCCTCATTTGTTTGGCCAGCTATTGTGGCTGTGAGGAAAGTGGATTGATGAGACAAATAAATCTCATAGCGGAGCTGATAATCAGGGGTTGGCATTTGGTATGGAATGTCTGTTCCACATCCAAGTAGTTGAACTGTGCTCCCTTGAACATTCTGCAGGAACATGCATGCGACAGTTAGTTCCAAATAAAGACACAGTTAATCACAAGACAGGATAAAATTAGAGCTGGAAATGTGTTGCTGGAAAAGCGCAGCAGGTCAGGCAGCATCCAGGGAACAGGAGAATCGATGTTTCGGGCATAAGCCCTTCTTCAGGAATGAGGAAAGTTTGTCCAGCAGGCTAAGATAAAAGGTAGGGAGGAGGGACCTGGGGGAGGGGCGTCGGAAATGTGATAGGTGGAAAGAGGTCAAGGTGAGGGTGATAGGCCAGACGGGGGTGGGGAGTCCAAGGACCTGCATGTCCTTGGTGGAGTGGGAGGGGGAGTTGAAGTGTTGAGCCACGGGGTGGTTGGGTTGGTTGGTCCGGGTGTCCCAGAGGTGTTCTCTGAAATGCTCCGCAAGTAGGCGGCCTGTCTCCCCAATATAGAGGAGGCCACATCGGGTGCAGAGGATGCAATAGATGATGTGTGTGGAGGTGCAGGTGAATCTGTGGCGGATATGGAAGTTTCCTTTGGGGCCTTGGAGGGAGGTGAGGGGGGAGGTGTGGGCGCAAGTCTTGCACCTCCTGCGGTTGCAGGGGAGGGTGCCGGGAGTGGAGGTTGGGTTGGTGGGGGGTGTGGATCTGACGAGGGAGTCACGGAGGGAGTGGTCTTTACGGAATGCTGATAGGGGAGGGGAGGGAAATATATCCTTGGTGGTGGGGTCCGTTTGGAGGTAGCGGAAATGACGGCGGATGATGCGCTGTACATGGAGATTGGTGGGGTGGTAGGTGTAAAATTAGGCCTAGACTACCAGTCCCCACACCATTTATTTAGATGGCATTTGGAAAGATCCCCCAGTTCATCATTGTTATAAGGATATATGCGCTATCTATGATCTCTCTCCAAGTAGACAGATCCTATCAATTAGGAAAATGGAAGAATGTACAGCAGTACTGTGCTACCTTTGGGATACAGAACTTTGCACGACTTGCCAACTTGACTCGGTTGGAACAATTTTCTAAGAAAATGCCCACATTAGTCAAGGGTTAACGACAAGGGGATGAAATATACATTGAATGGAAGTTGCCATGCCATATGAGAGAAGGCAGTTAATAAACTTTGCTGATCCCATTATGACCTTGACTGTCCATCACTGGTGGGATATATTTCAGAGTTGGTCCCCAAAGGCCACTGTGGTCATTAATTAGATGATACACACCATTTTTACATCATTCATTTTGCGGATAGTTATTTTCATTATACTTTTAATTTCCTGCAGGTTACATACTCTTAATTGCATTTGCAAATGCAACATGCCCTGTCAAATATCATCGGGGTGAATTGTACAGGATGGGCTAAAATCAGTGATGATATTTGACAGCTGTATGTCCTTGAATGAGTCCTGTGAACATGTGCCAAAGATGGCAGAATCAATGTGTTTTTCTGAACTTGCTGTTTGTTACACTGCATAGGAGAGAGAGCTTCATTCCAAGCAATTGGACTTGACCTTGGACTAGGATCATGAACGCTGCCAGGAATATGCCTCAACCTACAGACCAGCCATCTATCGAGGGGTCCCCAATGGCAGAAGGGCGTGAGACTTACTGCTTTTTTTAACCTTTCATTTTGATTTTTTATTATTATTGAATAACTGTTTATATTTAAGCAAATTGCTGTTGTTGAATCTTCTCTTAGCTACATTTAACCTTGGATACACTTTGTGATTCAAGACAAATGGAGGAGCATCAATCAGACTTTCTGGCACATTGACTTCTAGCCAGTGCCTGATGTGCACTTTACACATACCCAGCATCACAACATTGAGTGTTGGCATGATCCGATTGGATGCTTTAAACCCTGTTCATGATGCATTCACCAAAGGCTACAGAACATTCAGGAAGATCTGGGCTAAGGGGGATCAAAACACATGCCAGGAAGCCACCTCCTCAGTAAAGACTTTGTCAGAAGACCATATGGCAACCCAAGAAAATCCAGTAGATCTGACCTGACCTGCAAGACTCACTGCTGTGGAAAAGCCCCATGTTGAAGAGAAGGGAGATTCCAGCAGCTCCGCTCAAACATGGATCATTGTGGGTAATATCTTTTGTCTGATCAAAAGTGTTTGTGAGGACGCATCAGTTGCTCCTTAGCCATAATCAACAGCTCTTTAACAATTTAGACATGTTACATTTGATCACTTACATGTCATTTCATGTGATGAATACACAGATAATGTTGCCAGAAATGTGATGATCACTTAAGTGCTTATACAAATTTTATGACAAATTTCTGACCACTTCAACAGAACTCAAAGTCAACTTCCAGGTAGTTTGAGTAAATATATTATAGGAAAGACTCCCATGTGACTGTATCTAATTTGTGATGTTCATTTTATTACATTTCTCCACAATCACTTGTGTACCACATGTTCCTTATTAGTGCCTTTCAGAAGATTTTCTGCTCTCTATCTCTAAGACTTCCTCTATAACAAAGTTCCACTTTGTTGTTCTCCCATCTTTTCCTTCCTTCTGATTTCAAAGATAGGAAATGACAGAAGATAAAATCATACTTCTTCTTTACTAAATCAACCAGATGTCTCTTTAATTCCTTTATACAAATAACAATTTCCTTGATACAACTTTGCCAATCCTTTCAAATTCTCAAGACAATAATAATCCTGTTTGTTGTGAAAATTACTACCCCAGGACTAAAATAAAAAAAATCAAGGGATGTAAAGTTCAGCTTAATGACAAAGTCAGTTTAGATGTAAGCTTCTATGTTCTTAGAGATGTTAAATAATTTTCCTTTTTGCAAAATAATTTCAGACTGGGATTTTGATGTGGCTCGATAAAGATTTGTACAAAACCTGTCAGCAGATTGTCATATAGCACTTGACATTTGAACTGCTTTTGTTTATGTTTGAATTACATTTACATGTATATGTAGAGAATAAATCATTGCATATTGAAAGAAGAAAAAGCGATGACATTTTATAGGGTTCACCCTGTATTTGTAGGTTTCACTCCTGATTCAGAAAGTTTGATTTTTAGATAGACAGGCATCGTCAATCAGGTTCTCTCGACCAATTGTTACAATACAAGTTCAATAAGAAATGAATTATGGCTACAAATACTTCTGTTCTCTACAGGCTCAAAATTCAACATATTTTCAGCAAATCTCACAAAGGATTTGTACTTCAGTTGGAGATGTCGACACTAAACAAATATTAGTCTTTTCGGACTATTTCGTTTGTGCAATATATTGAATTGCTGGAATTGACATCAGTTTTCAATGTTCCATTCAATTCCCGGGATAGCCTCAGTTAAAGCCAGGGATGTTTAAATGATTTGTCATCTGCCCTACACATTTGTGGGAATTGATACAATGCCACAGTGAGAATGAGAAAGCACAGGAAAATACATTTTTCTCATGGAGATTTGAAGCAATGGCAGATTTCCATCACCAGCACCGGCCTTTCAAGTATTACCAAATGTACATATTTTCTTCTAATATACTGAAATGCTATACTGAGTCATACCATGAATTCAAATTAATTCTGAGACAATTATCTAAACTGCAAACTTGCTGTAGTTTTAATAGAATGTAATACAATGGATCTCCAGGTTGTGAGAAGATGGAAAAGCCAACAGCTTTATAAGCAATAAATTAACTCATCTCACTTCACAAGACTGTTAACAAACAAAATTTAATAAGGAACAATGTGAGGAAATATTAGGATAGGTGACAAATAACTTGGTGAAAGGGTAGTTTGTAATGAGTGTCTTGAAGAAGGAATAGGTCATAAGGATGCAGAGAGGTGTAGGGAGGGAATTCCAGATTTGTGGCCCAAGGCAATTGAAGGCACGGCCATCAAGAGTTGAATAAAAAACAGCAGGTATGTGCTAGAGGCCAGAAGAGAAGGAGCTCAGAACTCTCTACAGACTGTGGGGCAAAAAGGAGTTACTGAGAGAGGAAGAGACAAGACAATGGAAGAACTTGAAAACAAGAAGAATTTCAAAATCAATGCACTTCTGGATCTTGAGCCAAAATCTGGCATCAGGCACAGGTGTGCATAGAATTTATTGTGATTTAGGAGATAGGTGGCAGAGTTTTGGATAGGCTCAAACTTAGGGAATATGAACCATGATTGTCATCAAAAGTAACTTGATTGCTTGTAAGTCAGCTAAGTGCTACATTTTGGAATCTGTTTCCACCCATTTACTCAACTGCAGTGAAGTGAAATTGTGATCAATTGCTAGTCCTCACATTCAGATTATATTTCTGAACCTTCACCATTTCTTTACACCGACATTCTCCTGATCTTTCACTATAAAAACTAATTTATGCCATCCTTCAACGTTCCATCTTTGCTAATGGCAGAAGGTTGGAGAAACCAATAGAAATTCCACCCTTCAGATTTCCTGAAGTGTTTGAACAGTTATCTTACCATACTGTTAATCATAGAACCCCTACACTGTGGAAACAGGCCAGTTGGCTCAACAGGTCCGCACTGAACCTCTGAAGAGTAACCTGGATCCCTAGCGCTGTAAAGCAGCAGTGCTAACCACTGACCCTGCATTTACCCCTGATTACTGCACTTAACCTACACAGCCCTAGACACCATGGGCAAATTAGCATGGCCAATCATCTGGCCAAGCAGACACGGAAGAATATTCAAATTCCACTTGGAGAGTTGCCCAAGGCAAGAATTGAACCTGGATACCTAGCACTGTGAGGCAGCAGTGCTAACCACTGAGTTACCTTGCCACCCCATTTAGTATCATTTGTGAGTAAGTATTTATCATAATTATTTTTGAGCATGTGAATAAGCATAGTTAAGTACTTTTGCTAAGAACTCATTTCTCATATTTAAGGTGCTGAGGTTTACACATCATTCTATACCATTCCTCTCTCTTATTATGTTTTAAAGCTGGAGAGAGCCAGAAACCCAATGAAGAGTGCCAATGAAGTTAATATAAGAGTAGGTCACTGTGTTGCCAATAGCATCTTTTGTACAAGTGGTGAAAGGCGACTGGGTAAATGGGACTTTTGGAATACTTGGTTATACTGCGATGGAAGGTCACTGGGAAAGGAGATTGGATCATTAGGGGGAGATGGGTAGCTGTCTTAAGTTGCACAGTGGGTTGGTCTGGTTAGGTAGTAACAGTGGATGGGAATGAGAGAGGGTAAAGTCAGAAATATTGATGACAAGGGAACAACAGTAAGGAAAGAAGTAATGGTTGGCAATAGCCCAGTGTTTTATTTTTAAATTGGGCTTTAAGTGAACTGTCCTTTCCATGTTGAGGTGAATGCAATTTAAACCTTACTGGCTGCGGTACTTTTAAAGATTGACAGTTAAGCAACATGTAGATGTAAATTTCCTGACTGCATCAATGCAAACCAATGTCACACAGGGGCCTTCAAACAAGCATTAGATTCTCACTTATTACTGTGAACCTTGCATGGAATGTAGGTTTCAATGGCAGAATTTTAGCAGGCAATACAGAAATTGAAAAATCAACACCATATAAGGATATTTTGAGACTTCTACAATAATTTTCTAATAACCATTGTCTTCCATATGACTCCTGAATACAGGGATTTATAAACTGAAATACATCAGGGTATTTCCTTTCATTAAATAGTAGAATCATAGAATTATAGAATAGCTACTGCAGTTTTGGCTTTTCATTTACATGACAGTTCACTTCAAGAGCAACTCACCTACAATCCTTTTTCCTCAGTCCCCTATATTTTCTCCTTAGTCCCTCAAATCTATTTGCTTTAGATACATATTTATTTCTCTTTTGGAAGCCATGATTGATTCTGCTTCTACCGCTCTTCTAATGGTTCCCCGCTTATTTTTTTTTCTCATCTAACAATTGTTCCTTATTAACTTTTGGCCAATCCAATATATCAAACAGCTCCTCTTTCTTCCATGGTAAAAGTTGCAACTTTTTCCATGGTACAAACAGATGCAAAATAATCACTTAAGACTTCAGCAACTTTGACTCCATGTGACAATTCTCTTTTACATCCCAAATTGGTCCTGATCTTCCTTTTCCCACTCTCTTACTATTTATATGTTTATAAAATGCATTTGAGTTTGCTTTATCGTAGCTGCCAGTCTCTCTTCATGTTCTCCATTTGGATTTCCTTATTCAATTTCTTTCCTCTCACTTCCTTCTGAACTTACTATGAACAAACTGCTTTATGTTGTCTTAATTCAAATCTGTCATGTCCAGACTATCTGTTTCATTTTAATCTCTATTTCTAGGGGATAATTGATTTTATTGCCTTACTCTTCTCATACATGACAATATTGCTTTACTTCCCCTCTAGTATTTCCTCTTTAAATGTACCCCATTGTCCCATTTGTTTTAACGATCAACCTTTGATACCAACTTACTGTGTCAGATCTAACCTTACTTTCGTGTTTTTAACACAGTCAGATAGCTATTTTCTTTTACTCTAGATTTCCACTTTTCCTTTTCTAAATTAACCAAAATATTTATGTATTATGATCACTGTTTCATAAGTACTTCACAATTTGAATCATTTTCATACCCCAGAACCAGATCTAGCAATATTGTCTTTAGACTCAAAACATACTAATGTCAAAAATCCTCTAAACACATTTTAGATATTCTTGCTGTTCTACCAGGTGGGCACGGTGGCTCAGTGGTTAGCACTGCTCCCTCATAGCACCAGGGTCCCTGGTTCAATTCCAGCCTTGGGTGACTGCCTGTGTGGAGTTTGCACATTCTCCTCGTGTCTGTATGGGTTCCCTCCCACAATCCAAAGATGTGCAGATCAGGTGAATTGGCCATGTTAAATTGCCATAGTGTTAGGTGCATTAGTTAGAGGAAAATCGGTCTGGGTGGGTTACTCTTCGGAGGGTTGGTGTGAAGCTGTAGGGCCTGTTTTCACACTGTTGGGAATGTAGCCATCTTGTTATGCAAATGTGATCTCAGTCTGGGGGAAAAAAATCCAGTCTTTAATATCTGCTTGACTTTCCCGGTAGCAGAGAACTATCTGTTTGTGCTTTTCTTCACCTTTCCAATTCCTCCCTTCTCCCACTGCCACTAAATTCACATACTCAAAATCTACCCCACCATGGTCTATGTTCTGAGCAATACTCAAAAACCACAGTAACTGTTAGAACAGTTATGTATCACCAGCATTTTCTGTGTTTATTGCAGAGAAGTCCCCAGCTCTTCAGTCTGAATTCATTGAGATCCAATCCTGATATCATAATTGTCCTGGGCCTATGGTTCCAACTTGGAGATGAATTGCATACACATATTTCATTATGAGAGACACACTATTTATTTTCACCCCCTGTCCTCTGATTACAACATTATAAAGGTCAACTCTGACTTCATTTACTTTTTAGTTTACTATATAGTTCAGCAAATTGCCTTCTACAATATAAAGCAATCATTACACTTACAATTGCTTGAGGGAGATGGTAGTGTCACTGGAGTACTAACCCAAACATTCATGTTGATGGTTTGGGAACATAGGCTGAATTTGTATTTAATAAGTAAGTCTGGAATTGAAAGCTTATCTCAGTGACAGTGACCATGAAAGTATCATTGATAATTATAAAACTTTATCTGGTTAATTAATACCCATTAAGAAACAAAAGCATAATCAAAATCTGGCCTACGTGTGATTCCAGATTCAGGAGGTTAAAACTATTGAATGAGACACATAGGACTGACTCAACTTGTACATATTAAAATGGAGAACCAGTACCTTAATTTCCAAGAAAGACAATCTGATTCACTCTTAAATGTCTTCAGAAATGGCCCTGCAAGATGTTCAGATCAATGGCAGTTAAGAAAAGGCTGCACATGCCAGCTTTGTCAGCAATGTTTACATTCCATGAAAGTTCAAACAACTGTGTGACAATTAGTTAAGATCTTGTAGGTGTTATTTTGTTGCTTTGCAATATTTTTACTTTGATGCGAATGCTTAGTTTGTTAGAAATCATAGTAATATGCATTTGAAGTTACATTAAGGTTTTGAATCATATAAACAGCCTGCAGCCTAATTTCTCCCCAGCACCTGTTTTTAATATCTATCTGGCAATCATATTGCAAATTTTGTATAATTAGATTAATCCCCACATTTAAATCCCTGGCATATTTTCTGCCATGCAGGTTTCACACATTAGCCAGATGGAACTGACATTGTCCTACCTTGCATTGTGGTTCATTTTCTTTCACTTGACATCCAGAGTACAGCTGGACTCTTATCTCTTGAAAAAAATATTCCAGATTCTACTCATGTGAACAAAGGCAGCACAGAGAAATGCAACTAGCAATTGGTTTTATTTCCAGTTTGAAAGGGGGAGAAGAAGGGATGAGTAATAGAATTCCAAAACACCCTATCAAAAATCGGCAGTTGCTTGCACAGGTGTTTAATAACTTTCATTTCTTATTGATTTTCCTGTACTATAGATTGCACTCTGTGTACTGCTTATGAAGAAAACCTACTCCTAAATCTTTATAAGTGCTTCTCCATCTAGCATTTAATTAGCATATGACAACTCTCTGAAGTGACTTTTGTCAGAGCTATCCTTCATTCATACTGTTCAGACATTTCCATCTTCTGATGTTCCTTTGTAGTGGCTGAGAAATAAAGAAGATAAAACAATAAAACTGACAAATGATACATTCTGGTTGGACTCATCTGTGTATTTCAAAGTAGAGGCCTCATGCAACCAGTACATTCATGCTCAAGTGTTACTCGTAATTTCTTTTTGTGTTCTGTTCCCCTACCCTGAGATTTTCTTATTCCTTGGTGCCAAGACCTCACCCCGAGGAAATGCGATGTATAAAAATTAGGGTTGCAACAGTTCTTCTGCCCCAGTCTTACATTGGACAGCTTACCTCACATTTGGATGATTAGGTAACTGAGGCTATAATTCAGGACATCCTCTTTGTCTTACAATTTGTACTCTGAAAATTGTCTGTCTAACAGGTGAAGGCTCGCTGATGTCTAACAAGAATGTTGAGAACTATTTTGGAGCATGTATTGGCACAATTGGTTTCGGTTTCCTCCATTAACACTACATTGCACAATCTATCAACTGTTTAGATACAAACGTGTTCAAGTTCTGCGTAAATCAGATTCATTGCTGGATTTCACAACTGATGCTGGATTGGGATTTGGATGAAGAGTTTGCAGTGCAGTAACAGTGAACTGGTTGGAAGAAGGCATGACTTTCAGTCAGAGCTACTTTGAAAATAGTGTTGTTCAACTGAATGCAGATTCCAAGCAGCAAATATCTTCTGTCTGGAGGATTTCCCCAGTGAGGGGGGCCTCAAGAGAACAATGCAATCAACTGCTGAAAGCATTTGAAGAGCAAGGATAGCATGGGCCTTTTGTGGTTTTAGTTTCTGAGTTGAAACTTTATTGCTGGAACAGCACAGCAGGTCAGGCAGCATCCAGGGAACAGGAGATTCGACGTTTCGGGCACAGGCCCTTCTTCAGGCTTTGTAGAGAGAGGCAGAGAGCTTCTTCAAGGAAGGCATCCTTGTAAGAGGATTCGCAGTAGGTTGAAATCTTCGAGGAGAAAGTGAGGTCTGCAGATGCTGGAGATCAAAGTTAGTTTCTGAGCCTCTGTTTACTCTGTTAAAAATCACACAAAACCAGGTTTTAGTCCAACAGGCTTATTTGGAAGTACAAGCTTTTGGAGTGCTGCTCCTTCATCAAGTAGCTAGTGGAGCAGGATCATAGGACACAAATTTATAGCAAAAAATCATAGTGTCATACAATTGATGCGATATATTGAATTATATATTCAACATATTGCATCAGTTTGTGACATTATGATCCTGCCCCACTAGCTATCTGATGAAGGAGCAGTGTCTGACAGCTTGTACTTCCAAATAAACCTGTTGGACTATAACTTGTTGCTGTGTGATTTTTAACTTTGTCCACCCCAGTCCAACACCGACAGCTTCATATCTGTTTACTCTGGAATCACAAGGAGTTAGGTCATTACTATTTACATATAGAATTCCTAACTTTCTGTGACTGATGTAACAGCTGGATTGCTAAGATGATGGATCAATTCAGAATCTGTAACAGTAAATGACAGGTCAAGGCGACCTTC
Source organism: Chiloscyllium plagiosum (assembly GCF_004010195.1). Lineage (NCBI taxonomy): Eukaryota > Metazoa > Chordata > Chondrichthyes > Orectolobiformes > Hemiscylliidae > Chiloscyllium > Chiloscyllium plagiosum. The sequence goes on from NC_057715.1 coordinate 40,461,016, forward strand.
AAGGTAGATCCCAATGGGATTATATTCCACCCATATTCTAGTTTCATTTATGGAGAAACATCAGAGCTTTCAGTGGATGCAAGACAGTGTACAGTGTGTCACACCTGTGGGAAATCAGGTCATATGCAGCAGACTACAAGATAGCCTCTGCAGAAACTGAAAACAGGAGGGGATCCTGATAGAGACCTGCAAGGAGACCAAACATAAGGTCACCTGTACAAGACCTCCCACAGTCCAAAGATGTGCAGGTCAGGTGAATTGGCCATGCTAAATTGCCCGTAGTGTTAGGTAAGGGGTAAATGTAGAGGTATGGGTGGGTTGCACTTCGGCGGGTTGGTGTGGACTTGTTGGGCCGAAGGGCCTATTTCCACACTGTAATGTAATGTAATGTAAAAAAAAACCTCTTCAAGACATTGTGCCAAATAACCAAATGTGGCACAACAAGCAATGTTTGCCCAAAGGACATTAAGCTGCCCTTCCTCCAACAAGGTAAAGCAAGGCCAAGGACAGTGAGAAGGAAGGCAAGGCATGCAATTAAGGGGAGAAGGAAATTTTGCCTTCAAGTGGTTGGACCATACATCAGCTGTCTCACATGAATAGGTTCTTTCAACGAAAGCCCTTTGACTACAAGGGCATCAGGCAGTGATCAACACATAATGATCTGGAGGTCTTGTCAAGTGGTTCTATGAGCAGAAAATCTATGTTATTTGAAAAAGGCCTCCTGAACAGAACTTTCCAATAAGTACCAAGATGCGGATTGGCTGATGGAAAGAAGGGGACTGCCCTTCAGATCCTCCAGGGATGCGCAGGCTCTCTATGTTAACCAATCTACCCTCGAGATGGCTGTAATGATGAAGAGGTCATCATACATCTCCTTCTGGAATGTGACTACTCTAGAGAGAAATACAGCAATTTGAGCCAAGGTTCATCCCAAACAGTTCTGTGACACAAGGCTCTCTTCTCTATGGCTGTGCCTGGGTTACACACTGAGACAAAATTGACTGTGACTGGAGGATCATTGACTTGGTGAAAGATGCTTTCTTGCCTGCCTGAAACTTATTGATTTAGCAGAGAAAAGAGTTGACCTCAACTGAATGTTCCAGACTGGCAAATTCCAAGGTCCACGACTACATTCTGAAATATGCGTTAAAGCTTAGGACAGCTACCATCAAGTGGGACACATTTGGGAGATCTCACTATCTAAGGCCTTTTTGCTATAATATAGCAAGGGATTGGTTAGATTTGGAACCCCTCCACAGCTTGCATTAGAACATAATAATTTCTTGTCTTACTTAGTAAATGTTTTGATTGCATATTTAAATTAAGGCACCTTCAGACTGCAATTCCCAAATGTGAAATGTGATACATTTATTGTATTTTTTTCTAATATCTGAACTTTAATTGTTTCATAATATACTGATAGACACTTCATAAATAAAGCACTTTTTTTTACAAAAAAAGAAAACGTGTTCCCAAGCAGAACAATTAAGTAAATCCACCCATGGCTGGTTTCAATTTCCTGCATGACAATTTAGAAAGAGAGAAATAAAAGTAAAGGTCCATATCATTGATTTAATTTGATAGTACCAGAACAAAGCTTCTATTTTGCTATTTTTTTATGGGATGTGAACAAGGTCAGCATTTATTTGCCTTTCAATTTACCCTTTGAGGTAGATATGATTCCCTACTTTCTTGAACTGGTGCAGCCCATGTGGTGTAGGTATTTTCCATTAGTCTTGAAGTCTGCAAATATATCTCTTCTTTTCAAGAAGGGAATGAAACAGAAACTGAGCAACTATAGCCTAGTTACTTTAATGTGTGTCACAGGGAAGTTGTTAGAATCAATCATTCAGGTAGTTACAACTAGGCACTTAGAAAAACTCCAGGTAATCAGGAGTGGACAAAATGGCTTTGTGCAAAGGAAATCAGATTTAAATAAAGTATTAGTGTTTGTTGAAGGAATAATTTGAACTGTAGACAAATTGTACCTGTGCATATACTGGAAATTCCAGAAGCATATGGTGTAAAGACCATTTTTTTGCAGTTAGATTAAAATGAGAAAACATGCTGTTTTAAATCAAGGGCACTGTGTATGAACATGCTTGCAGTTTTATAAGCAAATTACTGGATCACATTATATATTGAATATGCAATATTATCTTATTTGAGCAATAAGAGGGAGAATTCCAGACAAAATGGCATTACCCATGTGTGTCTAGCCCAGAGATCATTGTTTGATTTGGTTTTCAATTAGCACCAGTTGCTGTGAGCTCAGGAGAGCTTAACACAATAATATTAACTTGATTTGCTCCTGGGCAGGATGTTACAACCTGTGTATGGACAATACAGTAACAATAGCCATCCTGTGAAAACACCTACTACTCTCCCTCTTTCAGTGTGAAGAAGCAAAGGAAAATCCCGAGGAGCCATCTACTCTCTCCCACCTTTACCTGTAAGCTGGTTTCACTGCAAATCTCCTATTGAAAAGTAAAGGGGAAATCCACCAGCATGAGGAACTGAAAGGACAAATTATCAATAAGTAAATTATTTCACCATGAGCTGTGCAAAACGTTATCATGCAATGTAGGACCTTGTGGTATAGATGCAAATATATTAGCATGGATAGATGATTGGTTGGCTGACAGAAAACTGAGAGTATGCATAATCAGACATTTTCCAATTGACTGTGTGTGATGAGTGGTGATATGCTGAGGTATCAGCTTTTAGCATTTATATCATTTTAGCATTTATATCATTTTAGCATTTATGATGAGGGAAGTGAAGCCTTGGTAGCAAAGTTCGCAGATGATATAAACACAGGTAGGAAAGTATACTGTGAAGGAAACACCAAGCGGATGCATATATATATATATATGTATATATAGGTTGATTTGAGTAAACAAACATCTGGCAGATAAAATATAATGTGAGAAAAAAGTATAGTTGGTCACTTTGGCAGGCAAAGTATATTTGGTGGACAATGACTTCGGATTCCAAGATGCAAAGGGGTCTGAGTGCTCAACTACAGGTCTCATAAGAAAAGCTTTATTCAAGTCCAGCAAGTAATTAAGAAGACTTAGTGCAATGCTATCATTTACAATGAGAAGAATTGAACATAAAACTAAGCATGTTATTCCTCAGTTATATCGAGCATTGGTGATAGCATATTTCAAATACTAGATACAAGTCATTTAAGGAAGGATATAAATGTCTCTGTTAGATATAGTTCACGGGAGATTTCCTAGACTGCTACCTGGAGTGAACAGGTATTTTTATGAAGAAACGTTGGACAGACTGAGCTTGCTTCCTCTGGGATTTGGAAGAACGAGGAGTGATTTGATTGGAGTTTTTACGGTCCTAATGATCTTGACAAGGTAGATGCAGAAAGGATGTTTTATCTTGTGCATCAGTCCAGAAATAAGAGGCACTCGAGGAAAATTCTTTTTCTCTTAGCTTGTGGTATAACTTTGGAACTCTCTGCCTCAGAAAATGGTGGAAACAGCATTGCTGAATATTTTTTATTATTTGCTCTTGGGATGTAGATTTCTCTATACTCACATTTATTAACACCCCTAATTGCCCAGAGTGAACGTTGCTGTGGATCTGGAGTTACATGAAAGTCAGACAAGGTGAGGAAGGCATAATTCCTTCCCTAAAGGACAGTTGTAAGCTTTTTTTTAATGGAATAAATGACACTGGTTGCTAGTATTCTAGATTTCTTGTTAAATTCAAATTTCAACAGCTGCTACAGTGGGTTTTGAACCAAAGACCTCAGCCTGGGACTCTGCATTACTAGCCCAATTACTTTCCTCACTGCACCATTACCTCCCCATTTAAAGCAAAGGTAGATGGATTTGTGTTAGTCAAGGGACTCAAATATTATCAAGATAGCTTGAACTTTGGAATTCAAGTTATCAATAGATCAATGATGATCTTCTTGAATAGTGGAAGATGTTCAAGGTAATCAAATGACCAAATCCTAATGCTACTTTGCATATTCAAACACTTACAGTGTTTTTGGGAAGAGAGTTTCACTATTTTGACCCAACAAAAGTAAAATTATTCATTTCCAAGATGGATGGCATATATTATGGTCGGGAATCTGTAGCTGATGGTACAGTATTCAAGTGCATCTGCTGCCCTTGTTCAAGTATGTATAGATCACAGTTTTGGAAGATTCTGTTAATGCTACCCTCAGGAAGTAAAAGGAAAAAGGCTTTGCATCCTTAAGGTTTGGGGTTGATTTGCTTAGTTGGCTAGGTTGCTTGAGTGTTTGGTGGAACAAAATCCTCATGTTTGATGCGGAGAGATACCCTTAAATTAATAATTAATTGTCTCTCTTTATTGGACTAATGCCTATAGTCCTTTGTGGATTATGTCTCATTATCTATTATGCATCTGCAATTCAATTTGAGTTCTATTAACTGTTTTCCCAGCATGATTGAAGCTAATTAATCTGTATAAATAATAGTATTTTACAAACAAGTTGACATATCTGTGAAACAACTCATATTTTTGTAACAATACTCATTATGTAATTCAGTGACTATGTTATTGCCAAATGTTATATAGCCAAACATAATTCTGAGCATGACATTAGTTCAATTTCCGATTAGTATGCTTGTCAATACTAATTGTTTTTTAAAAAACTAATCATGCAACATACATGTTTTGTATTTAAAAGTTTATCTTGATTGGATATGTTTGGTAAATATTGTTTCAGTCTCTGCTTCAAAAAATGTTGAGTTCATATTAAATTCATATCAGTTCACATTAAGGGCTTATGTTATGCTAGGTCCTACAGTCAGTGTAACATTAAGATACACAGTGAATGGAATCTTCTCAGCTTTTGAGCAGTGTGAAAAATTTGGGAGAATGAGGAATGGTGAGAATGAGAAAATGTAGTTCTTGATGTCAAGAAGAGAGGTTCCAATGGCTAGATGAGAACCTGACTAGTCAGGAGCAGGAGCCCTTTTTGGATGCATTTACATCTCATTCCTGGCTAAGTTCACCTCATTTCGATGGAGGATGAAATTATCCCAAGTGATACTGAAAAACAATATGGTGACAATTCTCAAGTTGGGTGTCTGAGCATTTACCTGGTAGCTGCAGCTGGCTGATACTTCTCTGCGTTGGCCATCATTCTCCGACACCTTAAGGCATACTCCATCGATAATGACTATGTAAGTCAGCATCAGCAAAAACTATGGCCTCACCATATCATGATGACCAATCTCAACTATTTTAACATGCACTTCAGCACTTCATCATTGGATGTTGGAGTTTGTTGACACCTTACTTTGCAATTCTCTGCAATCCGAACCATCTACACAGGACGTATTTCAGGGGTCTTCATTTGTTTGTTTAGTGCTCACTTACTTTGCATTTTTTGGACACTCACAGAATCTCTTCCTCACCATGCAGCTCATTGGCTTCATTAAAAACTGACAGGCTGACAGCATTTCTGTTTTGCTATGCCTTTTAGAATAGACAGAAATCCAATTGTCATGCTTCTCAGCACTGAACAGAAAAGGTTGTGGACATGTACTTGTACAGCACTGTACACCCTCCATGCCACACAGACAACATGTGCCAGAGTTTACATAGCAAACACACTACATGTGCTTCAAACTAATGGCTGTATCTAAAAATCTAAGCGGAGTTGTCCTTAGTGAAGTCAAGGGGTCCATGGTCCGTCAATGGGTGCCACCATGATTCAATCTCAGTCCAGAGTGTAGGCCAGCTCAGTTGGGCTTTTGGTGTGATCAGGGTTTGGGGATCAGTGTCTCTCCAGTCAAGGGATTAGGTCACAGTCAGTCCTGCATAACAGTTCAAACTAGTGTTGGGATTTTAGTTGTGTAAGCCGGGAAGCTATAGAGATATTAGTGAAGGGACCAGTCTGTCCTCATACTGGTCTGTCCTCAGTAGTCAGTCTGGGAAGAGGTCAGTCTAGTGACTTTGTTTGGAAGATGTGGATTATCATGGTCGCTGTGTCATGGAAAGTGGGAAACTCAAGTGTGTGGATTGAAGACATTACATTGGGGCTCAGAGGGAATCGTGACTGTGAAGGGATGGCAGGGGAGCAATTCCAGATATAAAGGTGGGGATCTGATGTAGCATGGGATTTTGTCGGTGTGGGGGTTTTGAAAGTCACTATTACCACTCTTCAGTGGAGGACTGAGACAGTGAAAGTTGACACAGTAATGTAAGTCAGGGTTGAGGGGAAATATAGGGAAATTAGGGAATGGTCAAATAAAAAGGTTGAATTCAAGTGTAGGAGACTCAAAGAAGTTTGATGTTGATGGGGCAGATGCATGAAGGGTTGATGAAGGGTAGAAGGGGGCAAATGTTGACTTTCAAGCACAAGACTGAATTCATTCTCGGGAGCTCTACCTGACCATTCCATCTTCCACCAAATCTCATCCATGCAATTAGTATGGAAAATAGCTGCCAACACACTCAGAAAGGGTGGAATAAACTTGTCTTGGTTCATCCACAAAAGAAAGGTTCAATTGTGGGTGAATTGAATTCTTTCAAGGGGCATTTGCAGTAATCAGGCATTCATAGATCTAATGATGAAGCGCATCTGGCATTATTTATTTCTTCATGTGCAGCTCATGCATTGACCAAAAATGAACATTATAAATCTTTGTCACAAGAAATGGCAATGCCGTGGCAACTTAAATCAACTGAACTTATAAAACAGAAATGATCATAGGAAACCTTGAATTGTATTCTTCGCAAACAATTCTCGAGGGCTTTCAGCTTTGTAAGGACTGGGAACAGCTGTATTCTCAAAGAGAAGAATAATAATGTAAGATGAAGGACACATAACATATTGTATTTTGGTGCCTGATTGGGGCAAACCTCTAACATGTATGAAAGCAGAAACTTCACTAGTTACAGAATATCTTATACACAGCTCCCCACAGGATGTAGAAGGGGGTTAAAGAGTCAAGGTTATACTAGCCTCATTGACATTTCTTCCAAATGACTGAAGCTCATACAGGTACATACTGAGGATGCCTGAGACAATAGAACTGAACTCTGTCATCAACTGGAGCAGCACTCGCACTGTGATGCAGTGGGTGACCATCATATCAGTGGCTTTGGCTTGAAGCATGATACATTTCTGGAAATATACTCTCCTGTTGTATCCAAATAGCCAATACTAGCCCAGATACATATGTGTCTGTAAATGTAACAATTGTATAAAACCACTGGCTGTATAAAATATTCTGTTGGATTATTCAATACCATGTTATCCACATGTATTATCTTATATTACACAGGATAACATAAGGATTGATGCATTAGATAAAGATACACTGAAAAGCACACATTATACTAAAAGTGTATCAAACGTGTGTGGTTCTGGTCTTCATATGACATATTATAGGGATATGGATCAAATAAGGGCAGAATCTTTGTTTTTAGTTTAGTTAGGGCATGATGATTGGCACAGGCATGGAGGGTCAAAGAGTCTGTTCCTGTGCTGTACTTCCCTTTTGTTCTTCTTTTGTGAAAAGCATACAGAGTTGCCAGTATAGGCTTTATAAAATATGATCTGAACCATATGAGAAAAAAAGGGTTATCATTAACAGTGTGACCTGAATAAGCTGAGCTACAGATATTTAAGATGGTGAAAGGATTAGTAGAGAAGCTGTTATCACTTATTAAGTAACCTGACCATTCCAGGTATTGGTCTGATTATCCTTTTCTGGTCTGCTTCCAAATCATTTACATTGTTCCTTAAATACTGTACACTTGAAACCAGGTGGGAGGTAATGTATACACATGAAGTATAAACTGGCATGGACGTATTGTGCTGAATGACCTGTTTTGGTGGTGTACATTCTATGCAATAAACCACTTCAACGTCACACAACTTACATAAAACTAGCCTATAAAAAGTGAATTTTAAGCAGGCACATTTCTCAGGTGATCCAGTGAACTGCTTTGAAATTTTGAGTGTTAGAAAAGAGCAATCAAAAAAGTTACTTTTTATCCAAATGTTAACATTAATGGCAAATGAGAAGAGCTATGTATATCCAATTTAATATTGCCTTTCCTGCTGTGAATAACGTGAATAAGGTGGCTTAATTCCAAAATATGTGCCACTGCACCCTCAAATATGTACTGGTATAAAAGCAGTAGGCATAATATAATTGTGTCATCAACTATAAACGGTAATTTTTGGACCTTTGGCTGCTAGTTGGTCAGATCATCCCACTGGGAAATTACCCCTTTACTCAGTTAACTGTGATGCCTGAACAAGTTGAAAGTTTTCCTTCTAATGAGGTGATTTTAATAAAATATGAATGCTCCAGGCCAGTGGAGCCTCCATTATAATTAATATTCATAATAGCTTGAATATACAGATCATACTTTAGAGAAAGTAATGATATATTTCATAACTAAAATGGTAAATGAATAATTATCATCACAAGTCTGTTCCTCTCCGGGTGAAAGTGTAGATCTTAAACTTCCCATCCAGGCACAAAAGTTTATGGTGCTGATAGTCCATGGGCAGTTGTGTCCAAGGCCTTCTTGATATCATGTGGGCGGCACGGTGGCACAGTGGTTAGCACTGCTGCCTCACAGCGCCAGAGACCCGGGTTCAATTCCCGACTCAGGCGACTGACTGTGTGGAGTTTGCACGTTCTCCCCGTGTCTGTGTGGGTTTCCTCCGGGTGCTCCGGTTTCCTCCCACAGTCACAAAGATGTGCAGGTCAGGTGAATTGGCCATGCTAAATTGCCCGTAGTGTTAGGTAAAGGGGTAAATGTAGGGGAATGGGTGGGTTGCGCTTCGGCGGGTCGGTGTGGACTTGTTGGGCCGAAGGGCCTGTTTCCACACTGTAAGTAATCTAATCTAATATAATCTAATCTAATCTAATCTAATCTAAATTGAATTGGCTTATGTCTGCCATCTGTGACCCTAGGAACGTCAGGAGGAGACTGAGTTGGAACATTCACTTTTGCTGCAAGTTGAAGACATTCACAAATACTTGTGTTGAATCATTCCTCACCCACATGCTAGGCTATTTTAACTGAGGAGGAGCATTCAAGGAACTGCTGTAAACCCATGTGCTGATTAACTGTTCACTATGATTCATTACAGAAGGTGGCAGGCCCACAGAGCTATTATCTAATCCATTGGTTGGTGTGACCTCAGCTGTCTGAAGTGCTGAAGAGCTGTCTGCTATGGCTAATGGGCAGTTGACTTCTCCTCTCAAACATGTTCACTTCTTTGGGTATTCTTCAGGAATTCAACACTACAGTTCATGCTAACAAAGTTTCAGAATTCAGAACTTAGTGTGCCAAATATATCACAACTAATAAATATATTCTGTTAAAGAGTCACCAGACTCAAAACATTAACTTTACTTTCTCCCCACAGATGCTGCCACACCTGATGAATTTTGTTAGCAATTTCTATTTTGTTTCACCCTTCTAACTTGAGATTTTTTGGGGGACTTTGTCTATATAATCAATAATTCCATGAATAAGAGCTGAGAGTTATCTTTCTTTTGTATTCATTCATGATATGAGGGTAACTTTGTTTGGGACAGCATTTACTGTCTGCCCTCGGGAAGGTGGTGGTGAGCTGCCTTCTTGAACCATTCTCGTCTTTTTGGTGTAGGTCGTGCCACAATGGTGTTAAGCAGGGAGTTCCAGGATGATGATTCAGCGAGGGAATGGAGATATATTTTGACGTCAGGATGGTGAGTGGCTTAGAGGTAATGCAAATGGTGGTCTTTTGATATGTCTGCTGGAGTCATAGGTTAAGAAGGGGTTGGTTAAGGAGACCTGATGAACTTCTGCAGAGCGCCTCTGCAGAAGATGGTGCACACTGATGTAACTGAGCATTAATGGTGATGAGAGTGGGTGTTTGTGATATGGTTCTAATCAAGCATGCTGCTTTGTCCTGGATGGTGTCAAACTTCTAGGGTGTTGTTTGAGCTGCATCACATTCTTGACTTGTGTTTTGTAGATGGTGGGCAGGCTTTAGGGAAAAAGAAGGTGAGATTCTCACTGTACTATTCTTAGCCTCTGAACTGTTCTTGTAGCCACAATATTTATCTGGCTGGTCCAGTTCAGGTTCTGGTCAATTATAACCCCATGATGTTGGTAGGACAGGTTTCTGCCAAATCCAGACCTCTGAAATTGACTAACAAGATTTTATCATTCTAGTTATAGCTGTTTGACTCATTAACAGTAAATTAAGACAAGTGCAACAGGACTTAGGTCTTCAGTGAACTTCCCTGTGTTACCAATCTACAATTCCAAATGCAAGGACCTGAGAGACACAGGTAATAACAGAACTCTACAATGAGACATAGATGGAATGAAGTGATCTGAATTCAGGGAAAATGTCTTGGCCTTTTCCTCCTGGAACCTCCACCACCAAAGGATCTGTGTATCTATGCATATTAGATACAAAGAAAAATTAAGAACTTATCTCGTTCACTTATAATCACCATTTTAGGTACAATGTTGCCTTAACTCAAAGCCTGACTGTAAAGGCTCAGAATTCATTGGTCTCAGGAGAATGGGATGGGATCCATGAACTCACTCCCCTGTAAATCTAGCAAGAAGCCTTCTGGATAAGACAATTCCAAGTCCATACTCTTGCACATACTCTCTTGCCAAGTTTACAAGATGACAACTTGGAATAAGGAAGGGAGAAGGAAGATGAGTCTTGTTCTAGTCAGATTTGATACTTCGAAGAATGTCACAAAGCCTACTACTTACCAGGTTTCCAACCAGGAGAGAGGTATGAATTCAAGACTAAACACAATATGAGCAAGGAGTTGTGCAATGGAATAGACAGGGACTAATTTCTACATAGAAAGAACTTTCTACACAGCTGAAGCAGTCATCAACACAGCCAAGCAGCGCAGAAATGTTGCATTCGTTAACAGATCCAGATGAGGACCTGATTGCCAAAGCTGAGTCTTGTGCTTATTTTTATGATCATAATACCACAAGAAACAAGAATAGACCATTCATCCCCTTGAGCTTGCTCTACTATTCAACAGGATAATGGCTGATTTGACATTCCTTACGTCCACTTTAATGCCCTTTCCCTGTAAACCTTGATTCCCCTACTGATCAAGCATCTATCCATATCAGCCTTAAATTTAAAAAAAAGCACTCTGCGGCAAAGAGATATAGACTGACAAGTACTTGCTTCTATTCAAGCAACCAATTTGATATTGATAAAGTTGTTCGTCAAACATATTTCCATGTTGTTATTTTTAACAACCCCATAATCGCAGCCATGCAAGCAAGCATGTGTTGCTGCTGTTTCCATCCTGCACTGGAAGCTAACACCTTTATACAACCAAATTAACTGGAAACAAAATCCTCCTTATCTATAGCAAATTGTCTGAACTGAAAGCACTTTACGTTCGAGGAAAATGCAAACAAAAAACTATTTTGAACATTTCAACTGATGAACAGCAAAACAGAAATGGCTCATTAAGCTACATTTGGTACTGTTAGAAGAAGGATGGATTTTATTCATCACACCAAGTAAGTTGTATTCTCTTCTAATATTGACCTGAGCAGCCAGAACAAGGAGATAGGGCTTCAGCTTGACATTTCAACTAAAGGGCAGACTTTCTGACAATATAGTACATGTTCAGTGCTACAACAGCTTATCATCTCCATTTATGCGTTCAAGTCCTAGACTGGGATAACAAATCACAGCCATCTTATTCAGTGGCACATAAAAGCTTTGCAGTATAAACTGATGTAGATGCACAGTATCTGATTGAAAACAAGTCCTAAATCACATGGTATGAAATTCTTAAGTAAGTGTGAGTTTCTTGGAACATGGAACCGCTACAGACAACTCCAAATATAACAATAGCTGATTTTATTGACACTGCTAACTTCATGCTTCTTTTGCTTCTACTTTCAACTTTATCTGTTGGTCTTACATTGTATGAACACTGTACACAAGGTGTGATTTCAACATAGTACAAGAACATGCATACCAATAATTCTGTAGTAATTGGCCAATCTCACCCAAATATACAAAGAATAATCAATTTAAAAACTGATGAAGATGAACATGATTGTCAGAGCATTGATTTGAAATACATTGCACCTTGATATGAAGGTTGCTCTGATCTGAATGATAATGCCCTGTTTCACTCAAAATGAATTCATCACTCTCTTACTCCAAAATGATCAATTCCTTTTGTGCAGATGAGCCATTTAATATTTTTTGTAATTAAAATTTGAATAACTGCTCAATTCAACTTGACAAAATATTTGGTTACTCATTAGAATATATTGAATTCTTACAAATACTGAAGACAATGAGTACTTTGATTAAAGTTGTTCGAAGTTATATGTCTGTGTTGAAATATCAATTATCCTTTTAAAAAGTATTAAGTATATGGTATATTGTAAAACATTTATTTGTTCAAAGAATATTTAGTATCATCTTACAGGATTTTACAGTTGACATATCATTAATTATTCTATATTTCCCACACCATAACATAAATTATCAACAAGGCAAGATAAATACCAGAAGTAGCAAGGTGGATTAGGGAGTATCACTGCCATTGTGAGATGAATGCTGGAATTATTCTCATTTGTTTTCGTCCAGTTTACTTACCGAGAAGAGTACTGTGTCTTTGTTACAATGATTCATTCTACTTTGAAGCACTGTAAATATCAGTAAATTCTTTTTTTTCTCCTTTTTAAAATTCCTTCATGACATATCGGTGTCAATAACAAAGCGAGCATTTGCTGCCCATCTCAAGTTGTCTTTGAACTGAGTGGCATTCTCAGCCATTTCACAGGGCAGTTAAGAGTCAACCATGAAACTATATTTGGTGATCTCACAAAATGAAAGGTGTTTCATTGATTTCTTACAGAAGAAACACCATGTTAAAAAGTACTGTGCCTTTTGTGCATCTGTTTTTTCAAGTGTTTAGGTTGATGTGTTTGCCAGATTCAGCTGGATACATTTTTTGCATACTTGTACTTGATTCTTGGTCACTGGAGAAGCCAATATTTACTATTCATCCATAATGGCACTTAAGAAAGTGTTAGTGAGCTGACTTCTTGAATTGGTGTGGTCTATGCTGGGTAGGTACACTCACAGTGCTGTTAGGACTTTGACAAAGCGTTGATAGATCCAATTCAGGCTGGTTGTGACTTGGGAGAGAATGGGACTTGCAAGTAGTGGTATTCACAAACATCTTGTAGGCTTGACCATCTCATTGGTAGAAGTCACAGGTTAGGAAGATACTGTCAAAAGCACCTTGGTGAGTTATTACATTGCATCCTGTAAATGGGTACACACTGCTACTGTGCATTGGTGATGGAGAGAGTGAATGTTCAAGGTGTAGAATGGATTGCCAATCAAATAAGCTGCATTGCTGTGGATGGTGTCAAACTTCTTGACTGCTGTTAATGTTGAACTCATCAAGAAAGTCTGTGGCAAGGCCTAAATAAGATAACTGGATACAAAATGAAGCAGAACAAGATAGCAAACAAAACATATCCCTCCTTGATGTGCTCAATGATTTTTATGCTCATTTCAAACAGAATGCCAGTGGTGCTGTGTCACCTGCCCCAACAGATGCACCTGTTCCCTCAGTTACTGCTGCAGACGTCTGATTGGTCTTCCTGAGAATCAATCCAAGGAAAGAGGTGGCCCTGATGGAATTGCTGGTTGTGCACTTAGATCTTGTATAGACCAGCTGGTGGAGGTATTCATTTAACATCTCCCTCCTACAAGCCAAAGTCTTCACCTTCTTCAATAAGACACACATTGTCCCCGTGTCTGCGTGGGTTTCCTCCGGGTGCTCTGGTTTCCTCCCACAGTCCAAAGATGTGCTGGTCAGGTGAATTGGCCATGCTAAATTGCCCGTAGTGTTAGGTAAAAGGGGTAAATGTAGGGGTATGGGTGGGTTGCGCTTCGGCGGGGCCCTGTGAACTTGTTGGGCCGAAGGGCCTGTTTCCATACTGTAAGTAATCTAATCTAATCTAATCTAATCTAAACACCACTATCATCTCAGTATCAAAGAAAGCGTGCTGGTCAGGTGAATTGGCCATGCTAAATTGCCCGTAGTGTTAGGTAAAAGGGGTAAATGTAGGGGTATGGGTGGGTTGCGCTTCGGCGGGGCCCTGTGGACTTGTTGGGCCGAAGGGCCTGTTTCCATACTGTAAGTAATCTAATCTAATCTAATCTAAAGACCACTATCATCTCAGTATCAAAGAAAGCACATGCAACATGCCAACTGCCCAGTGGCTCTGACCTCCATAATCATGATGTGCTTTAAGAGGCTGAACAGCAAAGACACCTTTGTCAAACTCCTACTTATTGATTACAGCTCTATTTTCAACACCATAACTCCCTTCAGACTGATTTCAAAACTCTGACACCTAAGTCTCAGCTCCATTCTCTGCAACTGGATCTTCAGCATCCTGACCACACACTGCAATCAGTGAAGATAGACAGTTGCACCTCCTCCATGATAACCCTCAACATTGGAGTAACCCAAGAATGAGTTCTCAGCCCCTTACCATACTTTCTGTACACACACAGCTGTGTAGGCAAATTCCGAATGAATGCCATCTATAAATTTGCTAATCGCACCACTATGGTAGGACAGATATCAAACAACAATGAGTCAAAATACAGAAAGGAGATAGAGGGCTTAGTGTTATGCTACAAGGATAAGAAACTCTCTCTCAATGTCAGTAAAACAAAAAAAACTGATCATTGACTTCAGAAAGAAAGGAGGAGAACACAGCCCCATCTACATAAACAGAGTGGAGATTGAGAGGGTTGATAGCATCAAATTCCTAGGAATGATGACAACTGACAGCCTGTCCTGGGGCTTCCCAATTAGATGCAATGCTCAAGAAGGCACAACATCACCTCTTCTTCCTCAGGTGGCTTTGGAAGTATGACATATCCATGAGGACCGTCACCAACTTTTAAAGATGCATCATAGAATGCATACTATTGGCATGCATGAAGACCCAGGGCTATAAGAAACTATAGAATGTTGTGATCAGAGTCCAGACCATCAAAGAAGCCAACCTTCTATCCATGGACTCCATTTACACAACTCATTGCAATGGAAAGGCAGCCAACATCATCAATGTCCCCTCCCGCACCAGTAATACTCTCCTGCAACCTCTTCCATCAAGCAGAAAATACAGAAGCCTGAACACACACATAACGACAGGTTCAAGAATAGCTTCTTAGTCCGATGAATGGACTCTTTAACTTCAAATAATGTTGATCTTATTAATGCTGATCTTGCTTTGAGCACCTCTTGTTGTTTAACCTATATGCCTCACTCTGGTTAAATACCCTATAATTCATATGTCCTTGTTTACTATGATCTGCTTGTGCTGCTCACAAACAACGCTTTTCATTGTACTTAGGTACATGTGTCTTCAGTAAATTAACTCAAATCAAATCAGGTATTCCATCACATTCCTGGCGTGTGCCATGTACTTGGTGAACAGGCTTGGGGAAATCAGAAAATGAATTACTTTGAACAGGATTCTTAGGTTCTGACATGCACTTTTAGACACCATGTTTATACAGCTGATCTAGCTAAGTGTTTCTGGTTAATAGTACCCCGTAGTATATAGCTGGAGGAGGATTCGGTGATGATAATATAAGCGTATAAACATATTAGGAGCAGGATTCGGCCATTCATACTCTCATGCATGCTCCCACATTCAATAATATCGTGGCTGATATGATTATAATCTTGAATTCATATTGCTATTTACTCCTGATGATATTTCATTCCATTGCTTATCAAGAATCCATTTATGTCTGCCTATATTAGATATTTTTGTAGCCCCCTTGTGCCCTCTTTACACCCTTATTTTCCAAACTATTTTTGCATTGTCAATACATTTGACAATCATACTTTCCACCTCTTCATCCAAGTAACTTATAAATTGTAAACAGTTGAATTCCTAGTCCCTGTGCTGTTATATGATGATTTGGACTATATACTATCTTTGTGCAATTCTATGCTTCTTCTATTAATTCCTACATGCTAACTCCATTTCCCCACCTTTCAACCGCATTATGAGCTTTCATTTTCTGGTATAACCTTTGATGTCTCAATTTATCAAATTCCATCTGGAAATCTAAGTATAGTAGAAGTATAACACATGTTGCTTCCCAAAAAATCTACAAAAATTGGTTAAACATGATTTTTCTTTCACAAAACTATCTTGACAATGTTTGTTTACCTTGAACTTATCTAAGTGCCTGACATTTATCTCCTTAATAATAGCTTCTAAGAATTTCCATCTGACTGATTTTAAAATAACTGGTCTGCAGTTTCCCACACTTTGGTCCCCCAACTCTGCTTTTGAATAAATTGATTTCATTTGTTATCTTCCAATCTAAAGAAAATGTCTTCAATTCAAGGGAGTATTAATAAGTTATAATGAATCCTATCACACTAACTATTCCCTTTAAGATTCAAGGATGAAGTCCATCAGACCCTGAGTCCACAGAGCCAACAATTTAATCAGTACTGTTTCTCCGATGATTGTGATTTCTCTAAGTTCTTTTCTCCCTTCCATTTGCTGATTTATTGCTGCTTCTGGGATGTTAGTTCTACCATCTTTGGTGAAAAACGAAGCAACACACTTGTTTAATTCATCTGTTATTTCATAATTTCCATTTTGATTTTCTCAAAACAGTGCTAACTTTGGTAAGTTGTTTTCTTTGAAATCTTTAGCAGAAGTCTGACTACCTGGATATTTTTGGCTAGCTTTCTCTTGTATGCTAATTTTTTTCCTCCCTATTACTTTCTTTCAGTTATTCTTTGTTTTTTGTTTTAGATTCTGTCTAATCTTCTGACTTGCCACTTTTTCTTTTGGACAATTATGCTTTTCCTTTAAGTCTGGTTCTGTGACCAGATGGGACAATGGGCTGAGGAATGGCAGATGGAGTTTAATTTAGATAAATGCAAGATGCTGCATTTTGGAAAAGCAAATCAGAGCAGGATTTATACGCTTAATAGTAAGGTCCTGGGGAGTGTTGCTGAACAAAGCAACCTTGGAATGCAGGTGCATAGTTCCTTAAAAACAGAGTTGCAGGTAGATAGGATAGTGATGAAGATGTTTGTTTTTTCTTTATTGGTCAGAGCATTGAATGTAAGAGTTGGGGCATCATGTTGCAGCTGTGCAGGATGTTGATTAGGCAACTTTTGGCATATTGCATGCAATCCTCTTCTGTTTCATATCGGCAGCATGTTGTGAAACTTAAAAGGGTTCAAAAAGATTTGCAAGGATATTGTCAGGGTTGGAGGATTTGAGCGATAGGGAGAGACTGAATAGGTTGGGGTTGTTTTCCCTGGAGCACCGGAGGCTGAGGTTTATAAAATCATGAGGAGCACGGATAGGATATATAGACAAGGTCTTTTCCCTGGGTTGGGGGAGTCCAGAACTAAAGGGTATTGGTTTAAGGTGAGAGGAGAAAGATATAGAAGGGACCTAAAGGGCAACTTTTTCACACAGTGGGTGGTGCGTGGAGCTGCCAGAGGAAGTGGAGGAGGCTGGTACAATTACAACATTTAAAAAGATGGGTAAATGAATAAGAAGGGTTTGCCAATTTATGGCAAATGGGACTAGATTAGGTTAGGATATCTTGTCAGCATGGACGATTTGGACCGAAGGTTCTGTTTCCATACTGTATATCTCTATGACTCTATTTCTGAGATTGTGGGTGCATGTATTGAAAATTTTCTTTATCTTTGATATGTATCTTTTAGTGGAAGCAAATTGTGTGGGGATGGGTGAATAGCTTCTCTCTTGCTGAATTGCTTGGTACTTGTATGTTACAAATACTATTTGTCTCTTAAGTCCAATCCTCAAATTTGTCCAGATCATGCTACATCAGAATATAAACTGCCTCAGGACCTGAGGGATTGGAAATGGGCTGAATATTGTGCAATCATCAGTGAACATTCCTACTTATGAATTTATGATGGATGGAAGGTATTAGTGAAGCAGCTGAAGATGGTCAGATCTATGACATTGCCCTGAGGAACTCCTGCAGAGATATCATGAGATTGAAATGGTTGGCTTCCAGCAAGAATAAATAACTTCTTCAATGTGAGGTATGACTCCAAACAGTGAAGATTTGTCTCCCAATTCCCATTAATTCTTGTTTTACAGAAGTCCTTTGTAATGCATTTAGTGTTGATGGCAATGTTGTCACTTTCACCTCCCATCACCTTTGGAATTCAGTTCTTCTGCCTATGTACGGACTAAGACTGAAATGAGGTCAAGAGTAGCTTAGTCCTAGTGGAACACAAACTGAGCATCAGTGATCAGGTTATTGCTGAATAAGTGCAGTTTCAAAACATAGTCAACAATTTCTTCCATCATTTTGTTGAGAGTCAAGTGTAGAATGATAAGACAGTAATTGATCAGGTTACATTTAACCTGCTTTGTGTGCACATGACACGCCTGGTCAAGTTTCCACATTGCTATGTAGATGATAGTGTTGTAGCTGTACTAGCTTGCGTCGGGGCATGGTTAGTTCTGGAGCACAAGTCTTCAGTATTATTGCTGGAATATTGTCAAAGCCTCTGTTGTAATCAGTTGTAATCAGTTGCTTTGTAATCATTTCCAGATGATAAAATCCACCAGAACAAAAGCAGAAGTTACAAAAACTGATAGTAGCTGGAAGAGCAGGAATTAGCTTCTTTGGATCTCAGAAATAAAAGTTGGACCTCTGCTGCCCTAGCTCTCTCTTTCTTGTCTATTAAACTGCACAACATTCCTTTCCCTGAAATGTACGTGAACAAAATCAAGGCTGCCTGACAATATGGCTACAGGTGAACTGACATATTAGGCAGTAATATAAGCTGTGAAGAGAACACACAGAAACTGCAAACTGAAAAACAAGGCAGGTTAAGCAAATAGACAACAAGGCGGTAGATAGAGAATAATGTGTAGATGATTACCTTTAGTTGTATGACAAGAAAAACAGAGTGACTTTGTTCAAAGCATGAAAGCTCAGCATGTTGATTTCCAGAGAGACTTAGGTGTATTCATACAAGAAAAAGAGAATGTTAGCATGGTACACTAAGCTTGGCAAATTGCATGTTGACTTTTATTACATGAAGATTGGCACACAACTGAAAGGAAAGTCTTGCTACAATTGACTTTTGAAAGACCACACCCTGAGCACTCTGTGAAGTTTTGTTCTCGATATAAGGAATGACATACTTATATTGAAAACAGTCCTCTCGAGTTTCACCAGATTATTTCATTAGGTGAGAGGTTTGTTCTCTAGTAAGAGTTTGAGGAAATCAAATCTGAAGTTTAGAAGAATTTGATCTGATCACATTGAAAAATAAACAAATCTGAATGGGCTTGAATGGAATAGGCAATGTCAGACTGATTCCCTTGGATGGGGAAATCTAGAACAAATGTACATATCCTCAAGATAAGGGGCCAAATGATCAAGCATTACATGAGGAGTAGTCTCTTTTCTGAGAAGCTACATTTTTGTAGTTGTTTTGATTGAGGTATTCAAAATCATGAAGGTTTCCAAATGCTCATTTTTTATTGCAGAATTAAATATTTCTGAAAGAGGACACAGTTTATCAAAGCTTTATATCTACATTGCACAAACTCATCAACAGCCCTTAGGCTATCATTTCTGACCTTGAAAAGTGCTCAGTCTACAGAGTAAGGTATCTCAAATGTTGGAAAAATGGTTCAAACTGTTATATATTGCAATTAGGCTATAGCAGCATGATTAGATGGTGCCATTAAGCTTTAAAGACTACCTTGCAAATGAATAATATGGTCTATGAATTTCAGCATCAGTGTGTTGCCACTTATATTGGTCATACATCTCAAAATGTGGCATATGCATCAAACAATACATCCTCTCAGTTGCTCACAACAGGCCTTCAAAGTCAGTCAAGGAAAGAAGAATGATGGCAACATCCCTGCACTAACAAATCCCAAGAAACCAACTCATAATAAGATTTTATTTTAGGACTTTTTTAACTGCCCCTTCCTAATCTTAACATGAAATTTGAGCTTTTTGATTGAGTTTTCTAATCTCTGAATGAATAACAAGAGTACCATCAGGATAAATGTTCTAAAATGATGACTCCAAATTCCTGATTTGATGGCCCATTTACATTGCTGTAGCTCATTTCCAGGAGTTCTGAATTTGACCACAGTGTTATGACAATAATAAGTTGGTAAACTTCACTGGAAAGGTTGTCTTTATTATGGAACAACAATTGTGGCAAATATAAACACTACCGATAACAAGTCCTGACCTTTGGTTTGGACAATGGGTATTCTAAGCCCCCAGTATTTCAACATAGCCCAGTGATATGGTTTCTTTATAGTTGGCCTGTATAAACCTCCTTTGTTATTTTTTTTGCTGCAAGAAATGAAAATCATGAATCATAGCTCTTAAACAATTGTACACGCATTAATGTGTCCTTGTAGTTATTCTCTAATGTAAAAAGGGACATTATTCACTGTTTACTTCCAAATGAATTTCCCTGGTATTACTCATTCTTTCACTGAGAAGACTACTGCCAAAGTTTTAATTAATGTTTCAGCCTTCCAACAGTTGGTTGTTCAAATAATCGATTATAGTATTTCTGTCAGCCAACTTACAGAAGGCAAGAATTGTGGCAAAAAGAAAATTCCACCTCCAGATTGATGTAGAACCTGGCTCCTGGAACACAACCTTCCTGACAGATTCATTCTATAAGTTTGCATGTGAAACAGTATAGTGCCTTCTGTTTGCTCCCTAGCATTTGATTGGAAATGGAAATTACTTACTTAGGGATAAGCAACTTTGAAGGAATACAGAATATTAGTTTTAAAGCCACCATTGTTTTGAATAGTAGTATTCCTGATAACAGTCAGGCAGACTACTTGCTGAGCCTTATGTTCTGCTAGTTTTTAATTTAACATTGACAAAATGTTAAGCATTCTACTCACAATCTAGCTGAAATTATTTTGATACATGAGTGCAAAAATTTGGTCATGTTGCTATCATTTTTCAGATTCAACTTGGCGAGCAGTAGAGCTCTGATCATCTGGAGAGAGAAAGAAGATCTGCCCTGACCTGCAAGACCACCTTCGTGGAAGAGAGCCAACCATATATCAAAGAAGAATAGCTAAACTCAGGCACATGGATTATTGCAGGTATTATCCTTTCTCGGGTGGATAGAGCTAGAGGGAGAGTAAATATTGTGGGAATTTGGGAAATGCACACATTGTGTTTTCAACAAAGAATATTTTGTTAATTAAATCAATTTGAACCGCTAACTAAATTCTGTTTCTTTTTGTCCACCTCATTGACAAAAGCACTTGAGTAAAGTGTTCTTTATACATAAACTGGTTGAAATGTCTAAAGCATAGATACCATCTGAAAACCATCCAAGTATAAGTGTTCAAGTGAAGCTTTTATAATGAATAGAGAACCAATGGAAGGGTCAAGCATAACATCACAGTTTGAGAAGGAACTAAGTGAGGAAGGCAGAAAATTGCATTGAACAAGAGGACAGATCCACAAAAGATCTTCCAGTAACCTGTCACTGAAGAAGAATCCATCAACATCCAAATTCTTTTTTGCAAGCACACATTCAGTCTGAGGGTGAGAAAGCTGATTCCAAAACTCGTCACTTAAAATTAAGTAATATCAAGCGTGAGAGTGTGATTGACGTTGCTTTAGTGGACTGATAAAACAGCTTAAAAGGCAAGCTGGTAGAGAAGCATGTCACACATTTAGAAGATATTTTGTGACACCCAAAAAGATATATGTCAGAGAGTGTTTGATAAGTTGCTGTACAAAGGTTAATTCATAAGGTTGGATCATATGAGATCGGAATAATTTATTATCCAGGATAGGTGACTCACTGATGGACAGAAGATAGAGAGTCAGGATAATTTTTTTTTCTGGATGGCAAGAACTAACTCATGGGGTGCAGCAGGGCTTGGTCCTTGGGCCCTAACTATTTACAATTGACATTAATGATTTGGATACAGGGATAGAAGGCTCTGTGGCCAAACTTGCGGATGACACAAAAATAGGTGGGACAGTAAATTGCAATGGAGAAATAAGAACCTTACAAATGGATATAGAAAGGATAGGAGAGTGGGACAAATTGTGGCAGATGGAGATTAATTTGGATAAGTGTGAGATCATGCATTTTAGTCAGAAAAATGGGAAGGTCACCGATTATCTAAATGGGGAGAGACTTCAGGGTGTTATGGTGCAGAGGGATCTGGGTGTCCCCACTGAGACACAGAAAACTAGCATGCAGGTACAGCAGATAATAAAAAAAATGTGAATGGAATGTTGGCTTTTATAGCGAAAGAAATAGAATATAAAGGTAAGGAAGTATTGTTACAACTATACAAGGCATTGGTGAGACCACACCTGGAGGTTTGTACACAGTTTTGGTCCCATTATTTGAGGAAATATGTAGTGGCATTGGAGGCAGTTCAGAGGAAGTTCACTCGATTAATCCTCGCGATGAGTGGTTTGTCATACGAAGAAAGATTAAACAGTTTAGGCATGTAGTCTCTGGAATCTAGAACAATGAGGGGAGATCATAAAGGGTGTGGTTAAGATAGACATTCAGCAGATGCTTCCAGTTGTGGGCATTCTAGGACAAGAGGTCACAGTCTTAGGATAAGGGGTAGGAAATTTAAAACCGAGTTGATGAAAAACTATCTCTCCCAAAGGGTCGTGAATCTGTGGAATTCACCTCCCCAAAGTTCAGTGGATGCTGGGACAGTGAGTAAATTTAAGGAGGAGTTAAGACACATTTTTAATTGGCAATGGTTTGAAGGAATATGGAGACAAGGCAGAAAAATAGGGGAGAGGAGCATATCAGCCATGATCAAATGACAGAGCAGACTCAATGGTCTGAAAAGCCTAATTTGGTCCTATATCTTATGAACTTATATATTTAATTGATAAAGGAAGATTCTATGAAAAGGGAACACCATTCATGGTTAACTAAGAAAACCAGAGATAGTATCATAAAGGAAGAAAAGGTGTAGAATGCTACAAAGATCAGTTAGAAAAAGGAGATCATGAAAATTCTAAAAAAAATGATTTGCCCAAAGTCTTTGCCATGTCCTTATATTTCATTTTTAATTCTGTAGTTTTACCTTGTAAGTAATCGGTACTGGCTTGAGTTGCCCTTTTTCTTTTTTACGGAGAAGTTTATTTAGAAGCTTTTGTTGTTCGTTCTTAATAGATTTCAGCAATTCACATTCATATTCCAAATTCTTATGGTTTATTAGAGAAAAACGGCAAACTCAAGCCAGTACCGATTACTTACAGGGTAAAACTACAGAATTAAAAATGAAATATAAGGACATGGCAAAGACTTTGGGCAAATAATTTTTATCTGTCTCCACAATGAAAGACCAAAAAAGATCCAAAGGAAAGAGCAAATCATTGGCCTGAAGGGAGGGAGGAACTTAAAGCAAACATTTTGATTGTTAGAGAAAATGTACTAAATAAAGTAACTAAACTAAAAGCTGACAAACCTTGTTGGCCTGCTGGCCTTGTTCCTAGAATCTTAAAGGAAGTAGCTGCAACAATCGCAGATGCATTATTTGAATCACAGAATGGTTGAAGCACAGAATTTCCCAGATTTTGGAATGGTCCCAACAGATTAGAAAAATCTTGTAACACTCTATACATAAAAAGAGGGAATGACTAAACACAAATATACAGTTCTGCTAAGATCTGGCATTGAAAAATATCAGAATCAATTATTGCCGAAATAGTTGGATGGCATTTAGTAATCAAGTAGGGTCAATATGATTTGCTGCAATGGAAATCATTTTACATATAAATATGCAGATGAAGCTATTCTTCTGAATCTCTTCGGAACCATAAATAGCTCCTGGTCTATGTTCTCTGTACGCTATAAAAATTCCGTGTTGTAAAAACTATCAACTAAAATCACAGAAGGTTACACATGCTTTTTTCACTGTTTCAAATGACTATCTGACACCTTAAACCAATCCAAATATCACCACAGATCAGAAACCAAAATCTATCTTACCTCAACTTAAAAAATCCAAATTCCAAAATAATAATGATTTGTAATACATACTTACCTTCAAAAAAAACCTTATGTTTTTGTTGATGTAAGGCATGATGTTAATCACCAAATTATTTCAATGGTGCATAACACAATAAATTCTTCACTCCGAACATAGATTCTCTTCAAGTTCGATCCATCAACCCATTAGGAAATTCATCAACCAAAGTGAAACCACATGCTGATGATGACCGCTGCTGCACATCACAGCTGTATAAGTCAGCTTCATGTTTCCTGGAGCTATGCATGAGATGCCTCAGATAACCTTCTTTTCTCCTCATTAGTATGTTCTGATGGTTCATAAATTTCTTGTGCATATCATCCTCCAACAAGGATATTAAATTCATTTTAAATAATTCATCAGTTTCTCATCAGCAGGTAGCAACAGTATTGCCACTATCACAGGAATAATCATAAGGCACCATTGTATATACTTGCAAGGCTCCTAGCACATTTAACTCATTCTCCTTAACTGATACCTAACCACGTTCACATCAAAATGTTAGGTTTTCATTTATCTGCCAAATACAGAGTTTGAAATGTAATTGTTTACATTACCAGTTAACCCCTCATGAATCTAATTTAAGTATAAAACCCTACATTAATGTCAAACTTTGAAATCAGTTTCTCTGAAATGCATTTACTATTGAGACATAATATCCCTGTATTGCCTATTCTTTCAAACAGCAGAGTGATATCAACAGTGTGGATTTAGTTCCTGCATTGACTGAGGTTAGAATGAAGGACTCTCCTTTTTCACATCTCCCCTCACCTGAAACAATGATTCTCCGGTTAAACCACTACTGGTCCTCTGGACCTGTGTGGTTATGTTGATTACACCTAAACTTACTTATTCCTTTGACCTATTCCTTTAATCATTTGCAAATCAACTGATCAGATTTCCACAATCTTTTAAGTCAATTGCCTTATTTTCTTCTCAATTTATGCTGAGTAAAATCATGGACTACTTATTTTAAAAATTAGAAAGGAAATGTACAAAAAAAGGCTACAAATTTCCTCAAGAGCAAAATACCATCAAACCAATGTTTAATTCTTTTTATCTTGGACATTTCTTTGATACATTCTGGTCAACTTCTAGTATCTTTGGATCTTACATCTCTCCTTTAAGGAGTGCATAGTTCAATTTTATCAATATTAATTTATTCATGATCATTTTGCCATGTACAAGATTTAAGGTTTTGGGCACATCATTCAGCTAGATAAATAGCAATCTGAATTGAACCATCCACTGTCATTTGTAAACCAAGTGTTAAGAGACTGTAGTGCCCTATAAAGAAATATCCATTCATCATTTAATCAGTTGCTGATCAAATTTCTGAACTGAAAAAAGGTCATTTAATAATCAGGCCTCCTAAAAGTATTTAGTAGCAATGGATGTGTTTTCACATATCAGTACTGAAGCAACATGGTGATATTTTAGAGATGTTGTTTCTTGATGTATGGTCACTTTAAAATTCAAAAGATGTTTGCTCTGTTAATGCACAAATCTTCTGCTTGTTACTGAAATGGATTTAAAAATTACAAACACAATCTCATCCACTTCCTTCTTCCTGCCACACTTAAACGTTTACTCAATTCTACTTCTCACCTTGAAAGAACTGCTCCCACAAATGCATTCATAATCTTAGGATGTTGATGTTGTCAACTTAAGTAGGTCCTTAAAAAAATTGTTATATGTAACAATATAACGCGGCAAATCAAATTGAGGAGTCAATGACTCATTTATCTACAAAAGACATTGGAATTGAGAAAAAGCTATTCAAAATAATTGCTCTTCCAGTCATTCTCTCAAACCAGCAACACAACATGAAAATACTCAAATTCTAACTTTGTAACTCATTGCTTTTCGAGCATTATGTGGCAAATGTGAGATGAACTAAAACCAGGGAGGATTCTATTCCCTGGGTCCACCTGTTATGCCTTTTCCCTTGTAGGGAAGTTATATCAATACTCAGATGATCAAGTTCAATGTCAATCAGAACCAACTCGTCTGCTTTATTAATCAACTGCAAAATCATCTGTCAATCGCATGCTTGTGTGTCTGATGTTCCAGCATACCAATTAAAGTTTGCCTCTTTTCTGTGATTGAATAGCAATCAGTTGATGAAAATAACCTGGAAAATTGTAATTTGTGTTTTGTTATTAATATTGATCATTGAAGAAAGGTCAATTAGACTCCTGATGAAATCAAAAATGGGCTTATTTCTAATTAGAAAATGAAAATGGCTGTTATTTCTTTTTATTCATATAGTAATGCATACATTAGTAACCTATCCCCTTACATATTAGAATTTTAATATGTGGAGCGATAGCTTGGAACATTGGTTAAATATTTTCTGATATTCTTCATGCAAATTATAAAAATGATATATGAATTTTTGTTGATCAATTCCTTCTGCCTAATTTGACACAAAAAATATATTGAAGTACCAAGCCATCAAATAAAATCAACATTTTCAAATTGAATTTGTAATGAATTGTATTGAATGATTTATTTTTCACTTGTATTTTGCGTTGAATAATACAGTAAAATGCACTGAAAAGCTTCAATCATTGTCAGTAACCATCACCATTTTGGACAGTTTAAGAGTAAAAAGATTTTTTAAATATAATGGAAACAAAGTCTATCTTCATTCCATTGCCTCTGCCATGATCCGTGAGCCAGCTCACCAGTGACACCTACAGCTGAATTCTTCCTCTGCCACCTCACCAATGCCTGCATGGAACCCACCAAAGTAGGTGTTGCCACTGTTTAGGTGCCATCTCTTCACTGCTGAGCCCACACTCGCCCTGCAACCAGGAGTCCCCGATCCACTACTGCCCCTTCAATAGCCAGGAGTCCCTGCTCCCGGCCTGCCACGACTACCCCCAGGAGTCCCTGGCTCCACTGCTGCCTCAATGACACCAAGAGTCCCTGCTCCACGCTGGCACCACCAACCTGCCAATGTTAGGGGTTCCCACTCTGGGCTTACTACAACAAGGAGTCCCTGGCTTCACTGCCAGGGCCAGGCCAGGCCACTGCCTTCTCGAAAATTCCACACAATGCCGATCTTTCTTGTGTTCTCAGCATTGCACACAGGAAAGTCCAGGAGATAGGTCACAAATTCAACTAGCAGAACAGAGATTGATCCTTGTGCACCAATCTGACCCACACAAAATGTCCACTCAACTGGCATAACCAGTCTCCCAAAGAGCCTGAGTGGTTCTACCAACATATTCTTCTACATGAATGCTGTAGCTTGGAGTCATAGGTTATCATCTTATTTTTCTCAGTTACATGGCTGAGCAGACCTTTGACCCACCTTGAAACAATTTGCAAGTTGACACTGATCCTACAGTGTCCTGAGGTGGGATCTGGAGCCTCTGGCTCAAAAGCAGAAATGCTACCATTATGGCATAAGATCTCCACTTAATAAAATTAGTTTTGTTTATTTTTCAGATTTGTTACAAGTTCCATGAAGAAACTAAAGATAATTTGATGGCATATGGTCATCATTCAATTTGAACCGTCCTAATACTTGATATGTGATCATCTTCCTCATTTAATACATCTTTTTATTTTACTTTTTGATTGAATTTTTGTCTTAATGACATTAAGCACACTTCATGTGCATTACTAAATAAATCTGCACCAGTTTCCATTTCCCTTGCATTAGCAGAGATAAAAACAATGCAAGAAACATGCTGTCAATAATCACTTTTGGCTTCTTGCAGTCTCCTCCCTGAAAAGGTATTTTGCTCCATTTATGACATGACACAATTTCCTTCTGTTAGTGCACATGACATTTGAGTGCTAGTGAAAATTTATTAGATTCAGACTAAACCAATCAGCTTAAAAAATTAAACTACAGCATTTTTAAAAATTTAAGTATTGAAAAAGAAACATCAAAAATAGTTGAAGATGGTTTTGAGATATTCAGGTAAATTTGACAGATTTTGGCAGTGGCTATGATGGAGTGGAAGCTCAATTCAAGGGCAAAAAAATGCCAAGGTTGTAAAGCATATGTTGCTTTTTAAGGCATTAGCCAGTGAGGGGAATTGAGTTGTTACTAGAGGTTGGAATTGCAGCTGGAGATTGAAAACAATAAATTGTTCTTTCTTAAGTTACTGCAGGAAGTTTCTGTTCATCCAATGTTAAATGCCGGATAAGCAGCAATGACAAAGTAGACATGGGAAGTGTTTAAAGAGGTAATGGTGAGGTAGAATTAGCTGCTTTGAACATACATTAAAAATGAGCATTCAAATATGAAATAAGAAGGGACAAAGATACATGTTGGAAAACCTGTGGAAGTGACCTAACAACTGACCGCTAAAATAATTGATTATTGACAGATGTAATAAAACTATGAACCATGATCAACAATGCATTTATGATCTCATTAATACCTCAATGGACAGAACAATTGAGATAAGCCAATAACGTTAACAAAGAAGAATATCCATTCATCAGAACAGTGCACCTTGATGCCAGGTAGATGATTCATTGGCATGAATTCTTTTTTAAGGTTTCATATATTTTTGAATCTGGGAATATAGGCAAAGGAAAATGCATTCACAAAAAGTCTTACCTCTACTCTAAATATAATTGCATCTCAGTTTTCCTTTTCCTCCTGAAAATTTGGTTAGCATCTGAGTAATCCAAGATGAGGATGGGAAAGAATTGTGGCTGTGAGAGATGCTCCTTTCTTGAGGTATTTTCAGTGTTGATACTAATTTCCATGCATTCTAGGAGCAGTAATTACTGTTTCATAAGTTGTTGCATTGGTTTGGACCTTTGGGAAAATAAGATCAAAACAGTGGCACTTTAAACAGGAGGAAGAGAGATAAAGCAGTGACCACGTGGGAGATGAAACAAACGGAGAAGAAAACCTGCAAAATTGTCTGACCCAGCAGTTAACCTTCACTGCTGACTGCCTCTGTTGTTTAGTTTCAAGTATCTCTGGAAATCAGAAAAATAAAACAACAGCAAACTTCACAGCTGACCTTGGACAATCCTGTGTAGGGAGCTCACAGCACAGGGGCAGCTAAGTGATATTTTTAAAGTGTAACCTTACTTTTGTTTTTCAAATCTACAATAGTGAGTAGAGATTTTTTTGCTTACATGTTTTATTAAGATCTATCTCTTGATTAAACTTTAAAAATATAAAAATGGGTACTAAGTTAGCTTGGAGTAGTGTTTTCAGAGCAGTAAGACTGGACAGTTTTCTGGGACTGTACATTGTTAAGGTGCAATTATAGCCTGCAATAGAGTGATGTGCTCTTGCTGTCGGATGTGGGAGATTAAGGACAGTTTCTATGTTACTGATGATTATGTCTGTAGGGAGTGTGTTTGGTTGTGAATTCTTTTGCATTGCATGGATCGGTTGGAGCAACAATTAGAGGCAATGAGGAATTTACTGGAGTTGGGTGTGTGATGGATGGCAGATGCAGGAAGGGAGAAAAAACAGAGATACAGTCAGGTAGATGGGTTACCTCCAGGAAAGGTATGAGAGGGAGGCAGATAGTACAGAAGTCTCCTGTGGCTATCCCCATCTCAAATGAATATGCTGTTTTGAAAAATGTAGGGGGTGAGGGACTCTCAGGGAAATGTAACACTGACAGTCAGATTTTACTGAGACTGCCTCTAACATAATGAGGGGTATTTCAGGTTCCAAGTGACCGATTGTGATAGGAGACTGTCTCATCAGAGGCACGGACAGATGTTTCAGTGGTTGACAATGAGTCATCAGAATGATGCATTATCTCCCTGGTGCCAGGATCAAAGATACCTTTGAGATGGTACAAGATATTCTCAAAGGGGAAAGAAGGTCATTGTACACATTAGAATGAATGACATAGGAAGAGAAAAGGATGAGAATCTGAAAAGAGCAAGTAGGACGTTAGGCAGGAATTTAAAAAGGAGATCCTTGAGGGCAAATCAGCTCACGGCATGGTTGAAAACATGGGACTGAGCTATCACAGTGATTACAGAGATTTAGTGCAGGAATGGACAGGACTGGCAGTTTAATGGACCAGGGTATAGATACTAAAGGAAGGATAGAAAGTGAAACAAGAGAGGAGAGGGAGTGGCGTTTTTGATTAGGGATAACGTTATGGCTGTACTTCAGGAGAATAATTATGAGAATACTTCCAAGGATGTTATTTGGTTGGAACTGAGAAATAAGAAAGGGATGATCACCTTGTTGGGATTGTAATATATACACCCCAATAGTGAGTGAGAGATTGAAATTTATAAAATCTCAGTCTGACGGTCAGAGTCTAATAGCGTGGAGACAGTTCCTTTGGCCTAAACTGGTCCATACCAAAAAGTTATCTGAAAGAATAATAGGATGGTTATAGTTGGGGGCTTTAACTTTCCAAACATAAACAGGGACAACCATGGTGTTAAGGACTTGGATAGAGAGGAATTTGTTAGGTGTGCACACAGAAAACTTTCTGATTAAGTTGTGAGTTGAAGTACCTACCAGAGAAGGTGCAAAACTTGCCCTACACTTGAGAAATAAGGCAGGGCAGGTGACTGAGCACTTTGGGGCCAGTGACCATAATTCTATTAGTTTTAAAATAGTGATGGAAAATGATAGACTGGATCTAAAAGTTAAAAGTATAAATTAGAGGAAGGCCAATTTTGATGGTATTAGGCAAGAACTTTCAAAAATTGATTGGGACAGATATTTGTACGTAAAGAGACAGCTGGAAAATGTGACATCTTCAAAAAATGAGATAACAAGAGTCCAGAGAGAGTATACTCCTGTTAGGGCAAATGGCAAGGCTGGTAGGTGCACAGAATGCTGAATAATGAAAGAAATTGAGGTTTTGGTCAAGGAAAAGAAGAAATCATATGTCAGGTATAGACAGCAAGGATTCAGTGAATCCCGAGATGAGTATAAAGACAGTAGAAGTATAGTTAATGGCGAAATCAGGAGAACAAAAATTAACATGCAATAGCTTTGGCAAATAAGGTCAAGGAGATTCCAAAGGGATTCTACAAATACATCAAAGACGAAAGAGTAACTAAGGAGAGAATAGGACCCCTTGAGGATCAGCAAGTTTGCCTATGTGTGGAACCGTAGGAGATGGGGGGCGATACTAAATAAGTATTTTGCATGACTACTAATTGTGATGAAGGATATGGAAGACAGGGAACTTGAGAAAATAAATAGTGACATCCATATTACAGAGAAAGAGATGCTGGACATCTTAAAATGCATAAAGTTGGACAAATCCTCAAGACCTGATCAGGTCTTAAAAAGGTCTAAAAATTGATAAATCTCCTGGCCCGGATGGGCTACATCCTAGAGTTCTGAGGGAGATGGCTGAAAAATAGTGGAGGCGTTGGTTGTAATCCTTCAAAAATCACTGGAGTCAGGGAAAGTTCCAGATGATTGGAAAATTGCTGTTGTAACCCCCTTGTTCAAGAAAGGATCAAGACAAAAGAGTGAAAATTATAGCCCTATTAGCCTAACCTCGGTTGTAGGTAAAATTCTAGAATCCATCATTAGGGATGAGATTTCTAAAGTCTTGGAAGTGCAGGGTCGGATTAGAACAAGTCAGCATGGATTTAGTAAGGGGAAGTTGTGCCTGACAAACCTGTCAGAATTCTTTGAAGAGATACTAAGTAGGTTAGACCAGGGAACCCCTATGGATGTTTTCTACCTAGACTTCCAAAAGGCCTTTGATAAGGTGCCTCACAGGAGGATGCTGAGAAAAGTTAGGGCCCATGGTGTTCGAAATGAGCTAGTAGCATGGATTGGGGATTGGCTGTCTGACAGAAGACAGAGTTGGGATAAAAGGTTCTTTTTAGGAATGGCAGCTAGTGACAAGTGGTGTCCTGAAGGGTTCAGTGTTGGGGCAGCAACTGTTCACTTTATATATTAATGATCTTGACGAAGGGACTGGAGGCACTCTGGCAAAGTTCACCAATGATATGAAGTTAGGTGGACAGGCAGAAAGTATTGAGGAGGTAGGGAGGCTGCAGAAAGATTTAAACAGTTTAGGAGAGTGGTCCACGAAATGGCTGATGAAATTCAAAGTGAACAAATGCGAGGTCTTGCACATTGGAAAAGAAGAATACAGCGTAGGCTATTTTCTAAACAGTGAGAAAATACATAAAGCCAAAGTACAAAGGGATCTGGGAGTGCTAGTCCAGGATTCTCTAAAGGTTGCCTTGCAGGTTGAATCCGTGGTTAAGAAAGTGAATGTAATGTAGTCATTTATTTCAAGAGGATTGGAATATAAAAGCAGTGATATGCTACTGAGACTTCATAAAGCTCTAGTTAGGCCCCATTTAGAATACTGTGTCCAGTTTTGGGCCCCTGACCTCAGGATGGACTACTGGTACTGGAGCATGTCCAGCGGAGATTCACACGGATGATCCTTGGAATGGTAGGCCTAACATATGATAAATGGCTGAGGATCCTGGGATTGTATTCATTAGAGTTTAGAAGGTTGAGGAGAGATCTAATAGAAACTTACAAGATAATGCATGACTTAGAAAGGGTGGACACTGGGAATTTGTTTCCATCAGGCAAGGATACTAGGACCCGTGGGCACAGCCTTAGAATCAGAGGGGGTCAATTTAAACGGAAATGAGGAGACATTTCTTCAGCCAGAGAGTGGTGGGCCTGTGGAATTCATTACCATGGAGCGCAGTGAAGGCTGGGATGTTAAATATCAAGGCAGAGATTGATAAATTCTTAATCACGCAAGGAATTAAGGGATACAGGAGAGTGCGGGTAAGTGGCGTTGAAATGTCGATCAACAATGATTGAATGGCAGAATGGACTTGATGGGCCGAATGGCCTGACTTCCACTCCTATGTCTTATGGTCTTATGGCCTTAGGTATACCCTAGAACTCTGTGGAAAGCTAGGGAAGTGAATGCTGGGCCCCTTGCTGAGATATTTATATCATCGACAGTAGCAGGTAAGGTGCCGAAATCTGGAGGTTGGCTAATGTGATGCCATTATTTAAGAAAGGTTGTTTAGGAAAAGCCAGGGAACTGTACATTGGTGAGCCTGACATCAGTGATGAGTAAATTGTTGGAGGGGATCCTGAGGGATAGGATTTACATGTATTTGAAATGGCTGGGATTGATTAGGGATAGTCAACATGGCTTTCAGAATGGGAAATCATGTCTCACAACTTGATGGAGTTTTTTGAAGAAGTCACGAAGAGGATTGATGAGGGCAGAGCTGTGGATGTGATCTAAATGATCTTCAGTGAGGCATTCAAGGTTCATGAATCAGCAGCCTCCATTTCTGCAGCGGGATTTGAGACAGCATGAGCCAGGGGGCAGTCAGGAAGGTAAATTTGAATATTAAATACTTACCTCATGAATTGGCGAGCAAACGCTGAACAGGAGTGGGAGTGGACATGGAGACTGCTGGGTAAATGAACTAATATATTCGGGCAGTGACTAAACTTCCTAGTGTCTCCCACCTGTCTCCCACTCTAACCAAAAGAAAAAGACTGTGCAGAGGGTTAGTAAAATAGTTTTTAAAA
Organism: Chiloscyllium plagiosum; assembly: GCF_004010195.1. Classification (NCBI taxonomy): domain Eukaryota; kingdom Metazoa; phylum Chordata; class Chondrichthyes; order Orectolobiformes; family Hemiscylliidae; genus Chiloscyllium; species Chiloscyllium plagiosum. Next base: position 40,494,677 of record NC_057715.1, read on the forward strand.
AAATATTTTTTGGCAATTTAGAGCAGATGTGATGGAAGCTTGGCAGTTGCATGCTTCTCTTACAAGATGTGTGGGAGGCAAGGGTCATCATTAGTGTCCCTGCTGACTTCACCTGCAAGAAGTGTACCCAACTTTAGCTTCTCACAGACTGAGTTAGGGAACTGGAGCTGGAGCTGGATGAACTTTAGGGAGACTGAGGAGCTGATAGAGAGGGGTTATAGGGAGGTAGTCACACCTAAGTTTCTGGACAAAATGTAGCTGGGTGACCATCAGGAAAGGGAAAGGCAGTACAGGGACTCCTTGTGGATGTTCCCCTCAATAATAAGTGTGCCATTTTGGATATTTTTGGGGGAGACAACCTACTGGGAAAAACCACATCGGTCAGGATTTTGGCACTGAGTCTGGCTCTGTGGCTCAGAAGGAAAGAGGGGAGCATAAGAGAGCGATAATGATCGGAGATTCAAAGGTGAGAGGAGCAGACCGGAGATTCTGTTGTCGCAAACAAAACTCCCAGATGGTATGTTGCGTCCCGGGTGCCAGGGCTAAATGTCCAATCTCTTGGTTGGAGAGCATTTCGGTGATAGTGATCACAACTCCCTGACTTTTACTAAACTTTTAGAGAGGGATAGGATCTGATGGTATGGGAAAGTATTTAGTTGGGGGAGGGGGAATTACAATGCTATTTGGCAGATACTGGGGCACCAAAATTGGAAACAGATGTTCTCACGAAAATGCACAACAGAAATGTGGAGTTATTTAGGTTTGTCCCACTGAGACAAGGTTGGGATGGCAAATTGGAAAAACTGTGGGTGACAAGCGATGTTGAACGTCTAGTCAAGAGGAAGAAGGAAGTTTATTTAAAGTTGAGATGCGAGAATCAGACTAGACTTCAGAGGGGCACACGGTAGCCAGGAAGGAATTCAAGTTTGGACTTAAGACAGCGAGAAGGGGGCATGAAAAAGTTTTAGTGGGTAGAATTAAGAAAAATCCTTTTATGAGGAACAAGAGGATGGCCAGAGTGTGAATAGGGCCAATCAGGGGTAGTAGAGGGAACTTGTGCCTGGAGTTAGAGGAGGTAGGGCAGTTCCTTAATGAATATTTTACTTGAGTATTCACCAGTCAGATGATGTCAGACCAGACTTTGATGTTTGTGAGGACAGTGTAATACAGGCTGATATTCTTGAACAGGTTGATGTGAAGAAGGAGTATGTGCTGAAAATTTTGAAAAACCCAAAGATAGATAAGTTTCTTGGAGCAGACGGGTTCTACCCAAGGTTACTATGGAAAGCAAGGGAAGAGATTGCTGCACCTTTGGCAATGATCTTTACATCCTCACTGTCCACTTGAGTAGTGCCAGATATTTGGAGGGTGGCAAATGTTATTCTCTTGTTCAAGAAACAAAATAGCGATAACAATGGGAACCACAGAACAGTCAGTCTTATGTCTGTGGTGGGCAAATTATTGGAGAGGATGTTGAGAGACAAGACTTATGATTACTTGGAAAATCATAGCTTGATTAAAGATAGTCATCATGTCTTTATGCAGGGTGGGTCATGCCTCAAAAACCTCATTGAGTACTTTGAGGATGTGACAAAACACAACGAGGAAGGTAGAGCAGTGGATGTGGTGTCCATGGATTTTACGAAGACATTTGATAAGGTTATCCACTGTATGTTCTTTCAGAAAGCAAGGAGGCATGGGATATAGGGAAATCTGGCAGTCTGGATACAGAATTGGCTTGTCCATAGAAGACATAGGATGGTAATATATGGAAAGCATTCAGCCTGTAGCTTGGTGACCAGTGGTGTTCTGTAGGGATCTGTTCTGGGACCTCTGTTCTTTGCAATTTTTATAAATAACTTGGATGAGGAATTGGAAGGGTGGGTTAGTAAGTTTGCCAATGATACAAAGGTTGGTGAAGTGGTGGATAGCGTGGAGAGCTGTTACAGGTTTCAATGGATGATTGACAGGATACAGAACTGGACCAATAAGTGGCAGATGGAGTTCAATCTGGAAAAGTGTGAAATGATTCATTTTGGAAGGTTGAATACAGGGTTAAAGGCAGGATTCTTGGCAGTGTGGAGGAACAGAATGATCTTGGGGTTCACGACAATCGATCCCTTAAAGTTGCTACCCAAGTTGATAAATTCGTTAAGAAGGGACATGGTGTGTTGGCTTTCATTAGTAGAATAATTGAGTTTAGGAGCCATAAGGTTAAGCTGCCCCTCTATAGAGCCCTGGTTGGATAACACATAGAATATTGTGTTCAGTTCTTGTTGCCTCATTATAGGAAAGATGTGGAAGCTTTAGAGAGGGTGCAGAAGAGATTTGCCAGGATGTTGCCTGGACTGGAGGGCATAGCTTATAAAGTAAGGTTGAGGAAAGTAGGGCTTTTCTTATTGGAGAAAAGAAGAATGAGAGATGACTTGATAGAGTCATAGAGTCATAGAGATGTACAGCATAGAAACAGACCCTTCAGTCCAACCCGTCCATGCCGACCAGGTATCCCAACCCAATCTAGTCCCACCTGCCAGCACCCGGCCCATAATCCCTCCAAACCCTTCCTATTCATATACCCATCCAAATGCCTCTTAAATGTTGCAATTGTACCAGCCTTCACCACATCCTCTGGCAACTCATTCCATACATGTACCACCCTCTGCGAGAAAACGTTGCAACTTAGGTCTCTTTTATATCTTTCCCCTCTCACCCTAAACATATGCCCTCTAGTTCTGGACTCCCTGACCCCAGGGAAAAGACTTTGCCTATTTCCCCAATTCGTGCCCCTCATAATTTTGTAAACCTCTATAAGGTCACCCCTCAACCTCCAATGCTACAGGGAAAACAGCCCCAGCCTGTTCAGCCTCTCCCTATAGCTCAAATCATCCAACCCTGGCAACGTCCTTGTAAATCTTTTCTGAACCCTTTCAAGTTTCACAACATCTTTCCGATAGGAGGGAGACCAGAATTGCACACAATATTCCAACAGTGGCCTCACCAATGTCCTGTACAGCCGCAATATGACGTCCCAACTCCTGTACTCAATACTCTGACCAATAAAGGAAAGCATACCAAAGGTCCAGATTCTGTTGTAATCTGAAGTAATCCTCTTCGCTGTCCACTACACCTCCAATTTTGGTGTCATCTGCAAACTTACTAACTGTGCCTCTTATACTCGCATCCAAATCATTTATGTAAAAGTAGAGGACCCAGCACCGATCCTTGTGGCACTCCACTGATCACAGGCCTCCAGTTTGAAAAACAACCCTCCACCACCACCCTCTGTCTTCCACCTTTGAGCCAGATCTGTATCCAAATGGCTAGTCCTCCTTGTATTCTATGAGATCGAACCTTGCTAATCAGTCTCCCCTGGGGAATCTTGTCAAACGCCTTACTGAAGTCCATATAGATCACATCTATTGCTCTGCCCTCATCAATCTTCTTTGTTACTTCACCAAAAAACTCAATCAAGTTTGTGAGACATGATTTTCCATGCACAAAGCCATGTTGACTATCCTGAATCAGTCCTTGCCTTTCCAAATGCATGTACATCCTATCCCTCAGGATTCCCTCCAACAACTTGCCCACCACTGAGGTCAAGCTCACCAGTCTATAGTTCCTTGGCTTGTCTTTACCGCCCTTCTTAAACAGTGGCACCACATTTGCCAACCTCCAGTCTTCCGGCACCTCACCTGTGACTATTGATGATAAATTGACTTTTTTTTTTCCAAAGTTCCAAAACAATGCAACAGCATATAAAACAGCAATTACTGCTCTTGGAATTCAAGGAAATCATCTCCAACACCTAAAATACCTCAAAAAAAGGAGCAGCTCTTACAGCCAGAAATTTTTCCCGTCCTCCATCTTGGATTACCCAGAAAGGTTACAAGGTGATGAAAGGAACAGAGAGAGTGGATGGCCAGAGACTTTTTCACATGGCAGAAATGGTTATCATAAGGGGCCATAATTTTAAAGTGATTGGAGGAATGTTTAGGGGAGATATCAGAGGTAGTTCCTTAACACAGAGAGTAGTAGATGCTTGAATACACTGCCAGTGGTGGTAGTAGAGTCAGATACATTCGGGACATTTAAGCAATTCTTGGATAGGCACATGGAAGATAAAACACTGAAGGATATGCAGGTTAATTTACTCTTCAAGTGGGATAAAAGGTTGGCAAAACATTGAGGGCCGAAGGACCTGTACTGTTCTATGTTCTATGTTCAGTGAACCTTCTCTGCACACTTTTCAAAGCTTCCATGTCCTTCTGGCAGTGCGGCAATCAAAGTTGTACACAATACTCCAAATGCAGCCTAAAAAGGGTTTTATATAGCTGCAACATGGCTTGCCAACTCATGTGCTCCATGCCCTGGCTGACGAAGGCAAGCATGCCATATACTTCCTTAATCATCTTGGCCACTTGTGATGCCACTTTTAGGGAATTAAAGACCTGCATGCCCAGATCCATTTGTATGTTACTGCTCTGAAGGGTTCTGCCATTTATAGTATAATTTACATGTAAATTTGATCCTCCAAAATTTGTCTACTTGCATTTGGCTGGATTAAATACCATCTGCCATTTCTGTGCCCACATCGCCAATATATTCATATCCTATTGCATCCTTTCACAGTCATCGGCACTATCAGCAACTCTACCAATCTTTGAGTCATCTGCAAATTTACTAATCAGATCATCCACATTTCCTCCAGATCATTTATGTATAGTACAAACAATAGAGGACATAAGACTGATCCCTGTGGAACACTATCAGTTACTGGGGGGCTCCATTCTGAAAAACGCCCTTCCACTGTTATCCTCTGACTTCTATGACCAAGCCAGTTTCTATCTAGCCAGCCTATCCCCAAATCCCATGTAATTTTACTTTTTGGAGCATTCTGCTAGGTGGGGCTTTATCAAATGCCTTACTAAAGACCATTTAAACTACACCCACAGCCCTTCCCTCATCAATAATCCTCGTCTCCTCTTCAAAATATTCAATTGGGTTCGTGAGACATGACCTTCCCCATACAAAACCATGCTGCCTGGTCCATTTTCTCCCAAATGTGCACATATCTGTGCAGGGTCTCTTTCCATTCTGTACAGCTCTATGATTCTATCGCAAAAGGAGAATCATTCCAGTGGGGTCTGGGAAACTCAGGGAAAGTACTCTGTTCAACAACGGTAACAGCAACAACATCCAAGAAACTTCACTAGGGTGTTGTGAAGTCAAGATGCCAAGTTAAACATAGAAAAATTAGGTCTGAATACAACAAGTTTGTTCATAAAGTTAGGGTTAATAGTGTTCTAAAGAATGAAAGTGAGATCAAGAGGTGAAGAAGTATGGGGAGGAAATTCCAGAGTTTGAAGCCCAAGCATTTGAAGACGTGGCCACAAAGGGTGGAGCAATTGAAAGAGGGAAAGTGCAAGAGGTCAAAATGAGAAAAACACAGATAACTCAGGACTTATTACGAATTAATACCTGAGTAGCAAAGGTTTGGATGACCTCAGATCTCAGAGGTTAGAATATGAAAGACAAGCCAGGGTGCATTGGAACAATCATGTCTAGAGGTAACAAAGACACAGAAGGGAATTTTGACAGCAGATGAGCTGAGACAGGTGTGAAGTTAAGAGATTATATAGATGTAGAAATCTGAATTGATAAACATCAGAATAGTGAACAGCCTGGTTTAATCTCAGACTGTTAGCAGGGAGAGGGATGGACATGGCCATTAAGGCGCACAGTTTGAGCCAGTGAGATTGTGTTTCCAGTTGTAGGGAATAGTAAGACTGAGGGCCATTGATATGAAATAGTCCACAAAAAATCAAGAGGGAAATCAGAAGAATCTTCTTTCTCCTAAGTGTGAGTGATGAAAAAACTTAGTTATAGAACTGTCCTGATGGTTATCATAATAAAACTAATTCACTTCCTTACTTATTATAACAACACAAAGTTGAGACATTTTGGCACTGTACACTGTTTAGGATGAGATGCCAGAGAAAATGGTGGATTCTGGTACAATTACAATATTTAAAAAGCATCTGGTTGGGTATATGAATAGAAAGCATTTAGTGGGATATGGGCCAAATGCTGGCAAATGGGACTAGATTTCTTTAGGATACTTGGTTGGCATGGACAAGTTGAACAGAAGAATCTGTTTCTCTGCTGTACATCTCTATGACTATATGACTCCAAATACACAATACAGGCATTCATCATGATGCCAACAGTAATTTCTAAGCTCCTGTTCTTATAATCTGCAAGAAGCCCATTCAATTTATCCTTTCAAATAAATGAAAAGAAAATCAGATGGCTTCATTTTTAGGTGTGTTCTCTAATCCTCTCAAATCTCCAATAATGATTGCATTCAGCAGCAACATTTCATCTGGCACTGACTCAGAAAAGCCTCCCCTGAGCTCATGAAGTTTCTTTGCAAATCTTCATACAGTCATTTGCTAAACCTATCACAGGAATGCATAAGTTCACTTCTTACTGAAAGTTCGAGATAATCAAAACATTTCATTCATTTGACAGTTGCTAAAAGGATCTGCTTTATAATCATGTAAAATTTAGTTCAATTAAGCAAATTAAGCAGCAGTGTAGTTATCTCTATTCTCCAAAAACTTTGTAGGATTAACAGAAAAAGGCAACAAGAACATTATGATAGTATGTTTATATGTCAATGTACAGCATTTTTTATGCTTAATGATAAAAAAAACATTGTGCATGGAATATCGTGTTATCTGTGCTTTGGACATTTTGATCAGTTTAGCAATTTCAAAGACTTTACCCACACGTTGTTGACAGTGAGGCAGACAAAGGAACGCAGAATTTGGTTTATGGTTCAACTAATGGCACTTGTTTAGCATGAGTGATTTTCTAAGTCTGCATAAATGGTACCCCTGCTTATCTGAAAGACTGAAACTCCAAAATAAAGACCAGATTTCCAAACATCAAACAAATTTTTCAAAGTTTCTAGCAGAAGGATTCAGCACAAACCTTGTGAACAATTTCTTTCCTACAAATAAATAAAGAAGCAACTTTTGTGGATTGGGTATGAATTGGCAACGGTCCTTGACATAGCTTTAGCGTCCTTCCTCGCTATACTCATGTTATTTTTCACTGAACTGTGGACCCAAAGTTAAGCTTCAAACCCGATGTCAATGCTGCTTTAATCCAACCCTTATGATATTTCAATTGATGGCCATCTTACTTTACAGGATTGTGTACATGCACAGTGGCAGGTTGGATCCAACATTTTAATATTCTCAGCATATTTTTGATTTAACTCAAAACTCAAATCCAATCCCAAGTGCTCCATAACTGAAAGGCAAATTTGGACACGATGTGATGTGATAATGCAGAGTTTTGGGTCAAGAGATATTAGATTACTTACAAAGTGGAAACAGGCCCTTCAGCCCAACAAGTCCACACTGCCCCGCCGAAGCGCAACCCACCCATACCCCTACCTTTACCCCTTACCTAACACTACGGGCAATTTAGCATGGCCAATTCACCTGGCCTGCACATCTTTGGACTGTGGGAGGAAACCGGAGCAAACCCACGCAGACACAGGGAGAATGTGCAAACTCCACACAGTCAGTCGCCTGAGGCGGGAATTGAACCCGGGTCTCTGGCGCTGTGAGGCAGCAGTGCTAACCACTGTGCCACCGTGCCGCCCACTAGTGGCAATGATCTTTTTTCAGAACACTGGATCTGAAACAATAAATCTGCTTTCTCTCCACAGATGTTGCCAAACCTGCTGAATTTTCCCAGCAATTTCTGTTTGTGTTTCTGATTTTCAGCATCTACAGTCCTTCATTTTCTTTTGTGATGTAATAAAGTTTGGATTCATGGTCTCATAAATAAAAAATTATGACTATATGACATTTTCAAAACAATTATATTTCTCAACATGCTTTACAGACAATGAGGGACATTTGAGGTACTTTACAACACTATTATAAAGGAGGAAACAGACAACAAAATTGTGCATCGCACATCCACAATTTGAAAATGACCAGAAAATTTTGCTTTCTTGTGTAAGGATGTTAATAGGCCAACTATTTGCTGCAGTACCAATAACACCCTATTGGTCTTTTAGTGTCACTAGAACTTTTACATCCATCTAAGAGGCAGCACTCCCTTCATAATTTGCTGAGTATCAGTCAATTATGCTATGGTGCTCAAGTCTCCAGAATTGAACTTAAACCTAGCATCTTTTGACTAGAGTCAAGAATTTTGCCAACAGAGCTATGACTAACACAAAAATCAAAATATCACAATGGTGTTGCAAGAGTGATTGAGAAAACAATAACTTTTACAGCCAGTATTTAAAGTATGGGCTACATTGTCTGGAAATACAGTGGAGACCGCTTTAAAGGAGACATTCAAGAGAACATTAGATAATGTTACCTAGCCAGGTAATGAAACATCTGGATAGCAAACCTACAGCTCAGTGAGCAAACCTACAACCTAAACCTCAACCTGAGCTACAAACCTTCACAAATCTTGTACAAACCTTCACAAACCTTACATTAGATGATCATTTGGAGAGAAATGGTTTGTCAGGATATTGGAAAATGGTAGGATATTGACACTAGGTAATAGAACAAATGGAAGCGTGATGACTTGAATGACCTTCCCTGCACTGTAATAATTCTGTGATTATGTATATTGTAGATGGATAACGTAATTTAAAAGGCACACTGATCCAAGTCTTGATAGGATCCTGTGGTAAACCCATGATTTATCAGAAAGGGTTGATTTGCATATTACACTTTTAAGTTTTGTACCATAATTTAAAAGGACCAGAAGTGATATAAATGAATTTCTTTTCTGTGATTGTTGGAATGATCCCACATGAAATTATTACTAATAAGGTCAGGGATGTCACTGGTGGACAAAAAATAGGCGAGGAAATTCATTTCTCCTTTCTTACAAGTACAGGAGCATCCCGATTTGCAGAAAAATGCAGAATTCCTGCCATATTGCAGTGATAGGGCTAGTTATTGACCACAACTTCTAACTTTTATTTGCATGAAGTACTCTATGATAAGAATAATCAAGAAAAGGGGAATATTTTCATTTTTCTAAACCATGGCAGACTAAATTCACTTCCTAAAAGGAGCGTGGTAATTGCATGAATTCAGGATTTCACATTGCTTGCCCCAGGTATGGAAGGCATTTTAATCAACAATATTACATTGATGCCAAGGGCCATGCTGGAATGCATCCAACTTGTGATAGAATAGAGATAACTGGGAGCTTCAGCAGGTCTGTTCTATTCTAAAGATTTAGATTTAGGTTTTATTCTCACATGTACTGAAGTGCAGGAGCACCGAGGTTCAGTGAAATGTGAACAAGATTGCCATTCTGAGGCACCTAGGTACAAAAATAGAAAAAAAAATAAGTTGAAAATTTCATCGCTACAGTTCTTTTAGTAGAACATAGAAAAATGAAGAAACAAAGTTAGACGGTAAATACGACAATTCATTCTTCATCCAAGAGCCCGCAGTCACTCCATAGTGGGTTTTCTCCATGAGGGCTCGGTCTACCCTGCACTGGGCACCCTTTCACTCATGCTGGACAAAGTCCTGCCTGCACTTTGCCATTGAACGCCACTTCACTCGCCAGGCATTTCTTCGCCAACCACCATCTGGGCTCGTGCTAAATGCCAGCTGCTGCCATGCTTTGTTGGTGCCACTGCTTCCACAACTGACCTCCCTCCAGAAGGTAAGAAAAGAAAAAGAGAGAAAAGAAAAACAAGAAAAGAAGAAAAAAAAGAAACGTGCATGGAACAAACGAGACCTGGGCTCAACAGCCTGGATGCTGCTTACTTTACTGCCTCCAATTTGGAATGTCAATGTTTGATGTTACAATGTGAGATTTATTTTTTAAATCAACTATAAGCCTGGTCAAAATGGGATGTGTAAGATAAGCATCTGCTTGATGTTTAGTACTTTAACCATTGCATTAAGAACAGAGTTAAAAATCACACAACACCAGGTTATAGTCCAACAGGTTTAATTGGAAGCACACTAGCTTTCGGAGCGACGCTCCTTCATCAGACAATCACCTGATGAAGGAGCGTCGCTCCGAAAGCTAGTGTGCTTCCAATTAAACCTGTTGGACTATAACCTGGTGTTGTGTGATTTTTAACTTTGTACACCCCAGTCCAACACCAGCATCTCCAAATTATTAAGAACAGAGTCACTGTCAAATGTCTAATAAAGAAAAGGGATAATATACACCTTCACATGTTTTGACAACAACCTGGCAGAGCAGATTGTCCCCTCCTGAAAGAAATCCCAACTAATTTTCATTTGAATGAAACAAAGGAAACTGAGAATTGGCTGAAGTCCAAAAGGGCAGATTGTTGGCTCCATCACTTTACTGGCAGACGGTGAAGCTGACTGCTACCCAAAGTCAAGCATGAAGATGTTCATCACTGGGAAGAATCAGCTGCAAGACTTAAAAGGCAGGTATCCTGGCTTCTTACAATGGCACAATTATCTTTGTTAGTGTGTATGCAAGTACTTTAAAAAGGAACAAGTTTCCAGGTTATTTAAGTGGATCATAGATATTCCAATCGAGGAACAGCACTCATGAAACGGGCTATCTTCCTTTGGTAAATTGCTGTAAATTCCTGCAAGCAAACAGGCTAACAGGAATAACATCAAATGTGAATTAGAAGGGATGTCAAGAGCAACATATCAAACTGTGCAAGAAATTTAGGGAGAACTGCACTGCTGTAAAATGAGAGTGCTCCCATTCCATTTTTTGTGTGTCATTGATTAAAGTTGTTGCATTAAATCTTTTTTCTAACAATGAGTGAATATTAAGTAATGCTTGCTGTAACAACACCAGATTTTGCCCCTTAAATGATTCATTTATTCAAATCTGCATATTCATTCAATGCAAATGATCCTTATCTATGATACGTTTTGCAAGAACGTGTTCTCAAGATCAATGTGGATTTGATACAAGAACTTCACTGACAAAGGGGCAGTGTTTCAAAAGCTTGTGATTTCAAATAAATCAGTTAGAATATAACCTGGTGTCATGTGACCTCTGACCTTGTCAACCCCACTCGAACAGGGCCACCTCCACATCAAGTTTAGTTATCAATTGGCTTCTTCAAACATGTTGTTTTAAACTTGCACATGTTTGATTTTTTTTTGATGGTTTTAAAGTTGCAAAGGTGTAGAGAGAGTGTTGAGGTATGCATTTCAGGAGCTTTTACAGACTTCAAGGCTTCCATCCAAACCAGGAGGCCTCTGACATGGGTACATTAGTACATCAGATCTGGGAACATTTAGTGATCATTGCATGGAATTCAATTGCATTTGTGACTCCTCAGATGTGGAAGCAGTCCTCACTAAACTGGACTTGCTAGATAAGTATCTGACTTGCTGCAAGAACAAGCCGCAGTGTGGGTATTCTGTGAAGAGTAACTCACCTCCTGACAAGCATTGGTTTAAGGTGAGAGGGGAAAGATTTAAAAGTGGCCTAAGGGGCAACTTTTTCATGTAGAGGATGGTTCTTGCATGGAATGAGCTACCGGAGGAAGTGGTAAAGGCTGGTACAATTACAGCATTTAAAAGGTATCTGGATAGGTATATAAATAGGAAGGGTTCAGAGGGATGTGAGCCAAATGCTGGCAAATGGGACTAGATTAATTCAGGATAAATGGTCAGCATGGATGAGTTGGACTGAAGGGTCTGATTCCATGCTGTACAGCTTCTTGACTCTATGACACTATAAAACATGCAACATAGACTATTACAGCACAGTACAAGCCCTTCAGCCCTCGCTGTTGTGTTGTCTTGTGAAACTAATCTGAAGCCCATCTAATCTACACTATTCCATTCTCATCCATATGCCTATCCAATGATGGTTTAAATGCCTGTAAATTTGGCGAGTCTACAACAGTTGTAGGCAGTGCGTTCCACGCCTCTACTACTCTCTGAGTAAAGAAACTACCTCTGAAATCTATCCTATATCTATCACCCCTCAATTTAAAGCTATGCCCCTTCATGCTATCCATCACCATCCGAGGAAAAAGACTCTTACTGCCCACCCGATCTAACCCTCTGATTATCTCATATGTCTCAATTAAGTCACCTTTCAACCTTCTTCTCTCTAACGAAAACAGCTTCAAGTCTATCAGCTTTTCCACTTAAGACCTTCCCTCCATACCAGGCAACATCCTAGTGAATCTCCTCTGAACCCTTTCCAAAGCTTTCATATCCTTCCTATGATGCAGTGACCAGATCTGCATGCAATACTCTAAGTGTGATCGCACCAGAGTTTTGTACACGGGTCCATGCCATCTGTCCATCTTCCTTCCTTTCTATCCACTCCACCCTCCCCTCCAACCTATCACCTTTACCACCACCTCCATCCAACTATTGCACTCTCAGCTACCTTATCCTGTGTTTGCCTAAAATGTCAATTTTTCTGCTCTTCAGATGCTGCCTGACTGGCTGTGCTTTTCCAGCACCACATTCTTGGCTCTAACCTCCAGCATCTCCAGTACTCACTTTCACATTATGTCAGAAAACCCTCCTGCAAACAATGGACAAAAACTTCCCCATCTAAAGTACTTGAACTATAACATTCCCAGTCAATATTTGGGAAGTTGAAGTCCCCCATAACAACTATCCTGTCACTCGCGCTCCTATTGAGAATCATCTTTGCTGTCCTTTCCTCTACTTCACTGGAACGATTTGGAGGACTATGGAAAACTCCCAAAAGAGTGATCTCTCCTTTCCTGTTTCTAATTTCAGCCCATACCATCTCAGTTGATGAGTCCTCAAACATCCTTTCTGCCACTGTAACACTCCTTGACTAACAATGCCACACCCTTACCTCTTTTACCATCTTCTCTGTTCTGACTGAGAATCCCGGAACCTGCAACAACCATTCCTGTCCCTGCTCTATCCATGTCTCTGAAATGGCCACAAAATCGAAATGCCAGGTTATGACCCATGTTGCAAGTTCACCCATCTTATTCCAGATGCTCCTGGTATTGAAGTAGACACACTTCTAACCAACATTTTGCTTGCCGGTACCTTCTTACAAACCTGAAACCTTATTTCTGACCTCCATACTCTCAAGACCTCTATGCTTGAATTACAATTTAGGTTTTCATCCCCCTGTTGAATTAGTTTAAAACCCACCTGAAGAGCATTAGTAAATCTCCTCTCCAGGATATTGGTACCCTTCTGGTTCAGGTAAAGACCATCCTATTTCTAGAGGTCCCACCTACACTAGAAAGAGCCTCAATTATCCAGGAATCCAAACCCCTTCCTCCTGTAGCCACTTGTTCAACTCCTCTCTCTCCCTATTTCTCACCTCGCTAGAACGTGGCATGGGTAACAAACCAGAAATATCAACTCTGTTTTCCTAGCTCTTAGCTTTCACCCTAGCTCCCTGAATTTCTGTCTTAAATCGCCATCTCCCTTCCTACCTATGTTGTTAGTACCTATATGGGGCTGCTCCCCCTCCCCCTCAAGGATCCTGAAAATACATCATGAGCCCTGGCACCTGGGAGTCTACATACCAACCATGAGTCTCTCTCTCATTCCCACAAAACCTTCTGTCTGTCTGCCTAACTATGGGGTCCCCAATGACTAATGCTCTGCTTGTCTTCCTCCTTCTTTTCTGAGGAGAAAGTGAGGTCTGCAGATGCTGGAGATCAGAGCTGAAAATGTGTTGCTGGAACAGCGCAGCAGGTCAGGCAGCATCCAGGGAACAGGAGAATCGACGTTTCGGGCATAAGCCCTTCTTCAGGAATTTCAGCTCCTTCCTTTCTGAGCAATAGGGACAGAGACCTGTACCCCATAACTTACCCCTGGTAAGTCATCCCCCGCAACAGTATCCAAATGGTTTACTTGTTGTTGAGGGGAATGACCACAGGGGATCCCTGCACTGCCTGCCAGTTCCCTTTCCATCCCCTGCTAGTAACCTATCTACCTCCTTCTTTAACCTGAGTGGGACTATATCCCTGCAACTCCTCTCAGTAACCACCTCCACCTCCCGAATGATCTGAAATTCATCCAGATCCAGCTCCAGTTTCCTAACATGGTTTGCAAGGAGCTGGAGTTGGGTGCACTTCCTGCTGATGCAGTCAGCAGGGATTCTAATGGGGATCCTTACCTCCCACATTCTGCTGGACGAACATTCAACTGCCTTAACCCACTATTCTAAATTCCCAACCAGTCTACTGTAAACAAAAAGAGAGGGGGAAAAAAAGACTAAGCACCTTATCAATCTGGTGCACAGAAACTTTTTTTTGGTTAGAGGAGGAGGGTGGATGGGAGACACTACCCAAGTAGTGTTTCGGGTAAAGCATCCGCCCAAATATAAAGTCTCACTTACCCAGCACTCCCGTGTCTGCTCCTGCTCGGCCTGTACTCCACCTATATACGAGGTATGTTTTTAAACTGTAGTCCTACTTTCCTGTCAGCCCTCTGGTCTTTGCTGTAGCCCCTCCCACTGCAAATGCTGCCGAGAACTGTATAACTCAACAGTGTAATAAAATACTTACCACTTTTCTGAATGAGTGCAGCTCCAATGACATTCAATAACACCCATTCACCACCTCAAATATTCACTCCTCTCTGCAGCAACTCACTTAGGTTTCTACATCAGTTCTCTCCAAATCTGTAACCACTGCTGTTGCACAGGCACATGGAAACACCACCATCTACAAATTCAGGTCCAAGTCGCATACTATCCTGATTCGGAAATGTATTGCCATACCTTCATTCCTCACCAACATGTATAATGTAATAATAAATACAGGTTATTAGTTGCAAGAAGTCTGGTTTGAGCTTATATTAAGACCTGAAGGACTCACATGAAAACACAATTAACCAGGCAGAAGGAATGATAAGAATTGCTGCAGTTTCTATGTGCTACAAAACCTTAACTTCTGAATGGGACAAACTGGTGCGTTATTGCAACAAGGCACGCTGCCTTTAAGGTAGCTAGATGACATCATGATATGACGTTCAATGATGTAAAAGGTATCCATCATACTCCAAGTTGTTAGTGAGTCATTCCACTCATTTAGTGCAATTGTGTTCAGCTCATTAGCCAGTTAACTATGTATATATTGTAATAGTTATACGTGTAAACATTGAATCAGGACTGTCCATGTAAGTATGAGATATCATATTAATGTACATTGATATTGTTGTTAATAAACTTTAAGAGCTGTGTTTCAACTAGAAGCCAATACCTGTAAAATATGATTCGGAGATGCCGGTGTTGGACTGGGGTGTACAAAATTAAAAATCACACAACACCAGATTATTGTCCAACAGGTTTAATTGGAAGCACACTAGGTTTTGGACCACTGCTCCTTCAACCACCTCATGAAGGAGCGTCGCTCCGAAAGCTAGTGTGCTTCCAATTAAACCTGTTGGACTATAACCTGGTATTGTGTGATTTTTAACCTTGTTAAATATGTTTCGCAGCTAACATTTAGAAAACTAAATCACAGACAATGTCTGTGATTATACAGTGAGCAACTGCAGTGATTATATGAGATGAAAGGAGAACAGTTTCAGAGCAGAAGGAGATAAAACAGCCTTTCTGGATTGGCTGTCTGTGAAGGATTCACCCACACATTGTTACCACGTCTAATCCTCTACTTACTAACACCACCACACTGTACTTTCCCTTTGTCAATAATATCAACACATCTAACAGGCCATAATGCAAAAATAAAAGTTATTGTAAAGTAAAATTTTGAACCAACCTAATAAATGAAAATATTCTCACTCACATTCACAAGCCAAGTTCATACCACTTAGTGGCTCTTCTATGTGGCTTGCCTGTTTGAGGACTGCCATACAGCAGTATCCCAGTGACTGCAGCATGGCTGGTGGAAGACTGCTGGCTTTCTGTACATGAAACAGACTGCCAAAAGCTTTATGTAAAAATGTTGAGTGTGTCTGACCCAAGATATCTCGGTTACAAACAGCACCATCTCAGCATGGGTGGCACCTGACAGGCCACAGTAAAGGCATTAGCAGAGTGACAGAAGTGCTATCTTCCTGGGAGAAGAAAGTATGTTCATGCTTCATAGATCACTGCTACTCCCACTGACTAGTGCCTCAGTCTGTTGGAGCACAGATTGTTTGACAATTCTGACAGTCAGGGGGCCCTTTTACACATTATAGTCTAAAATTACATGGCAGCTCTCAGACATCTGGTGGAATCTGCTCACGCTGCAAACAAAGTTGAGCCATGATGCCATATTTGGTATTGTGGTTGGATTGTCAAGAGTCCTAGTGCAGTTGGAAGTATGTGAATGCAACTCAGAGGAAAGGCTTTGAACTAGGTAACTCCAGATACTTGAACAGTGAAGCTTCAAGTGTTTTGTTGGGTATATCCATCATTTTCTCTTGTGCACATCACATTTAGTGTGCCCATCTGAGTCATTTGCAGTATGAAAATGTGTATTTGACCATGTGCAGCTCATACCTTGATACCATCTTTGAAACTGTTCACAGTGCTAGGGTCTGAGCTGGGTGCTTTAAGCGATAGTACATATTCAACATCATTGCTGCTGTTTCTCCACTCCCTGATCAGTTTGCATTTCTTGCATATTTGAAAGAAATCAGAATATATTTCTGGTCTAGAGATTGGGGAAACGTAAGAAATGAATATCTGTGCTATTTGTATAAAAGGCAGAATAGTGTGCATGATGAGGGGGAGGGCATGGTGTGAGAAGTTGCATTATTTATAAGGATATAGTCATTTTCACTAGTTCCAGCTCCTGTGCTTGTCACAACCTCAGCAATAGGATCCAAGAAAAGCCGACACTGTCTCCTAAGTGGGGGTCAATGCCTACAGGGAGGCCTTTCTTCTATTGCTCCTGTTGTCAAGGATGGAGCAGCAAAACACCCAGTAATAGAGAAATAAGTGTGTGGTGTGCATGGTACAATATTTTGATGTTCTATGTTTTTCAGCATTCTGAATGAGTTAAAGGATGTGGTGAATTCAACATTTTATAGGTAATGATCCACTTGTAAGGAGAAGTGAATGTGAGCATTCAAAAGAGGGTTCCCCCCCCCCCTACAATGTATCAGTTATTGCACCAGTGGTCCTGGGATCACCACTGACCACAAGGCTATCTGCTGCCACTGTTGTGCTGTATCTCACAATCTATACCATTTCATGCCTTTGAAAGACATGCTTATGAAATTATCACTGCACCACAGCATGTAAACTGAGGGTATAAAGGTCTCACGCTCCATCCTAACTAGGGCCACTTGAAGCATGACAAACTGATGGAGGTTCCTTGTAACCAAAAAGGTTAGTATTAGCCCAGACAACAAAGTACCTGTGACTGGATTATAGAGGGAACTGTAATGAAACCTATTCAATCTTTCAATACTACATTATCCACATCTAGTTCTTATGTAACAGCAGACAACATAATTACTACTACCAGGTACAAGTATGCTACTGGAGACAAAAGCTCACAACACAGTGTCAGGTCATGGCTATTCAGATTTTCTATGGATGAAAGACTTCTCTCCTCCTGCCCATCCCTTGAAGCAAAATCTTGATGCTTTTCTGAGAGAATGTTGGAGCATGCTAACCCTCCTGCTGTGCCATCAGTCAGTTAGTGTTCTTTCTGTTTGCAACCAATAACTACTCCAGCCAGAATGAAACTCCTCATGTAAAGTTCCAGGCTATCATTAGGTGGTGCAAGCTATAGCTTTAAATAAAATGAATCTCACATAAACCTGAATCTCCTGCTGAAGCTTGCAATCGCTCAAAAAAGTGCTTAATGCTGATCGGCACACCACTATCATTTAAACAAGCAGACATCAGGATATATGTGTGCTGCCAATATCAGGTCCTGAAGAAGGGCTTATGCCCGAAACGTCGATTCTCCTGTTCCCTGGATGCTGCCTGACCTGCTGCGCTTTTCCAGCAACACATTTTCAGCTCAGGTGAAATGAGTATGGTTTAATTCCCATGACATTTTTGTACCTGAATCAGTTCTTCTCCGCCAAAATTATTTCTTTGGCTACAAGTTACTATGTGTGATTCTAAACACGATATACATGCAAATGTTTTCTTTACTCTTTCTTAGGATTGCAGTCCTTCATTAACCTCAATTTCCCTCTCTTGTCTCTACCAGGAAGGTTGCTGCTTTACCTTGGTCATGCATCATACAAATATGTTCCATCAAGTTTTCACACCACTATTGCTTCTGTTAAGCCAGGGGTGACCAGGAAAACAGCCCTGGTGGTACCTAGTGCAAATAGGTAATCAGCAGAGATAGAGAGAATATCCATGAGAGGCTTGATCCTACTCCATGCTTTCAGTAGCAAAGGTTTTCATTACATGTGGGGACTTCTTTCCCTTTTTTAATAGCTGTCTCTGCTTCTTTGCATTGTGCAGCTGATCTCGAATTCAATTAATAGTTTTAAATCACGTGCTCCACAGTGGTAGCTGGTGGGGACCCTGCTACAGCCCTGCGCTGCATCTATGATTCACTCTGACACAGGGAATTGGATTAGGATTACAGACTACATCAGTGCAGCCAGAAAAAGCCATGGCCTGCAAAGAATTACAAAGAAGAAGGAAATGCTGTCCAAGGTTTTTGTACAATCATTGCCTCCAGATATTTGATAGGCAATGGAAAATCTCACTGGTTACAATACATTAATAATGTTCTAATGTGTCATTCAGTCAGTTTCTAAAATTATGTGGTGCTTAGATAAAGCAAATTGCAAAGATCTTTTCTCTAGGATAGTGGAGTTCCGAATTAGAGAACATAGTTTTAAGGTGAGCAGAGAAAGATTTAAAAGGGATCTCAGTGGCAAGTTTTTGACTGAGAGGGTGGTGCTTATATGGAATGAACTGCACAGGAAGTAGTGGCTGCAGGTACAGTCACAACATTCGGACAGTTGCACGAATATCAAAAGTTTGGAGGGAAATGAGCCAAAAACAGGAAAATGGGATTTTTTTAGTTTGGAAAATCTTGTCGGCATGGATGAGTTGGACTGAAGACTACTCTATGATTGTCTCCACATATTTCCAGTGCTTGAGCATAACCGACATTGATTCACCTACGTTGAATACAAAATCACCACGCAGTGCTGGAAATTAGTGGAACATATAGAAAGCTGTCAAGCAGATATGCTGTGCAATTTTCTGTCCAATTCATGTTTTGTTTTATGTTGCTCAGGTTAAATGGTCAAAAGCTTGACACTGTTACAGATCTACAGAGATACTCCGCGGAAATAGACCATTCAGCCGACGCAACCTATTTTACACTCAAACCTCCCCCATTTATTTTCTCATCTGAATGTACCACTACAACCCTCTTCTCCATTGAATTCTTGTCTACTTTCCTATTAAATGCACATAAAATATTCACTTCAATCATTTGGCCTGCTATCAACATCCGCACCCTTTCCATTGTTTGGATAAAGAGGTTTCTCCTAAATTCCTTCCTGCATTTCTTGGTGACAATCTAATATATTAATGGTTCTTAGTTGTATACTTCCCTACGGAGGAGAAACACTGTCTCTATAACCACTTCTCAAAATATTTGGTAATTTTAAAGAGGTGTTCCAGACCTATTAATCTTTTCCTGATATGTTTACCTACCATTCCCTGACATCACAACTGTACCATCACAGGTTGTGGCCATGAGGATCCTTACTTATGCTTTGTAGGGAGGGGAATGGAGTTATTCAATGTCTACCTTTTCAGACCAAGCTGCACATCACTACTTGTATCAGAAGAACACAGTTTCTGCAGGCTGTGATATGAAAGGAAAGCAGTGAATTAGCTGTGTCGCATGCAGCAGAGTAATGTGCAGAACACAAGCATAGCTCTGCTAATGACTATGAAAGTTATCAGATCCTACGCTTCTGGATCATTCAGAGCTGCCACGGGCGACATCATCCACATTAGTCAATCCACAGTATGTTTGTTGTGCACTGGAGCACATAAATCTTGACGGGTACAATCCATAACTTCCTGGACCTCAGGAAATCCTGTCATTCAGTAAAATTACAGAATCAGTGATGGATGCCTTGTTTGTTCAAGCAACCAGTTCCATCTTCTTTCCTGTGGTCAACTGGGAGACAGCATAACAAAGTCTTTATAATTTTATCCAAGGTGCAGGAATACATAGACTGCATCCTTACCTGGACTGTGGCACAAAGATATTTACCGACATTGATCTAAAATATTTCTCTACTGAAATCTGCAAACATCATCACCAAAATTATGCATGTTACCAACTTCAACCAGTTATCATAATTTCTTCCTTTTACTTCATATTAATCACTCACTCATATTTGATCTATATTAAGGTAATTTGATTACTCTCAGGAATAATGGTTAATAGCATTTCCTGCTATTATCCAGGGCACAAGCTGAGCAATAGCACAACACACCTGAGTAACAATCAGGCTCACAATCCACATACTGCAGTAGCTTTTCAGGTGGCTTGAAGTTGTCTCACATTCACACAAACTAAGGTTTCAAGAATTTCTGTTGTGTCCTCTGCAAAACATTGCAGTGGAGAAAAGGATTATCATGGACTTTCCCAACGAAGAATGGACTAGGAATAACTCAATTCACATGGAGAAAATGTTATCAAATTTGATAAAGATGATAAGGCACATGAGCAGAAGTAACCCATTCAGCCCATCATGTCATCTCCACCATTCAATGAGATCATGGCTGATCTGATAATCCTCAATTCTGCTTTTTTTGTTTATACTCACACCCCTTGATTCCCTTAGTAATTAAAAATCTGTCTACCTCAGTCTTGAATATACATAATGACACAGTTTCTACTTCTCTCTCAAGTAAATAATTCCACAGATTCACTACCTCTGAGAAAAGAAAGTTCTCCTTATCAATTTCTTAAATAAATAGCCCCTTACTCTGTGCTTGTGTCCTCTGATCCTGGATTTACTAATGTCACCTTTCATTCTTTTAACTCTATGAGGTACGGATCCAACCTACTCAACTTCTCCTCGAAAGACAATTTATCAATACCCCTGAATCCTAGTGAATCTCCAAAATAGTGCACCATCTTTTGATTGATGTACGTTGATTAATTGATTGTTGTCACATGTACCAAGATCCAGTAAAAAGTGATGTTTTGCATGATATACAGGCAGATCATAATATATAAAGTGCCTCAGGGTAGCAGAGGAGAGCGTGCAATATAGTGTTATAGCCACAGAGAAGGTACAGAAAAAGAAAGATCAGAGTTAATATTTAAGTGGTCTGTTCAAAAGTCTGATAACAGTGAGAAAGAAGTTGCCCTTGATCTGTTCGTACATGCATTTCAACTTTTATATTCTCTGCCTAACCTAAGAGGGTGGAAGAGAGTGTAACTAGGGTGAAAGGGGTTGTTATTATGTTGGCTTATGTCCCAAATCAATGGGAAGTACAAATGAAATCAATGGATGGAATCTATAGATGGAGTGATGAACTGGACAGTGTACATGACTCTGTGTAATTTCTTGCAGGCTTGGGAAAAGCAGTTCTTTCTATAGAATGTTTTCTATGGTACATCCATAAAAATTAGTGAGAGTCCTTGTGAATGTGCTGAATTATCTTAGACTTCCGAAGAAGTAGAAATGTGTTGAGCTTTCTTGACCATCGCGTTGACATGGGTGGACTAGGACAAATTGTTAATGATCATCAGTCCCGGAACCTGATGCTCTCGATAATGTCCACTTCAGCACCATTGATGTAGAAAGGGCTTGCCTGCCACTCAGCTTCCTGGAGTCAATGACCAGTTTTTTCATTTGCTGATGTTGATGGAGAGATCATTGTCTTTATACCATGCTGTTAAGCACTCCATCACTTTTCTGTACTCTGCCTCATCATTGTTTCAGATGTGACCTACAACAGTGATGTCGTCAGTGAATTTGTAAATGGAGTTAGGGCAGAATTTGCCTCCACAGTACAGGAGTGCATGAGTCTGAGTACACAGCCTTGCTGGGCCTGATTAAGGTGGAGGAGTTGCTGTCGCCTAATCTTATTGACTGTGACCTATGGGTCAGGAAGTCAAGGATCCAATCACAGAGTAAGGACTGGTGTTTAGAGATGTTTGGAATTATTGTGTTGAAGGTAGAATGGTAGTCAATAGATATCCTTGCTATCCAGATGTTCCAGGGATGAGTGTAGGGCCATGGAAATTGTGTTTTCTATGGACCTGATGTGCCAATAGGCAAATTGCAAAGGACCAAGGCATTTTGATCAAGGCTGGAGTTGAAATGAGCCATGACTCTGGACCATCTCCAATGCCAGTATAACTTTCCTTAAATAAAGGGCTCAAAATTGCTCACAGTATTCCAGCTGTGGTCTAACTAGTACCTTGTATAGTTTCAGCAAGCTTTTATACTCCTTTCACCTTGCAATAAAGATTAATATTCCATTTGTCTCCCACATTACACATTGAATTTAGATGCAAGTTTGTTTCTGATTCATGCATGAGAACTCTGAAATACTTCTTTTCTGTTACGTCCTGCAGCCTGTCTCCATTCAATTAATATTCAGCTACTCTGTTCTTCCTGCCAAAGTGCAAAACGTCACATTTTCCCACTTTATATTCCATCTGAAAAGTTTTTGGCCACTTACTTAACCTGTCATTAACCCTCTGCTAACTTGTTGTGTCATCCACACCACGTGCCTTCCAACTATTTTTATTCATTATTTTAAGGTTACAACATAGTCCAGCACTTTTTCATCCTTTCACTTTCCATCTTTCAGAAAATTTACTAGCCCCTAACATTTGCCAATTGTAGAATACACTTTTGGCTCTTTGGTGCAGTCATAGTGTCTCTACCTTTGAGCCAGAATGCCTGGGTTCAAGTTCCATTGTCTCCAGAGATGTGCCATAAAACAACTGAACAGTTTAATTTAAAAATGTGTTACCAAACCTGTAGTGAAAATAACACATTCATTGAACACAAATGGTTTACACAGCTGCACAACTCACCACTCCTTAGCCACACCCCATCTTTCAGCCCTCTCCAAGCTGATGCTATTCCTTCTCCACTGCCAATTCCAAGCAATTATCACTGTTCCAGGAAACCTTCAAACAATTCAGAAGAGTAACATTTATTTCCAAACCGCAGAAGCAAACATAAATCAAACAAACAGAAATTGCATTTCTCTTCTGAAATGTAAACAAATGGCTTGCATGTTGAGCAACAAGCATTATATAGTAAGAGTGTAATCATTGCATCCAGCTGGAACTGGGTGTCAATTAAGTCTTGCTTGCCCTTTTCGTGCGCATCGTATTTGCACTCAATCATACTGAAAGTTATGTTTCTCTTCTCAATCACCTCATCTTCTTCCTTGGAAGATTGCTCACGCATTCCCAGTTCCTTCTCATCTATCACATTCCTTTTTTGTTTGTTCCAGTTTTGCTAAGCATGGCATGCTAAGATATTATGGCACACTCTGTCAGAGGTTTGATAGGCTCCACAAATCCGGTCCAGCCAGTAGACTGCCATCTTCAGCGATCTATCATCCACTCCACCATTACCTTGATCAATTAGCTTTGTATCTATTGTCTACATAAGTGAGGGTGGAATCACCATCCATTGTCAAAGAGGATAAATCTTGCCTGTCAGCAATCATTCTTGCAAGATATCTGAATCATCAGAATCAAAAGGCACATTTAGATACTCAACATGTAGATGTTGTGGACACTACCAGGCACAGATCTAAGAGAAGTGGATCCAGTGACCACAATTCATTGACACAATGATGGAATATAACCTTTCTTCGTTGATAAACTCCCCTGTATTATGATATGGCCTTCTCAACATGGGTACAGTGAGGAAAAATTAAGAATTCATAGAGTGTGCTTAAGGACACAGTATTGTATAATGTGTATAAATGTCCGAGAACAATATGTGTTGATCCAACCAGAAATCAGACTATTCTAGTTCATGTGATTATGCAGGTTTATTACATTTCATTTGATTTGATTTTGATTGTATTTTTACTGCCACATATACTGAGGCACAGTGAAAAGCGTTGTCTTACGTGCTTTACAGACAGGTCGTACTATACAAGTGCATCAGGGTAACAGAAGTGTGCAGGATGCAGCTTCCAAGAAGATGCAGAGAAGGATCAACATCAACATTAAAGAGATCCATTCAAAAGTCTGATAGCAACAGGAAAGAAAATGTTCTTGAATCTGTTTATTTGATTTCAAATTTTTACATTTTCTGCCTGATGGAAGAGGGTGAAAGAGACGATAACTGGTGTGAGAGAAGTCTTTGATTGTTTGTTGGTTGATTGTCTGCGGCAAGTATAGATGAAGTCAATGTTTGAGAGATTAGTTTGCGTAATGGGCTGGGCTGTATTCACAACTTTCTATAGTTTGTTGCGGTCTTGGGAAGAGTAGTTGGCATACCACACTGTGATACATCCAGATAAGACGCTTTCTGTGGTACATCTATAAAAATCTTTAAGAGTCTTTATGGATCTGAATCTATTTGGATATGCCGAATATCCTTAGCCTCCTGAGGAGGTAAAGGCATTGGTGTGCTTTCTTGATTGAAGTATCAACATGCTTGGACAAGAGCAGATCATTGCTGATCATCACTCTCAGGGTTTTGATGGTTTCAACCAGCTCTACCTCAGCATCATTAATGCAAATGGGGTGTGCCCTCCAGTTCGCTTCCTGAAGTCAATGAACAGCTCCTCTGTTTTACTAACATTGATAGAGAGATTATGCCATGCCATTTAGTTCTCTATCTCCTTCCTGTACTCTGTTATGTTGTTGTTTGAGATCTGACATACAATAGTGGTGTCATCAACAAATTTGTAAATGGAGTTGGTCCAGAATTTAGATTAACATCAGAATAAAAGATTGGGAAACAGTGACCATAATTTGGCAGAATTTAATACTCAGTTTGAGAGGGAGAAACTTGAGTTGTAAACTCTAAGGTGAATAAGACTAACTACAAAGGAATTAGGGCATAGATAGCTAGAGTGGACTGGGAGAGGAGTTTAATAGCAAAGGGTGTTGAGGAACAATGGCAGATGTTTAAGAAAGTAGTTCATAGCTTACAGCAAAGATACATCCCGGTGAAAAATAAGTATTCTAGGAAGGTAAGAAGTCAACCATATTTAACCAGGGAAATTAAGGATAACATCAAATTGAAATAAAACCCATACATTGTGGCAAATGTTAGTGGTAAGCTAGAGGATTGGGCAAGCTTTAAAAATGACAAAAGGTAATCAAAATATAATGGAAGGAGAAAATAAATGTTGGTGATACATTTGCTCATAATGTCAAGCTGGGCAGCAAGAGTTTCTTGAATATATAAAATAAGAGAGAAGATAAATTTAAACATAGTCACCTTAGAACATAAGCGACTGTAGAAATTAGAATGGGGAAAGAATAGGTGACAGAGGAGTTTGCATTTGTCTTCACAGCAGAAGACCCAAATATCTTTCCAAAATTACTAAATCATCAAAGGTAAAAGGAGGAGAGGAAATAACTAAAATAACTATTACTAGAGAAAAATTGAAATGGAGAAGTATAGAGCTGAAGACTGATACATCCTTTGGACTTGGTAGGAAACAGAAGAAGTAGCTATAGAAATAAAAGATTCACTAGCAATCTTCTAAGAACCTTTAAACCTTATTTTGGGAGACCAAAAATAAGTTACCATAATTTGGTTAGCTTTACATCTGTTAATGGGAAAATATTAGGGTCTATTAAAAGGATGTAATTGCAGCAGATCTAGAAGTATATATGATCAAGCAGGTACAGCATGGCTTCACAAAGGGGAAAGCATGCCTGGCAAATTTATTTGAATTCTTTAAGTTAGTAACAATCAGGATATTTAAATGGTCAGTGGTGGATGCAATATGTTTGGATTTTCAGAATGCTTTTGACAAGCTAATATACATTAAGTTGCTCAATAAGATAAAAGCCGATGGTATTAAAGGAATATATTAGGAGTATTAGAGGATTGGCTAATCAATAGAAGATAGAGGGGTGGGAGATGGGGATGTAGACAGAATGGCAACCTGTAACCAATGGTTTGCCACAGGAATTAATGTTGGGGCCATATTATTTACAACATATATTAACAACTTTGATGAGGAAAGTGAATGTACTATAGCCAAGTTTGGGATGACACTTAAATAGATGGAAGGCAAATGATAATGGTGCATTTAAAAATCTACAGAGTTATATAGGCAGGTTAAGCGAGTGGGCAACTACTTGACATATTGAATATAATGTGGAAAAATATGAAGCTATTACTTAAATGGACAAAGCTATTGCACTAATGAATTTGGGAACTCTTGTCTGTGAATCACAAAAAAGCTAACATTCAAGTTCAGTTGCAATAGGGAAGGCAAATAGAAAGTTGGCTTTTATTTCAAAGAAAATGGAGTATAAAAGTAGGGAGATTTTGCTAATACTATATTAGGCATTAGTCAGACCACAATTGGAATGCAGTGAACATTGTTGGGTCCCTTTAGAAAAGATGCACTGGCATTGGAGCAGACAGGGAACGTTCACCTGACAAATTCCGGTGTGGAGGAAGTTAGTTTTGAGCAGACATTGAGGTAGTTAGACCTATACTCATTGGAGTTTGGAAGAATGAAAGGTGATCTCATTGAAATATTGAAATATTCAAGATTGAAAAGGAACTTGACTGGTTGAAGAAAGTTTAAAAGGTTACCTTTTTAAGACAGAGATGAGGAGTCATAGAGTCATAGTCGGATGTGGGAGTTTCAGGAAAGTTTAAGGGTTACTGAGGATTATATCTGCAATAAATGTCGTTGATTGCAAATTCTGCAAAATCGAATGGATCAGTTGGAGTGACAGTTAGAGGTGAATTTCTTTTTTCAGACAGTAGTGTATTTATGAAATTTAATACCAGTGAATACTTTGAGGCTGGGCATTAAACACATTCAAAGCTGAGATAGATTTTTAGTTAGTAAGAGAATCAAGGTTTTTGAAAAATAAATGCAGCAAAATGTGGTTGATGATTATCAGATCAACCACAATCTCATTGATTGGTGAACAGACTTGATGGACTCAATGGGTTTCTTCTAGTCCTGCACTTTAAGATCTTATTGTGAGTGACTTGAAGGGGAATCAGCAAATAATAGATGGCACGTATGTTGATTGTCATTTATCAGCCCAGCCCAAGTTGAGATTTTGTTGCACTTGGACATGGATTGCTTCATTATCTGAGTGAGTCATAAACACTGCTGAATATTATGCAATTATCATGGAACATGTCCACTGCTGACCTTATGATATTGGGAAGGTCATTGATAAACCAGTTAAAAGTCTTCTTTTGCCCTAGCTGTACCCCAAACTCATGGAGAATTCCAAATGCCCCATCCCCATTCTCATTGACTCTAGCTTTGCCAGTTATTTCTTCATACAACATTATAGCAAATTGATATTCTTTACAATCCATTTCCCAGCTTCTTATTTTCTCTGCATTTGCAAAATGAGCCTGTATGGTATAATACCTATTAGCACCAGGTAGAAGAGCAAAGCAGCCACTGGAATTTCAAAGTGCTTCATAGACCCTCCCTGTTTTCCTAATTTTGTGCAAGATTTGCATTAGATTCTTCAGTGTCAGTTTCACCTCCACTATGACTGATCACTTGCACTAATTGGACAGTTAGCTCCATGCCTCTTATGTCCTTCCCTTGTCACTTTGCATCCTCCAATCTCATTCACCTTCTATGCATTACAAAACCAATGAGTCATAAAGTAACAAGGCAAGTCTTGAAATGTGAGTTTAAAAGTTTCTTACATCCTTGTAAAAGTATCAATCAAAAAATTTATTACAGCAGCAATGGCAAAGGATTTACTTCACATCACTTAATCTTGCCCAAATAAATGTACAGATTCTGAAAGTAAAACTCAAGAAAGGAATAACATTATTATTGCACATAGATTTGAATCAATCAAAACAAAAATTGCACTATGCACGACAAAACAAATCCAACTGATGAGTTAATCTGTATGTGAATCTTGGAGTTAGTTAAGCAATCAAAATGAGACTACCTTGAGAAAGAGATGCCTGTCTGTTCTTGGTGTTGAGAATCCAAGAATCAGATCCCACAAGCCATTTTTAAATGACCCTGAAGTCAGCTAAACTACTCAAAAATCCAGCTCACTCTATCATACTGCTATCTTTATTAGAAGATGCCGGTGTTGGACTGGGGTGTACAAAGTTAAAAATCACACAACACCAGGTTATAGTCCAACAGGTTTAATTTGAAGCACACTAGCTTTCAATGGAGATGAGCACCTCACCAAGACCTTCCCCACACCTCCACTACTTGCCTTTAAACAACCGCCAAACCTCAAACAGATCATTGTTCGTAGCAAACTGCCCGGCTCTCAGGACAACTCCATACAACCCTGTCACGGTGGACGCTGAAAAACGTGTCAGATTGTGGACATAGATACCACTATTACACGTGGGAACACCTCCCACCGTGTACATGGCAGGTACCCATGTGACTCAGCCAACATTGTCTATCTTATACGCTGCAGGCAGGGATGCCCAGAGGCATGGTACATTGGGGAAACTGAGCAAAGGCTACGACAACGGATGAATGGGCACCGCACAACAATCAACAGACAGGAGGGTTCCCTCCCAGTTGGGGAACACTTCAGTGGTCCAGGACATTCAGCCTCGGACCTTCGGGTGACCATCCTCCAAGGTGGACTTCGGGACAGACAGCAGAGGAAAGTGGCTGAGCAGAGGCTGATAGCTAAGTTCGGTACCCATAGGGAGGGCCTCAACCGGGACCTTGGGTTCATGTCACATTACAGGTGATCACCATTGCACTACACACACACACAGACA
Source organism: Chiloscyllium plagiosum (assembly GCF_004010195.1). Classification (NCBI taxonomy): domain Eukaryota; kingdom Metazoa; phylum Chordata; class Chondrichthyes; order Orectolobiformes; family Hemiscylliidae; genus Chiloscyllium; species Chiloscyllium plagiosum. The sequence continues at coordinate 40,523,569 of NC_057715.1, forward strand.
TTCCTACACACACACACACCCTCACATGCACACTGACACAGATACACACAGACGCGCACACAGACACCCACACACACCCTTATAGACACACAGACTCCCACACATGCACCCCCTCACAGACTTAAGACACTCTGCCTTTCCATTGCTAAAGTAAACATAACCAAATTGTGGTCACTATCACCAAAGTGCTCACCTACTTCAAAATCTAACACCTGGCCTGGTTCATTACTTAGTACCAAATTTAACGTGGCCTCACCCCTTGTTGGCCTGTGTACACACTATTTGGAGATGCCGGTGTTGGACTGTAAAACTCTGTTATCTCACTTTTTAGACCTGATGTTTAGAATCAATCTAAACATCAGGTCATTGACAGAGAACACAGGGGGTTAACACCTTCAACATATTGTCTAGCTATCACCATTGTTAACAGCTAACCCGAGAATGCAACTTTTAAAAAAAGGGTTTTGTGATTTACACATGAAAGAAGTGAAACTATCACTGTATTCTAACAGATGAAAGGCTTAACAGACAATCAATTCTTCAATGTATAATTTCAGTTACATCACACTGCAAATTTTTGCTATAAATTCTGTGTTACGATCGAGCCCTCCACAATCACCTGATGAAGGAGCGTCGCTCCGAAAGCTAGTGTGCTTCCAATTAAACCTGTTGGACTATAACCTGGTGTTGTGTGATTTTTAACGCTATCTTTATTGTTTGCTTTGTTGCCTCTACTGCTTTCATATAATGTCAACAGTTCCTGATAACAAATAGTTTCAAGATATTACCAATACATAAAGGTCCTTAATGGATGGTGATCATTACTTAAATTCTGCGAAGGTATACCACTTTGTGTCTCTTCTACTTTCTTCATTCTTGAAGTATGAATACCTTTCTGACACAACATAGTAACTATTATTTAACTTGTTTCTATGCTAGGATTTGTCAATGAAACCACAGAAATTGCAGTCATGAAGATGTGAAAGCACATGTGAGGTCTTCAAAACTCGTTGACTCATCTTACAAATCATTGCCAAGATGCCAATAGAGTCATAAAGCATAGACACAGGCCTTTTAACTTCCATGTCAATGTTGACCAACAAGCACAAAACTTCACTAATCACATTTACCTGTATTTATTTTATAGAATCTCTGCAGTGTGGAAACAGGCCATTTGGCCGAACAAGTCTACACCAATCCTCTGAAGAGTATCCCACCCAGACCCATTCCCCTATTCAGTTACTCTACATTTACCCTGACTAATGCACCTAGCCTATACATCCCTCAATACTATGGGCAATTTAGCATGGCCAGTTCACCTAACCTGCACATCTTTGGATTGTGGGAGCAAATTGGAGGAAACCCGGGGAAAATGTGCAAATTCTACATAGACTGTCACCCAAGACTAGAGTCGAACTCAAGTCCCTGGTGCTGTGAGGCAGAAATGTTAGTCACCGAGCCACCTTTAATCCAGACCCTGCTGTCCCCTGACATCCATATGCTTTGTAAGTGTTGTGAGAATACTGCATCCACCATCCTCTCAGGCAGCATGTTCACTACTCCTGAGTGAAAAACAGAAGTTCTCAGATCTCCTCCAAACTACTTGTACCTCATCTTACATTTATGCCCTCTGCTCTTAAATACACTTGCCATAGGGAAAAGATTCTCATGATCTACTCTGTTTATAGCTATCATAATTTTTTAGGAGAAAGTGAGGACTGCAGATGCTGGAGATCAGAGCTGAAAATGGGTTGCTGGAAAAGCGCAGCAGGTCAGGCAGCATCCAAGGAGCAGGAGAATCGACGTTTCGGGCATGAGCCCTGAAGAAGGGATCATGCCCGAAACGTCGAGCATCATAATTTTTTACCCTTCAATCTGGTCCCCTTCAGCCACCTCAGCTCCAAAGAAAAATAAACCCATGTAATCCAGTCTCTCATCATATGACCAATATCATATGGCCTGGCTAATGAAGGCAAGTACACCGTATACCTTCTTCTCCACCCTGTCTACTTGTGCTGATACCTTCAAGGATCAATGGACTTATTCACCAAGGTTCTTTTGTTTTACAACACTCCATAGGAACCTACCATTCATTGTGCAAATCCTTTCTTTATTAGACCTTCCAAATGCAACACCTTAAACTTATCAGGATTCAGCTTGTTATGCAGGGATAAGGGGTACTGTAGCTTTAAGAGAATTGAAAGCTAGCAAGGACCTAGAGAGGCACAGAATGTCCAGAACAAGGTAACAATAAAATGCTTGGTCAGAACAGCTAGCACTGGCTGGGTTGTATGAAACAAAAATAAATTCAAATTTAGCCAATCAATTTAAATTATGCCCCAAGAAATCAAACTCCAATCAAGTTTGAATGAAGTATTTTGACAATATTAAAACAAATTAAATGATCCAATGCTTTAGGGTATAAGACCAGAAACAAATTAAACAGTTGAGAGAGAACTGCCAAAAGACCAAGAGACGTAGGCTGCTAGTAAGAACTCTCTGATAGGTACCTGTCTGGTGAAGGAGTTCGCACAAAAAGAACATCGACACCCACCTGGAGAGAAAGATACAAAGAGAAGATTTGACAGCTGGCTGGTTTTGAAATTTGAATTTTTCTGTAAATTTTAATCCAGGGTTTTATCAGGCTAGTATTGTAAAGGGGAAGGTAATAGATAGGTTTAAATAAATGATTTGTAAAGAGTTGAAATTTAATTATTCTCTGTTAGCCTTTAACAAATTAAGTTGTTAATTTTTACTTTAAATAGTGACTTTTGGGATAATTCTTTGTCTCTTGAATTTTCACAGATTACAGGACAGGGTAAATTTTTTTCTGTGGTGTTGGTTTAAATTAGCCGGGAGAGTGGGGTGGGGAGAGGGAGAAGCGGTATACCCATGTCATAACAAACTCTATTTGCCATTGCTCTGCTCCTTTTACCATCTGATCAAGATCTGACTGTAACCTGCAAACTATCCTGCTCAGTATCAACAATGCCATAATTTTCATGTCATATGCGAACTTACTAATTATACCTTTTACATTCACATCCATTCATTGATGTACATAACAAGCAGCAAGGGTCCCAGCACTGATCTCTGTGGTACTCTGCTGGAAATGTGTTGCTGGAAAAGCGCAGCATCCCTTCTTCAGGAAATGCTGGAAAAGGGCTTATGCCCGAAACGTCGATTCTCCTGTTCCCTGGATGCTGCCTGACCTGCTGCGCTTTTCCAGCAACACATTTCCAGCTCTGATCTCCAGCATCTGCAGACCTCACTTTCTCCTCTGTGGTACACTGTTGATCACAGGCTTCCAATCACAAAAACATCTCTCCACCATCACTCTTTGCCTCCTATTTGTAAGCGAATTTTGGATCCAGTTTGCTAATTTGCCTTGGATCACATGAATTCTTACCTATTGTATGTGTCTTTCATGTAGGGCCTTGTCAGAGGCCTTACTGAAGTCCATGTTAACCACTACAACTGCATTACCCTCATCACTATATTTAGTCAACTTTCCAAAAAGCTCAATTCCATTAATCAGACAAGAGCTCCCTCTAACAAATCTGTCCTGACTATCCCGGTTCACTCTCTGCATTTCTAAGTGTTGATTAATCCTGTCCCTCAGAAACTTTTCCAAGAATTTCCCTACCAATGATGTCAGACTAACTGGTCTGTATTTACCTGATCTCTTCTACAGGAACCACACTGAAAAAGGAATCACATTGACTAATTTCAGTCACCTGACAGTTTACCGATGGTCAGTGACATATTAAATATGTCTCCAAAAATGGCACCAAAAATCTCCGCCCTTGCCTCCCATAACAGCCTCAGAATTTATGCATTTTTATGTCCACTAAAACATTTAATATCTTCTCCTCATTAATCTCTGGACTAGCTACACTTGTCCTTCACTCTTCGCTGTACTTGAATTTGGACAATATTGTTTTTAAAAGATTCCCGCTTTCCAAATCTAGACTTATCTGCAAGGATCTGCTTCCAGTTTGCATTTTCCACATCCTGTCTTGTGTTATTAAAATTGGCCATCCCTCAGTATAAACACCTAACATCTTCACTGTCTTTTCCCTTTTCCATAATGATTTTGAAACTTACAAAATTAATGTCACTATTCACAAAATGCACACCTATTGAAACTTCAAACACTTGACCAGCTTCATTCCCTAGAATTCGGCTTAACACTGCCCCATACCTAGTAAGACTATCTACCTTCTAGCACAAAAAAAACTCTTCTGGATTCACTTTAAGACTTCCACCCAATCTAATCCTTTCACATGGAGGAGAACCCTGTTAATGCTAACAAAGTTGAAATCTGTTACATCTGTCACCCTGTTTCTCTCACACATTTACATGACTTGCCTGCATTTCTGCTCCTCTATCTCCCTCTGACTGTTGGGAGGCCTGTAGTATAATCCCAAGAAAGTAGTCTCTTCTTTTTATTTTAATCATAAACTCTTATCCATGTAGCTTCATTTGAAGACCCTTCTCAAACATCCTCCATCCTGACTGAAGTGGATTTTTTTTATCAACAATGTAATTCCCCCACCTCCCTTACATTCTCCCTACATGCTTAAAACATCTGTGCCCTGAAATGTTGAGTTGCCAGTGCTGTCCTTCCTTCAGTTATGTGTCAGAAATTGCAACAATATTATATTCCCATGTGCAGGTCAATGCTCTAAATTCATCCACTTAACGAGTCAAGCTCCTTGCAGTAAAATAAATACAGCTTAGCTTTCTGGACCTCCCATGTAACTTCTCATGCCGATGTCTTCTCTGCCTACTCCAATGTCCTAGCATTCCTCCTATATTTGGTTTGACCTTGCTCCTGACTTTATATCTTCACTGCACGCAATTCCATGATGGAAGATATTTCTTTGCTGTATACACAGTGGAAGTTGCAGGTAATAATACTGTCCTTGATTATAAGCACATGAAAACATTTGCAAAAGCTTCTGAACATGATATGGTTTGTTTGTCTTGCTTTTATTTGTAAACCTGTTTGTGTGGGTTCAGTCTTTTCAATGATCAAGGTTCTCTCCCACTTATAGTTCTCTATTAGCATGTGCATGTCATATTTTCCTTTGTAGGAAGAAAAGCAATGTTCCTGTTAAAATGTACATGTTGTGGGTGGTCAAACTTTACAATGTGCAATCCTTCTAAAATAGTTTTGAGTGTCTGTACACCCACACAAATGAGTGGGAACATTTGTGAGGAGGCCAAGTTTAACAGAAAGCCATTGACGAGGAGATTCATTCTGCCTCTATTGAAGCTGTGCCTCATGATGATAAGGGTCCCAGTTGCACTAACTGTTTACATGAACTGTCCTCGATGAGTTGCAGAGTCCCAGATTCTTAGACGCTGACAGGATTGATGCAAAAAGATTGTTCACCTTGTGGCCGAGTCTAGGACCCGGGGGCATAATTTCAGAGCAGAAGACCACCCAGTTAGGACAGCAGTGAGGGTAAACTTCTCCTCTCCAAGTTTGTGAATCTGTGAATTCAATACTATACATAACTGCTCAGGTTGGGTCATTAAGTATATTCAAGGATGAGATGGCCAGATCTTTAATCATTAAAGGAATCAAGGGTTATGGGGAAATAGGAGGAAAGTGAAGTTGAGGATTATCAGATCAGTTAGCATCTCAAATAATGGCTGAATGTGTGCTTCTGTTGCATCTTATGGTCTTCCAGGTTAGAATTGCTTGCAGTTCTCCAGTTATGGCCTAACCAGCATTTTCAGCAGTTCCAGCAGAGCCTCCTTGCTTTTTTATTCTATGCCTCATCTAACAATGGTACCAGAGTGACAAGATGACCTATGGTTACAGCAAGTGCGAATGACAAAGCCAACAATCAAACACGTGATAGATTTTTATACTGTTTTCAAGACAGAGCCTATCTCTTCAGCACTGATCTCGTCAGCTGTCAGCAAAGGTTGAAATGAATTCTAAGTATTTATCAACTTCATGCTGTTGATGGATCTTATAATGATAGATGAGGGCATAGATATAAAAACAATCTTTAAGAAAAATCAAAAGTTGGAAAACACTTTTTTTTTGTCTCCATACAATGGTGGACATGTGGAACATATAATAGAGTTCAGTCGTTTTATACTTTCAAAAAAACAGCTGTGTAGATATTTGGTTAGAAATGAAATCAGAGGAAGGAATTGATAGACGGACTCACTGCTCTTCACAGTTCAATAGTTCCTGTGTAAGTAGTACAGATCTTGTGGCACATAATGCTCCAGGGTGGTTTTGACAAGCACCATCTACTTATTCTTCCACTTCTAATGAAGCTTGCAATAGATTTAACCCCATCTACTGCTGGCATATTAATAATTACTTTACCCCCTGAAATGTCATATTTTAGAAAGCAAATGTAAAACTGTCAAAATGATTCACTTTTAAGGGTTTTGAGACATTTAATTTTGAACAAGGTTTGAAAATTCTACTGTAAAGAATGCACTGAAGATGACACCCTGCTCAACATCACCATCATATCACTTTGTGTTTTTAGACTACTTATTTAATTGCTCCAGTTGAATTGAAATTTTCTGCATTCAAAATTTAGAAAGCCAAAATAAATGTTCTTTGATTCCTGTTGATATTTCATAATCGCTGACTCCATTCCCACTCTGGCCTCTCTCTGAAGTCATACCTTTCTGTTTCCCAACCTCAGCATTCCTTTTGAAACTGACATTAACATGACCCCATGTCATCACCAACTCAAAGCCAATTTACTTCCACCTCTGCAAGGAGTCTGTCACCATTCCTATTGCAACTCATTAACTTCATCATTGTCTTTGACATTATTGGGCATGTTTATTTGCAAGATCTACTGGCAGTTGAAAACTGAGGCCATGCTAAATCTTGCCGCGATGCCATAACTTGCACCAACAGGGTTTTCAACCTTTCCCTCCACCCTTCGCACTCATTCACTCCCTGTTCATGACTTCCTCAATTTTAAAACTCTAATTCTTAAGTTTAAGTATCTTCATGCATTTTGCAGATCCCTATCATTAGAATCTCTTTAGAGCTTACAAAGCCCACAACACCCTACATTCCTAATCACTGTGAACTTTTGTATATTGCCCATTTCTTTCACCTATTTTGGTGAATGTTTCTTCAGCTGCTTAAGCTTTTGCCCTTTACTATTCTGTCCTAAACTGATCAACCACTCCACTTTCCTTTCATTCCTTAAGGCATTCTTTAATACTTACCTCCTTATCGAGTCATAGAGATGTACAACATGGAACCACACTTTTCAGTCATCTATGCCAACCAGACATGCGAAATAAATCTAATCCCATTTGCCAACATTTGCCCCATATATCTCTAAACCTTCCAGATGTCCAGATAATTTCAGCATCTGTCATGGTGGGATTCAAGCCCCTGCCCCTAGACCATTCGCCCATGGCTCTGGTTTATTAACCAAATAACATTACAAGCATAATATCATCTCTTATTTGCATCCAGCGCTCAGCTCCTTTTCTTTGTCTAGAGGCATCTCAGAATTTAATCAACAAATCACTATCCCACTTCATATCAAGTCTCTTCTTGAAGGAATTATAACCCCAAGTATAAATTGCTCTGTGTGACAAGTAAAATTTAATTAATTTCAAACTCAACCTTAATGGCCCTTCACCTGAGCATTTCTGGGTTTACCAGAGTGGGAAGGATAGACAGAAATACCTTATTCCCAAGAGACAGTTATTTATTTATTTTTTTTTTGCAGCCACTTATATTAAATTTGCCTTATAAGTTTAATTCTATTTGGTTGGATTTTCCAGGACATGGGAAACTCATCAGCTCAAGGAAGATGGCTACAGTTTTGGCAAAATGCTAAGTTTCTTAACAACATGGTGTCAAAGGGCAAGAGGAAGAGAAATGATTCCCTCTGACCAACCAATCTTACCTATCTGTTTGCCATCATTCATTCCCTACTCAAAGACTCCTTCACCAAAATCAGAGCCATCTCCTCTGCTAGCAACACCCCACTCCTATTCTCTCTCTAACTGCTATAGGCTACATATATCCTCTCATCATATTCTGTGGATTATGCCCAATCCACTGTTAACATACTAACTTCTGGGTTAGGATCATGATAAAAAAAGACACATTACATGGAGACAAAATGCCAAAATCAGCAGTCGACCTATAGTACAGTCCCCAACCCCAACTTTGTAAAACCATCCTTATTAATATTTGGTCCCTACTTAGTAAACTTCATCTCCTGTATATCCCCATCTCTTTGACTTACAATTTAATCTTTCTCTTTCCACATTAAATTAATGTTCCCATCTGAGAAGCATAAGAACAGAAGTTTTTGACACTTTCCAACTGGTTTTATCTTTAGTGTTAACTAACTAGAATTGATTTCAAAGCACCTAACTGGCAATTTCTGTACAGTGCCATTTCACAGCTGAAAACATCATATCTTCACTAACTTAGATTTTTTTTTCTGAGGCTCCCACTTCTGATAAACAGGAGCTTAATGACATTGTCAGTTTTACTTTGGCAATCAGCAGGAATACAAAAAACCCTTAAGAGCTGAAGAATGAGGAGTGAAGTTAATGAGTGGCCAGAAATGGCCTAGATAATTTTTTACAAGATTTTTTTTTTTTGCTTATTTCGTATGTACTAGCAGAAACACTTGCCAATTCTCTCAAGGCCTCTTTGGACCTCTCCAAGTCAAGCTTAATGTTTCCTTCCTAATGCCGCACAATTGTTACGTTAATTTTAGTCTGGGGATTGTATTCTTAGTTCCCTGGTGTTTTTGAACATCCCATACAAAATTCTGCTTCCAATGGTTGGCACTTCCACTGGTTTTAACTGAGACTGTCCAGGATCATTAAAATGATTCTCTGAGAATTAGGTTGACCCAGTGCCTACACTGAGTTGTTCTATACATTTCTCTCACATACCATGACCACCAACCACTCTGATCATGTTGCTGTTAAAATTGACCGTATTTAGTTTAAATGAGAGACACGCACATGTGCATCAAATTACTTATATCGTGATAAGCAGTTATAGATGAAGTTTATATCTTGATATTCTACTCTATGTCTTCTTCTTTCCAATTATCTCTTCCAACCATGACTCAGGCATTTTCAGTTAATTTCACCCCACATTCTTTTTCTTCTTAATTATCAGCATCTAGAGATGCATTGAACAATGCAAAATGCAGAATGTCATATTTGTAGAAGAGAGGAAAGACATATATGGAGCATGTTTTCCTTGCTGATGGTGCATAAATTAGGATGAAGTAAGGCAATAGTTTTGGACTTTGGGTAGCAATAGGAGTCTCAGAGGTCCGTGTTCAGTTTCAGAGGCAATTTAATATTGAACAAGAATTCAGACATGAAGCTGGAGGATCTGACTTCAGGGAGCAGAGAGTTTTCTGGGAGGATGGTAAAGTAATAGTATTAAAGGAGCAGTGAAATGGGACATGGCAGTTCAGTTATTTTGGATTGCTTATGCAAGCACAGTCTTTAGTAATCATATGATTGATAATATATTAAGTACTACTTGGTCAGATGTTATGGATTTATTTTGATTGCAATGATAACCTTATTTTATCTAACATGACACTCCACTATTTCTCTGTACATTCTGTTACAATCAGGTGAGGAGAGGAAGCATGGAGTTTTTAACTCCCTTATTTCGTTATAACCAGTGTGTTTAATTTTAAATATGAGCTTCCCAATCCAGGGCATATGCTTAAACATTAATGTGTTGCTTATAGGCTATTAGCCAGGCTAGCTTTTTTGCATGTTTTACAAAACAAGAGGTCAACTTTCTTGTCCTGAAGCTAAATTTGGTAAAAACGTTAAACATTTAACATAAGTGTTAAAATGCAACAAATGCAGTCAAAATCCACATACACAATTAAAATTAAAAGTAGAGGCAAATAAATTTGGTCAAAGTTGTTTAAAAAAAGAGTTCATTCATAGTTTGCAGCTGGTTTTCAGCTCTGTCAGTAGAATTTGCAGGTTTTTGGTTCTCAGCTGGAACAACAATGGTTCATAATGTGAATAGACTGTCCCTTTTGCTTTGGAAAAATAACTGTACGAGTGTAAAAGTAATAAGGTAGTGATAGTGGGAGGTTTCAATTTCCTGATATTAACTAGAGTAGTCACAGCACGAAAGGTTTGTCATGCTGTACATCTCTATGACTCTATGAGTGGAATTCTCAAAACATCCAGAAGAACTTTATAAGCCACTGCGTACAAGGACTGACAACAGCAAGGATACTACTGAACTTAATTTTGGGTGTTTTTGGGTGATGAAGCCAGACAAGTGGTTGAAGTATCAGTGGGGGAGCATTTTGCAGTCAGTGATCATAACTCCATGAGATGCAAAATTGTTATGGAAAAGGACAAGAATGGGTCTGAAATCAAAGTTTTAAACTGGGGTAAGGCCGGTATTAATAAGATCAGATATGATTTGGACTGTAGACTGGGTGCAGATACTGTCAGGTAAAGCTGTGTTAGAACAGTGGGATGCATTCAAGAAAGAAGTAGGGAGAGTACAAGGCCAACATATTCTAATAAAGAAAAAGAGTGGGACCAAAGAAATCCAACAAACTGTGGATATTGACTTTAAGAACAAATAGGTTACACTGTAAATGTGCAATTGCACAGGAGACAGTGCAAATAAGACTTACCAGGTGTGCTGGAGAGTTTTACGTTGAGGGAGAACATGATTAAGATATATAAAAGTATTAGAAGTGTAGATGGGGTAGACAGGAATAAATTGTGTGGAGACATCAATGATAAGGAGGCATAGGTTTAAGATAAGAGGCAGAACGTTTGGGGGGATGTGAGGAGAAATGTTTTCACCCAGAAGGAGGTAGGAATCTGGAATTCATTACCTGTAAAGATGGTTTCTGGCAGAAACCCTCTTAATATTTCAGAACTACTGAGATTTACACTTGTGATGCCAAGGCAAGAGGATCAAGTGCTAGAAAATTAGATTAGAATAGTTAGATGCTTGTTTTGGACCAGTATAAAGTTGATGGGCCAATGGCCTTTATTCCTGAGCTACAGACCTCTCTGACTCTATGAAGTCTTTCCTTGTACAATTGTTTTATCTGCTTTTATATTGGGATCCCCAAATTGATAAGCTATGACGGGAAATATTCACATCTCTAAAGGGGTTTGTTATATTTACTGGTCTTCATGAACCCTGCATCTCCATGAAATAGGAGGTAGCAAACAGAGTTAAACAGACTGGTAGATATTTTAATGTGAGTCAGTGTCCTTTTGTTCAGTGAGATCCAGATTTCTGCTGAAAACATTTTTTTTAGAAGGTTTGATTTGTGAGTCTAGCCAGTGAAATTCATTATTAATATTTAATACAGCACACTTCCATGACAATTTGCTTTGCTTAATATGGGAAGCCTGATTACATTTATGCAAAATCAGAGAACAGCACAGGCATTCTCGCACTGTCCTGGTCAACAATTATCATTCAAGGGACATTACTGAAACAATGAGCTACCCGTTAATTTCAACTCCAATTGTGAGACCCAGTGCTGTACAAAGGGGTTTACAAGAGTGACTATACTGACAGCATTGCTCTTTGATGTCCACAACATTAAGGAAAATGCCTATGAATAGAAAATGACTTATTTTTGCCTTTCTGAATATGATCTGATCAGACTGCATTTGGAATATTGTGAAGAGCTTTGGGCCCCATTACTAACGATAGATGTGCTGGCATTGAAGGGATTCCAAGTGAGGTTTTCAATAATGATCCTGGGACTGTAGTGTTTGTTATATAAGGAAAGATTGAGAACTCTGGGCCTGTGGGCGATAGAATTTAGAAAATTGAGGGAGGGACCTGATTGAAACTTACAAGATACTGAGAAAGCTAGATAGAATGGATTTGGAGAAGATGTTTCTACAGTCGGAGAAACTTAGGATGTGGAGGAGCACACAGCCTCAAAACGAAGAGCCGAACCTTTAGAACTGAGACACAGATAAGGGTGGTGATTCTGTCAAACTCATTTTCAGAGAGGTCTCTGAAGGCCAAATCATTGAATGCTTTTAAGACAGCAATTGATAGATTCTTGATCGATAAGGGGTTCAAGAACTCCTGGGCGAAGACAGGAAAATGGGGTGAGGAACATATCAGCCAAGATCGAATGTTGGAGCAGACTTGATGGACTGAATGATCTAATTCTGCTCCTATATGTTATGTTGTCATGAATAATCAACATATTTACTGCGATTGACATTACATAATTATGTATGTTGTCTAGAGTCCTTATAATAAAACATTGATTTCGGGGCTAATACACTTCAGGCAAGTTCACATGTACTTTTGTGGTCTCAGCTTCATATGTCTGCCTTATCAGTGATTAATTTCAGCAAATGTCCACTAATTGAAAATAAGACAGTCTTATAAGACGAGAGAAAGGACAATCATTACAGATAAACAGCAGGAGAAGCCAAGAACATCTGCAAATAGACACTTGCTTCCTCCTGTTCTAATTGCAGAAAATGATTTTAAAAAATGATGTAGAGTAATCGATCATTCCACCACAATGTGGCTCTAGTCCAGTCATGACTGTGGATGAAGGACAGTTCAGAAAAGTGTGTAAAGGAGAATTGAAGAAACTTAAAAGAAACACCAGTCAAAGTGAATGTCATTTATTTTGTGTAATCTAACTGCTGACTGCTGGTCAAACACAAAATAGGTGTCAATCAACTGATAATAATACCACACATTTATATTTTCATGATATTAGCATTGCACATGAAGAATAGTTCTTTTGAAATGAGAAGTAAAATAAACAATAAAAGATTCATGATAACTTCAATAAGTCATGGAAAAGCAGAGTGCAGACAGTTTGATATGGATTGATTATCAAAATCTCTTCCCACTGTTGTACAGCCCTGTTAAATTTATATGCTATCAGCTGCCTGCTATTAAATATCTTTTCTTTGCAATTGAAGAATCAAATGCACTTAAGGATTTTACCTAGCCCAATGATTTATTTTTCCAATTTGTTTGCATTCACTTATTAGTCTTTAGTTACATTCATTTCCCTAATACTTTTTTTCTTTAGTGCCACAGGGGTCAGTGCTGGGATCTTTGTTATTTCTTATTTACATGAATGATCTGGAAGAGATTGTACAAGCCATGATTAGTAAGTAAAATTTAGAGGTATCATTGATAGCAAGGAAAGTTATCAAAATTAAAGAGGAATCTTGATCAAATAGGGAAGTGGGCTGACGATTGGCAAATACAATTCAATATAGGTAAATGTGAAGTGTTGCACTTTGGAAAGTCAAACAGGGTAAATGGTAATGTCATGAGGAATGTTGTAGACCAGAGGGACCTCGGAGTAAAAGTACATAGTTCTTTGGAAGTGGTGTCACAGATAGACAGGATGGTGAAGAAGGCATTTAGTGTGGTGCCCTTCATTGGTTGAGGCATTTGCTGTAGGAATTGGGACATCATGTTACAGTTGTATATGTTGTTGGTGAGGCCACACTTGGAGTAGTGGATACAGTTTTGGTCTAGGAGAAAGTGAAGACTGCAGATGCTGGAGATCAGAGCTGAAAAATGTGTTGCTGGAAAAGCGCAGCAGGTCAGGCAGCATCCAAGAAGCAGGAGAATCGATGTTTCGGGCATAAGCCCTTCTTCAGGAATGAGTTCAGTTTTGGTCACCCTGTTATAGAAAAGACATAGTTAAACTAGATAGAGTACAAAGAAGCTTTACAAGGATGTTGCCAGGACTACTAGGCTTGAGTTATAGGGACAGGTTGACCATGACAGGACCTTATTCCTTGGAACGTATGGGAAATAGGGGCTGATTTTATTGAGGTGTATAATATAATGAGAGGCATAGAAAAGATGAGTGCATATGCTGAGGGACAGGGAATTAAAAACTAGAAGACATAGATTTAAGCTGAGAGGGGAAAAATTTAAGAAGAAACTGAGAGGCAACATCTTCATGCAGAAAATTGTGTGTACATGAAATTGGCTGCTAGATAAAGTGGTTGAGACAGATACAATAGCAACATTTTTTAAAATTGGATAAGTACATGAATGGGAAAGGTTTAGAGGAATATGGACCAAATGCGGCAGTCGGAACTAGCTGAGTGGGCATCATGATCAGCATGGACCAATTAGAGCCGAAGTGCCTGTTTCGGTATTGTATTACTCTATGACTCTGTAACTATTATTTTTATTTCTTCTCCTGTATTTGTCACTTGATCATTTAGTAATTTTGGAATGCTAATAGTGTTTTCAATTGTGGAGATTGAAGCAAAATATTTATTCAACTAGTCTGCCATATTCTGATTCTTCATTATTATTTTCCAAGCTTCATTCTGTCAGAGCCCTTTGTTCACTTTGCCCTCTTTCTTTTTCTTTTTTTAATTTAAATAAGCTATTTCAGTCTGTCTTTGGATTAGTTGTTACTTTGCCATTATGGTTTATCTTCTCCTTCTTTAGTCATCGAATGTTGTTGTTCAGAATGCTATCAATCCTCTGCCTTACCATGAATTTTTGCTACTTATTTTTTATAAATTGTATGCTATCAAGTTTGATTGTTTAATCATAGTTGTTTTATTCTCTTCAGAGAACTTTCTTCCTCACATGAAATATATCTTTATATGATCAATATTGTCTATGCTTTGGACACTATGACAAATTTATATATTAAAACAGATTACCTAAGCACTCTTGTTGGTGAGGCTGACAAAGGGATACAGAATTCCGTTTTCAGTACAACACAATTTTATTTACAAAATATTCCAAAAGTGTCATGTGAGTATTTCCCATATTGCCATAGGAATGACTCTCCATCGAGGTCCATCCATCTGAGAAAGGTTATTACCCACAAAGATCCATTGGAATATCCTTTAAAATTTGCTCTGTTTGCTGACAAACAGGAGTAAAATCTTTATATGCATTTGCCAATTGTGTCGGGAAATGCTGGAAATGATGTGAATTCCATGTTCGTGTCATGCATTTCCCAAAAATCCCCTAAGGTTTGTGTGAGTTTGTCACTGACATTGACAGAGATCTCACTCCTCCTGTGGATGTCTAAGTTTGATGATCTCTACCCTGGCTGGTATGTGTGGCCTAGTACAAAAGGTGGTGTTTTGAATATTACATGTGAAGATCCCATACTGGTCGTGTTATACGGAAGTTGTGATGCATTATTCTCCCTTCCCTCTATACAGTATCCTGTGGATGTCTGTGTTCAGGTTACTCATCTCTACAGTACAACTTAGAATGGTGTTCAACTGACATCCCAGAAGACACATTAATTTAAATATACAGGATAGAGACACCCATTTCTTTTGTCCACTGAAAAAGAGTAGTACTTATGAGCCTTCCCTCTTTCTCAACAGGATATGGAAGGGTACCATTGTATTCTAACATACTCCCTCTCAGATAATGTTAACATCTTCCACCTCAAAAACTTGTGATCCATTTTGATTTGGCATCACGATTGGGATAACTAGTACCATCCCCATGGTCTTTCTGGGATCCCTGACAATCATTGTTCAACCAAACCTTGATCAGTTGCCGTAACTGATGATTTGAAATATTGGGATATCTCTTCCCATGAACCAAGAGTTCAATTTGCTTGTTAGTGCTCAGAAAGGGACCTGACCTTGCCTAGCCTGTTCAAGATTCTCCCTCAACTTTATGATCATCCACTGGCCATAGATGATGCATAGGGTTCTATTCTGCTACTTGCTGTCATCATCTACCTTTCCCCTATCATCAATCTTTTTTGTGGTCTTGGTGTGCCCTTCTAGCACCATTATACCAGGAGTTGGTCTGCCTGATTTTCTTTTACTCTCCCCTCAACATCTTGACTGTTGACACTGATTTTATCCAAGGTCTGTTTAATTGCTAAGTTAAAAATCTGAGTTTATTATCCAAATTGAAGGCATTGACTGTGGGCATTGCTGCTCCATAAGCTGTTGCCTAGTCATTCAACATATCTCGTTTTCTAAGCCCGGCTGGCCTGGGTCTGACCTCCCCTGAGTCATTCTCTGTGTTATGTCCTGATAGCTGAGGGGTCAAATACATGGATCACTTCTCAACTTGAAAAGTGTACCACGCTGGCATTTGAGTTCTGGAGGTATGGAATACCACCAGTACCATTTTGTGGTGTATGTTGTTGTATAAGGTTTTGTCTGTCGTTTTAAAACCACTTCATTTTGTGGTCCCGGAGTAATCCTCGAACAGAGGATCTCTTCTTGCTGGTTTTAGCCCATTTCTAATTCCATATAGCATACCTTCTTAGCATATTGTTGCCCAATTTCTAGGCCTTTCTCTGGGCCATTAACCAAGCATCCTATTTCTGTACATTCATTTGCTGAAAAACCCTACCAGTCGCCTGTTATGTCAGTGACTGTGTTCAGATAATAATAGACTGAGCTTCCATTTATCTTCCTATACACAACCCACTGGTTGTTATACTCAAACATCATGCATTTAATGGAATAGACCTATAAAACACCATCCTCACATTCAACTGCCTTTGGTGGGACAAACTGAGTAAGCGTTCTGTTGGGGATGAAAAGAATTATGCAGTAGATAACTAGCTCATAACTGTCTAATTTAGAGAAAAAATTAATCGCGCCACACAAACTTTGAGTTATCGACTGTTTATTTGTGAGCTCACGGGGAGAGACAAGTTAACCTAATGGTCACAAGTCACTCCAACGAGATATAGAGAATTGCGTGATTATATAGGTTACAATCATTTAACAATTAGCAAACTGCTAATTTGTAATGAGTAAATAGGCACTTTGCCCAGTCACTAACTTCAGTCACATAGTGTCTGGACAGTGCTAGTTAGTAGCTGATAAGCAAGTGTTAATGTTACAATAGATTCCTGTAAAAGAAGAGCATTTCCATGCTAGGAAAGAGCTCACTATTGTGTGTTAGTACACCTGCAAGATCAACCACCTCACTGAGCTTGGGAATGTACAAACTTAACAAGCAGACACTAATGTGGGATTTAAAATGGATTTCATGATTTTAATACATAACAAGATGGCTGCTTTGGTTAACAATTCTCCCACATGTTCTCTTGCCCAATTAGTGCTTCTAATGATTGCATCCTGATAATCCAGCTGATAATGTAGACCATAAGACCTTATGTTGTCATCCTTAAGAAGGGATCAACTGGCTTCTGTTGTCATCCTTATCTAATATCTGACTAAGTTTAGATACTACCCCATCATACTCCACCTTTGGAGGGTTTTTTAAACGCAGACAAACTCCTCCCAAAATTTGTTTTTATCGATTTCTCCCATTTATCCATTTGCCAATCAGTTGTGTGTGCATTAGGCCTCAATTGAGGCCTAACATTTATTGGTCAGTGCATTGAGTATAGGAGTTGGGAGATCATTTGGGGTTGTACAGTACATTGGTTAGGTCACTTTTGGAATATTGTGTGCAATTCTGGTTTCCCTCCTATAGAAAGAATGTTGTGAAACTTGAAAAGGTTCAGAAAATATTTACAAGCATGTTTTACAGGTTTAGTGGGTTTGAGCCAAAGGGATAGGCTGAATAGGCTGGTGCTGTTTTCCCTGGAGTGTTCTAGGTTTATAATAGAGGTTTATAAAATCAAGAGGGTCATGGATAAGATAAATAGACAAAATCTTTTCCTTGGGTTAGGGGAGTCCAGAACTAGAGGGGGCGTAGGTTTTGGGTGAGAAAAGAAAGATTTAAATTGGGAGCTAAGGAGCAACGTTTTCATGCAAAGAGTGATGGTGCGCGGAATGAGCTGCCGGAGGAAGTGTGGAAGCTGTTACAATTACCACATTTAAAAGGTAGCTGAATGGGTATATGAACAGGAAGGGTTTAGAGGGATATGGGCCAAGTGCTGGCAAATGAGACTAGATTAACTTTGGATATCTGATCAGCATAGATGAATTGGACCAAAGGATCTGTTTCCATGCTCACTCCATGCCACTCTCTCCCCACCCCCACCCTCCTCTAGCTTATCCCTCCACGCTTCAGGCTCTCTGCCTTTATTCCTGATGAAGGGCTTTTGCCCGAAACGTCGATTTTGCCTGTCCTCGGATGCTGCCTGAATTGCTGTGCTCTTCCAGCACCATTGATCCAGAATATACATCTCTATGACTCTAACCCAAATGGGGGCTGGAAGGAGTTTGGAGCATTAGCACAGTCAGAGGTCCAGATAATTACAATTTACATGAGATGAAAACTCACTAAAAGAAAAAAATGGCCTTTATCTGGAATAAGACAAAGAAGGGACAATAAGAAAAACCCAAAGGATGAAATTGGCACAAAAGGCAAACAAGATGATGATGGCTATCTATCACACTGTACTGTATATTAGCCCTGTATGACAAGGATGGACTACTTAGCAGAAGATTATAACAATGTTCAACCATACCCAGGATTGAGCATGAGGGTTAGGGTATAATGATGTGTGTGAGAATTGATCCCATGCCTGGGTGGGAGAACTGTGGCTGCTTAGGAGAGACAGTGTCTTGGTTAGTTCAGGATCCTGACCTGGAGTGGTAACTAGGGTTGGTCCTGAATCTGGATTTAGAATTTGGATTAGATCTTAATGTATGATTGGTTCAGAGTCTGAATAGGACTTGATTTAGGGTCCACTTCACCTAATTCCCAGACAAACATGTGGTGGCTGTTGCTTGAGGCTCCATTGGCCTTTAATTGACTCACAAGGTAACACCCAGCTTTTTCTGTATCCAACAAAATTCAGTACAAGGATGGGCTGGCCTTGACCAGAAGCAACTGGAGATCTGAATATCTGTGGAACAGGAATATTCCTGGCTAGAAAATTTGGAATATCACCCCCTGCCCTGCCTTGTACTCTACTGTTTAACCTTCCCAAGAAAGTACACAGTTTTCCACATTTTTCTGTTTTACCTTACAGATGGCCATTGCTTTGTATGCAGCCTTTGTATATATTTACTAATAGAATGTTCGGAGTTTTCTCGTGGCAGAGAGCTTTGACTTCAGGCTCTATCAAATCCAATCCTATTAAGGGTCAATACCTCTCATGGGTTGTTTTGTCATTTAAACGTAAATCCAGTTTAACTGGATATTAAGTTTCTTATGAGCATAAGAGCAAAGGGTAAAACTACATTCCAGGTCAACTTGTTTTGCTGTATGACCGATGAGAATGTAATTCATCCTCTCTACTATCTCACTGGATTGAGAATGGAGGAGATTTTGAACCTTTGTCTAATGCCAAATATATGCATAACCACCTGTATTAGCTTTGGTTTGATCTATGCTGTAGGGAAGATTCCATCTAGTGAAAACTTGCTAAAACATGTTAAATTAAGATGCTTAGCAGTGTTCTTTTTTTAGAGCGGATACACCTCTATCCATTTGCTAAAAATATCCATGATGACCAGGTTATTTTTATATCCCCTTTTACAGGTTGGTAGGGAACTGACACAGTCTATCTGAAGGTCAATCCATGGGCCTGCTACTGGCCAAGTATGCCTTAACTCTCCTCTACTGCCATTGTTGTCTGGATTGTTCTGGGTACAGATGATATAATTCTCAACATAACATTTTATGCTTTTCCCATTTCTGGCTATCTACACAATTGCTTAATTCTGTAAGACATCCCTTTGCCCTTATGCTCATCTGCTGGACATTGTGGCATTGATAAATCACCTGATTTTGATTCTGGATCATTACCACAAACCATCTATCTTTGAAAGTAAGCCCATCCTTCGTAGTTAACTTGCCCTCCCATTTTCTATTATTATATGAGGCAGGGGTTGTTCCATCTTGTCGCTGCTTTAAGCTGACTTTGCTACTCCGAGTCTGTACCAGATCTTCAACATTTGATTCAGTGTCTATTTGTTTCAGAATGGGGGGGTTGCCGTGGTTCTCCTTTGTGGACACCCTACTTAGTGGCATGGTGGCTCAGTAGTTAGCACTGTTGCCTCACAGCACCCGGGTCCCAGGTTCTATTCTGGCCTCGGGTGACTGCGTGGAGTTTGCATATTCTCCCTATGTCTGCGGGGTTTCCTCCCACAGTCCAAAGATGTGCAGGTTAGATGAATTGGCCATGCTAAATTGCCCGTAGTGTTCGCTGCGTTTGTCAGAAGGAAATAGGTCTGGGTGGGTTACTCTTTGGAGGGTTGGTGTGGACTGGTTGGGCCAAAGGGCCTGTTTCCACATTGTTGGAAATCTAATCATCTGCTATTTGGTGGTCGGCGCTAACATTAATGATGCCGTATTTGCAGTCTTGGGCAGATTAGAGAATAAATTTGAGGGTACAAAAGGTAATGGTTTCTCATCTGCTGAGACAAATTCTTTAGCTTTCCACAATGGCAGGAAGTCAGTTAAACTGTTGCATATATGCATGCTGTCTGAATGTATATCTGCTGGTGCGGGAAATATTTTCTGCAGCTGACCATGTAGGCTATGGTTGCTATTTTAGCAGCCTGAGTGCTCATGTTGTTGGTGAGCTTCAGTGTTAACTCTAACTCTAAATCTAACCTCTGTATTTCTCCATGTCAGATCCGGTCTTTTTGTGCCCATCTTCGACCGTACACGATTCCTTTATGAAAATTCTTACAGGGGATTTCTCCTCAGCTCCCCTGGTTCTCTTGGGTCTTCCCTTTTTTTTGGCAAAGACTGTCCCTTGGGGACATCTGCTGCCACTACCTGACATATATGGTGTTCTCCTCCATAGCTCATTTGACCCCCACAATGTTTTGATCCTACCACATGAGGCTACAGAGTGCTAGCAAATTTGACTGACCGTGCTGTCTTTAATCCTGCCATCCAGCAAAAATTGAATGGGCGTGTGCTCCATCAGAATTGTTAGGGCTAGCAGTTCGACAATTTATGAAACAGGTTTTATTGCCCTGAACATAACTAACAAGTGCTTTGCACACATAGAGAATCCCTGCTTGACTGATGAAACTGTCCTGGAGGCATAGGCTACCAGTCTAAGTTTATTACGTTGTTCTTGGAGAAGTGAAGTGCCAGTGTGGCATTTGCACTGTAACTTCCAAGATGAAGGGAAGTTCTGGGTGTGGTACCTGCAGTGCAGAGATCTGCATTAGGGTCTGTTTTAATTCAGCAACAGTGTCTGTGTGCTGTTCAGTCCATTCCCATGGGCTGTTCCATTTATGGAGGTGAGCGAGAGAAGCAGCTTTAATGGCAAAACCATCAGCATCATTCTAACAGTGTGGACTATTTCAATATTCCACTGAGCCAGAAAGGAATGTAAAGAGCTCAGATCCCTGGGAAAGGGCAAATGGCTGATGCCTCAATGTGCTTCCCTTCTATTTTATGTTTCCCCTGAGTTATCATAGTTCTCAAATATAAGAACTGGGATCTCCTGATCTGTGTCTTCTTGGAGTTAACGTATACCCCTAGGGCAGTGAAGAGGGTCATCAGTTCATTTAACAGATTCAAATATTCGGTCTTTGCCTCTGTCTGCAGGAGGAAATTGTCCACATACTGTACCAAGTAGGCCAGTCAGGAAAACCTCTCTAACCTTTAGCCAATCTCTAATGAAATATTTCAAACAAAAAGCAATCACTGGGACCAACAGGTCTTCATGTATTTCGGGTCCTGAAACATGAAAGTGAATTTATATTGGCAGTGTAAGTGGAGAAGGATGGACAAAAATCCATCACTAACTTATAATGAAATATTTTGCCTGGGTTATGTCAATGGTAAGCAGACATATGTGCAGCTGACCATTTTGGCAAGTTATTGATAGGTACCAGAGGGCACAGGATCCCTTGCTTTACCAAGCTGCTAATGAGCTTGACCTCACCCCCTCTGCCTGCTTGGGGAAAGTGTATTGTCTTTGTGGCTTTGTGTCTGATCCATCAAACACTACTTCCCACTTTTATAAGACCTCAGTCATGTTTATAACTGGTGAAGGCAACCTTGTGCTCCATGAGAATGACCTGTGCAGCTGGGTCCTTGGTCATTTCAATGAGCCTAATCCACAATTTCTCCATGGTATGAATTCTCTGTGTGAATGAGCCTGTCACAATCTCTGCTGGGGCCTAATCAAGCTCAGGTATTTACCAAATCCAACAAGTGGCTGAGTCAAAAGATAAATTACATTTCCTCATAAGGTCTGAACTGAAAATGTGCTCAGTATTAGTATGGAAATTAATCAACACTGCTGTCTCCCAGTTAAAATCCATAGATTCTGTCTCTGACCCCTCCAGTAGTTTTCAGTGAATCTGCTCAGAAGACTTTTCTTGGGACTGCGTTGCACATTATTAAAATGTCAAGAATGCGTTAAGTGTTCATCTGAACTTCCCCCAACATGTTCCATAAAAACTCAATGAGGCGTTTTTCCACTGAGTACTAGCAGCCAACCATGTTGTCCCATTTGAGCTGCACTCCATTGAGGAGAGGCATGGCACCATCATACTTTGGGGAGTGCATCCAATCACAGGTACAAGGAGATAGATGGTGGGACATCCTCCACTATATTTGATTGTTTGATCTCCCCCACCAAATAATCTGTTGCTTGTCTCACTGGTCCTTTTAGCAGCATGGACTGGGATCTTGAGCCTGGCTTCTGCGGTGGTGCTAACTGCCTGGGTACCCTGCTGTCCCTTGTGAAGTGGCCTGCGCACCCTCATTGCAACACCTCCCTTGTGGCAAAGGCTGCTGCCTCAGACTCCTTTGCTACAGATCCCTATCTCTCACTGCAGGATGGAAGCATGGAGATGGAAGGCTCCATTAGTAACTCCCCTTGTTTTGGTTGCTCCCTTCGTTCCTCCACACAGGACTAGGCTTTTGGGTTTTACTGGGTGCATTTTTTTCCTTGCCTGATCTGGGGTGCACTGATACATAATTATCTTTCTCCCAAGCCCAGGCCATCCTTATTATCCAGTGTTTTGTATGGTTGTTGTCTGTGGGCTTAACAATTCCACAGGCTTTCCCTGCTGCCTCAGCGACATGCGAGACAAGTATTTGGGTCCAATTTGTCCTGTTTGTGGTGTCAGCCAGTCTCACCTAGGTTACTGAAGACTCCTATGAACTGTGTCCACAAGCATCTGACAAATGGAGCTGGGCAATTTCCCTTTCATTGCCAACTTATATTTAGTCCCTCCACAAGGTCTCCTCTGTTGTGTCCTACAGTGCCTATGACAGCTGTTTCCATGGCCTGCATCTCCCCTCCTCCCACATTAGATTAGATTAGATTAGATTACAGTGTGGAAACAGGTCCTTCGGCCCAACAAGTCCACACCGACCCGCCGAAGCGAAACCCACCCATACCTCTACATTTACCCTTTACCTAACACTACGGGCAATTTAGTATGGCTAATTCACCTGACCCTGCACATCGTTGGACTGTGGGAGGAAACCGGAGCACCCGGAGGAAACCCACACAGACACGGGGAGAATGTGCAAACTCCACACAGTCAGTCGCCTGAGGCAGGAATTGAACCCAGGTCTCAGGCGCTGTGAGGCAGCAGTGCTAACCACTGTGCCACCGTGCCGCCCACATTCTGAGGAGTAAGGCAGAATGGATCACAGGGCTCAGGAATGTTTTACACATCATTTTATCTCCTGAACATCACTGAGCCTGTGGACAACCACTTGTTGATAACTGCTGTATAATGATGTGTGGGGGTCAATGGTAGGCTCAAATACAGGATCTTCTTTGTTATCTCCGCCAATCACATCACGATGAACGGGGTTGTATAAGTAATAGGGTTATTGTTCTGGCCATCCTGGTCAATGAGTTCATCAGGGCAGGGTAAAGTTCTTGGGGTGTGGAAGGATTTACTCCCTCTGGAAAGGGAAGTGGGAGCGTCCCCAGTCTTCACCATTTTCAGTGTATCTACAGGTATTAGATTAGATTCCCTACAGTGTGGAAACAAGCCCTTCGGTACGACAAGTCTACACTGACCCTCCAAAGAGTAACCCACCCAGACCCACTTCCCTCTGACTATGCAGCAAACACTATGGGCAATTTAGTATGGCCAAATCACATAACCTGCACATCTTTGGACTGTGGGAGGAAACCGGAGCAGACGCGGGGAGAATGTGCAAACTCCACGCAGACAGTCACCCAAGGCCGGAATTGAACCTGGGACCCCAGTGCTGTGAGGCAGCAGTGCTAACCACTGAGCCCTGGTGCTGCCCCATGTTTTTCCATCTTCTTTCAATCTATCCCAGAATTGCTGTCCCTATCTGATTCTATTGTCCCTTTTGCACAAAAAGTTGGAACTTTAATTTTTAAATCTCGTATTGGCATTTTGAATGTTCCACAGTGTGGGATGTGTTTTCTTTGCCTGTCTGATGCAGGATTCTGAGCACAACCTATTGGGTTTTACATTTCTTGTTTAGCTCATCCACAGCTTTTTAGGCTGTGTCCTGATCACTGACCATGCACTGTGCTCTTGGTGTGTTCTCTTGCACTGGGTCTGAAACTGTCCCAAGTGTATCACGCTCACCTGGTTCCTCTCCATTTCCGGCTTCACTTCCTCCAGTTCCTTTCTTAGTTTCACCTTCTCCTATTCTATACCCTTCAGCTTCTGAATGCTGCTACCAATCACTATAGCCTTGTTGAGGTTTCAATCATGCTTCCCTTCAGCTTTCCACACTATCTCCAAACATTTCTGTCCCATGGGTCTCAAACCCAATATTTGCTTTTTACAATGGTCAACCCACCTGGGCCACTTCTTATTTCGATGGAGGCAAGTACAAAAACAACATTTAAAAGGCATCTGTATGGGTATGAATAGTAAGGGTTTAGAAGGATGGGGCCAAACACAGGGAAATGGGACTAGATTAATTTTGGATATCAGGTCAGCACGAACGAGTTGGACCAAAGGATCAATTTCTGTGCTCTACAACTCTATGACTTTATGACTCAAAAAATGCTAGGCAGTGACCATCTCTAATAAGTTCAATCTAATCACTGCCCCTTGACATTCAATGGTGTAACCATCAATTAATTCCTCACTATCAACATCCTTGGCCTTACCATTGACCAGAAACTGGACTGGACTTATCACATAAACACAATGGCTACAAGAGTAGGTCAAAACCTAGGAATACTGCAGCAATTGTCACAGCTTGTGAATTTCTGAAGTCTGTCCACCATCTGCAAGGGACAAAGCAGGGATGTGATGCATTACTCCCCATTTGTCTGAATGGGTGGGTAACAACATTGAGGAAGCTTGACACCATCCAGAATAAAGCAGCTGCTTGTTTGGCATCACATCTACAAGCATCCATTCTCTACCACCAATGGTCAGTAACAGTAGTGTGTACTATCTACAAGATGCACTGCAGAAACATATCAAAGATCTTCTACAGCACCTTCCAAACCCAAATTCACTTATATCTAGAAGATCAAGGATAGCAGATTCATTGGAACACCACCATTTGCTAATTCCCCTTCAAGCACTCACCATTTCTGACTTGAAAATACATCACCATTCCTTAACTGTTGCTGAAGAAAGCCCTGGAATTCATCCCCTAAGGGTATTGTTGCTCAACCTACAGCAGTTGGACTGTAGCAGTTCAATGCAGTGGCTCATCATCACTTCCTCATGGGCAATGGGGAATGGACCGTAAATGCTGGTCAGCTAGCAATATCCTAATGTCACAAGTGAACAAGAAAAAAGGGCAGGTGTGGAGTGAAACATTTTGGGGTCAAATGCAAGAGGAAAATATACTGTAAATAGCCAGACTGTTAAGAGCATTAACATGCAGGGGGATCTTGGGGTCCAAGTCCATAGCTCTCTGAAAATAGCAACACAAGCAGATAAGTGGTAAAGAAGGCATACAGCTTGTTTGCCTTTATTGGTCAAGGCATTTCAGAGAAAGTCACAGTATAACTTATCAGACCACGTCAGGCCACGTTTACAGTCATGTGTTCAGTTCTGGTGCTACACTATAGGAAGGAAATGGATGCATTAGAGAGGGCAAAGAAGCCGTTTGCCCGGATGTTACCTGGATTGGAGTCTTTTAGTAATCAGGAGAGGTTGCATTGGATTGTTTTTGCAAGAGCTTCAGAGGCTGAAGAGTGAACTGATAGAAGTATATAAAATTATGAGAGTCATGGATAGGTGGATAGTTGGAGTCTTTTTTCCCAGGGTGCAAACTCAAATACAAGGGGCATAGGTTTAAGGCGTGAGGAAAAAGTTTAAAGGAGATGTGAGATAATTTTGCTGGCAGAGAATGTTATAGAAGCAATGTTCAAGAGGGTTTTGGACTGACATATGAACAGGCAAGGAACAGAGGAATAAGGACCATGTGCAGGAGATGGGATTAGGTTAGAATAATATCATGGTCGGCACAGACATGGTGGACCGAAAGGTCTATTCCTGTGCTATGCTGTTCTATGTTCTAAAATAAATATATCCCCCGAATCTGATGACTTACGTGCCAGAATGCTGAGACAATTGACTGTAGAGGTAGTCATGCATTTCAGTCACTTTGCAAAAATCTCTAGACATTGGCATGGTTCCTTCACTTTGTATAATGACAAATGTATTTCTATTTAAAAAGTAAGTGAGGGAAAATGGGAGAACAATGAAACTATTATTCTTTCTTCAGTTGTAGGGAAAATGCTAGAATCTATAATAAATGATGTGATTATGGAACATTTAGAAAAGTTATGGCTGAATTGAGTAGATTCAACATGGATTTATGAAAGGGAAACTGTGTTTGACAGACCTGGATGTTGCAACTAGCAGAATAGGTGGGGATGATCATTTAGGTTTTCATAGCGTTTCTGAATAGGTCCCATACAGGACATTAGTAAACAAAATTAGAGCACAGGAATTGTGGAAGTATATTGACATGGATTTACAACTGTTTAACCAACAAACCATGGTCTGTGATTGGAGAGGCACTGCAAGGATTGGTGCTTGGGTTCCAGCAATTCACAAATGTTCTCACTTATGTGGGAGTGGGAATTAAATAAAACAGTTTCATGTTTTTAGATGACTCAAAACTAAGTCCTTAGTTGTGAGGAAGAGGTAAAAACATTTCAAGGGAATTTGGAGAAGCTAAGTGAGTTGGCAAAGATTTGGTGGGTGAAATGCAACGTGGAAATATTGTTGGATTACTTCCTCTGGCAATTCAAATAGAAGTACAGAATATTTATTTAATAGTGAGAAGTGAGAAAGCATTGAGTTTCAAAGGACATCCATTTTTGTTGGTCATTGAAGGTTAATTGTAGGTCTCGGAAACAATTACTTCAAGAGGATTTCAACATTGGAGTAAATATGTCATACTGCAATCATATTGGGCCTTGATGAGATTACACCTTGAATATTGTGTGCAGATTTGATCTCCTTATCTAAGGAAACATATACTTGCTGTGTAGGCAGTGGAATAAAAGTTCTCTAAAAATAATTGCCAACATGGAAGGATTATTTGATGAGATGGCTTTTTGCAAAAGTTAATGAATCGATGTATGGTTTGACCACTGAGGCTAGCTTTCAATCTAGAGTTTTTGGAGTTGTACAAATACATTTATTATATGTATTTAATATAAGTAAATCATCGTCACTTGCTAGGTTCACAACAGTAAATCATGTTGGGTTTGTCAATTTGGTTTGCATTGAGAAATGCAGAAATCAAGTGGGAGTTTGAAGGATTTAGCAAGATGTTGAGGATGAAGAAGTGGCAGAGAAAAATGAGGAGAAAATCTGCATCATGTTTTCAACAACTTATAAATATGTCCAAGGAAAATGATGATTTTTACTGTATTGGGATGCTATTAGAAATAGTTATGCCAACAACCATAGGTTAAAAATATTTTCTCTGAACATTTCTAATTATCTATTCAAATGAGTATTGAAAATATATATTGCTTAGTTCAGGAAAATTAACTCTTAAAAAGGCATTAAAAACAAACTGCGTTAGTTTCAGTGAGTTTCATTTGCAACCATTAAAATTAAATGTACACCACAAGGTAGGCACTCTTGACCTGAGTTTTATCAGCTCATAAGGCAGGCATTTATTGAGGCTGGGTGAAATCTCATGACTAATGTATAGATTGACCTGAAAGACTGACTTTCATTCTATAATAGTTCTGAAATATCAAGACAGATGATGATTAATCTTTCATTAAAGAAAGCAAAATACTCAGTGGACAAGATCACACCATGGGATAAGTTCAGTTTAAACTGTTATTCATCCTTTGTGTTGGAGGTATTCTCTCCTTCTCCATGCACAGGAGTAGCATTGCCTGAAGCCATTCCTCTGGAACACTTGTACATTTTTCACCTTTTCTGTACAATACGAACAGCCTTCAGCCAGTGTTATTTGCTTCAGGCATTTAGGTCAGACAAAAAAGATGAAAATAACAAAGAACATATTTTGTTATAGTATAATTTTAAACCGAAAGTGCATTCAGCTGGAAAACAAGATGGCGACATAATTAAAATAAGGGGAGGAGGAACAATACTGTTTTTTTGCAAGTTTTATTAACATACTTAACACAGAATCTTATGTTAGATTAGTGACCTTCAACACTATTTCATCCATATGGCAAGTCGGTTCTAAACATAGCACCAAAGTTACTATGACCAACCATAAATATGTCCATATTTAAATTCAAGTTTCAATTCCCTTTACAGTTGACTTGTATTTTGTTCCTTACAGGTCTCTCTTCCAACACTCAGTTTGAGGTCTAACCTTTACGAACAATTGTAGCATCAAAACACTGCAAATTTCTCCTCTGAGCCAAAAGAACAAGATCCTCGCTTCAACTCCAGTTTCCATAGTAACCAATGCACTAAAAAAAACTAAGATTTTATCAGGAAACTATATCGTAAGCCTCAAAATCAAAAACCTTCGCTCTTTTGCAATTAACAGAAATAATGCACATTATTGCATGATGTTTTACCATGCAGAAATATACGATGTGTAGAAATGTAGGAATGTATAGGAATATCCATATTGTCTACGTTGTAGATTACCCACACAGAATTAAGATTTTGTCTTCACTGCCTGGCCAGTAACCGAATAGAATACCACTCTGTACATTATAAAATCTATTTGATCTTTGTACCATTGAGTTTAATGAAGGTGAAAATCCTCATCATAATGATGGTAGTATAGTGTGATCCTATTTGCTACAACCAAATGAGTTGACTTCATAGAATAACATAGGGTCAACTAATTTCAATATTTTAAATCAGATGCTCAGCACATGATGCATTAAGAAGTACTGCCAGGCTCTGATGCTTGAACATTAGGTGCAGGTAATTTGGAAAGGAAAGACAGTGGCCTGAAAAGTATTGGCAGTATTTTCCTTGCACCAAGCCTTTGAGCACACTTTTAAGAATCCACCATCGGGAACCAAAAAAATTCAAATGTGCTAAGAGCAGGTGGAGTTGCTACAAGGAGTTGACAAACAAGGAGAAGATGTTCAGACACAACAACCCCTTCAAAACTGAGAACATTACTAAAATGATTCAGTTTCATGATAAGGAGAGTGGCAATTTAGATAAAGTTTTCATAATTAATAGGACTCTTATGCATTTCCAGCTTTCTGCTCTCACTGTTAAAAGCAGTGAGCTCCAAGAAGTTACAGACGCACAAACATCCTGCAGAATTACGGTTCTAAAAATGCAACAGCACATAATCAGTTTTGAATTGCTTCTTTATTATACTGGAATAGTTTTGTCAAGGTCACACTATAGATTTTAAATTGGAACTTCAACAACTTTGAAGACAAGAAATAGAATGCACCTACATGACATGAACTGGTCCTGTTCAAAAAGGAGCATCCACAAATTTTGGGTGGTCCCAAAGTCTCATAAAATATTGAGTGAAGAAAGGTGGAATTTTATTAGGGACTGAATGATGAAGGCTATAGTCAGAAATCTAGGAGAATTGTCTGAGAAGTTGGAGAAGGCCAATATTCACTTTGTCTGCCTACTTGTTTACGTTCAGTGTCCATTGCTTGAATGCATCAATAACTCTTTGAATCTCAACAGAAGTTTCATGCTTTTTAAAAGATAATATGCTTTACTGTTCTTACTATCAAGTGAATCGAGGTTCTAGAAGTCTTAGAGAATATAGATGCAGATACATCTCTGGGACCTGAACTAATCTATCCCAGAACATTGTGGGAAGTAAAGGAGGAAAATGTGAGATCTCTTGCAGAAATATTTGCATCATCTATAGTTATGGGTAAGGTGCATGATGACTGGAGGGTGGTTAATGTTGAACCTTTGTTTAAGAAGGGCTTTAAGGAGAAATTGGGGAACTATAGATCTGTAGGTCTGAATTTGGTTGTGGGTAAATTGTTCGAGATAATTTTATGGAATGACCTGCCAAAGGAACTGATGGAGGCTGGTACAATTGCAACATTTAAACGGCATTTGGATGGGTATATGAATAGGAAGGGTTCAGAGGGTTATGGGCCGGGTGCTGGCAAGTGGGACTTGATTAGGTTGGGATATCTGGTCGGCATGGGCGGGTTGAACTGAAGTGTCTGTTTCCACACTGTACATCTCTATGACTCTATGACTCAAAGACAACTCACCACTACCTTCTCCAGGTCAATTACACATGGGTAATAAATGCAAGCCTTTTCAGTCACCTTTCATGGAAGCAGAAAATTGTCAATTAACAAGTTTGAAGCTGGCACTTGTCATGACTAAAACTGAGGAACCTTTCTCTAGGTTCACTAATTCATTTGTCACAATACATAATTCATCTTTTACTCAGTTACTCTCCTGACCAAGTACATAAAAGCAAAATACTGTGAATGCTAGAAACCTAAAATAAACTAAAAACAATGCTTGAGAAATTCAGCAGGTTTGGCAGCATCTGTGGTAAGAGAAACAGAATTAATGTTTTCAGTCCAAAACGATCCTTCTAAGGAGGAGACTAACCCAATGACCTTGAAAACAAAAAAGTCCAGCCATCTTTGTAGTCTTACAAATGATTTATTGCTCACAATCCTTTAACAGGACTCTGGTAGATACTGGAAGGAATAGTGTACAAACCCCCAAACAGTAGCCACACTATAGACAATAGTATAAATTAACAAATAATATGAGCATGTATAAAGAATAACGCAATAATTATGGGTGACTATAAGCTTCATGTTGATTAGGTCAATCAAGTTTGAAAGGATAGCTGTGACAATAAATTCAGAGAGTGCATTAGGGATAGTTTCTGAGAGCAATATGCCATGCAACTCATCGGGGAACCAGCTATCCTGAACTTGGTAATGAGTGATGAGGCAGGTTTAATAAATTGTCTCTGAGTAAAAGATTCTGTAGGATGTGGTGGTCATAACATGATAAAATTTAATAATCAATTGTAATGTGAGAAAATTGGGTGGAAAGTAAACGTATTTAATTTAAACAAAGAGAATTACAATAAAATAAGAATGGAGTTAGCTAAATTGGACTGGGAATATAGCAGGAAAGGCAGTAAGCAAGCAATGGCAGAAATTTAAGAGGAAATTCATGATGGTCAGCAAAAAAAAAATCCTAGTAAAGGGGAAAGATTCAAAGAGAGGGATAAACTAATCATGCCTAACCAAGGAAATTAAGGGGAGTATAAAGTCAAAAGAAAAAGCATATAATGAGGAATTGTCATTGTTAATGCCAAAGACAGGGGTAAATACACAATCTGACAAAGGAAGACTTAAGAAGATAATAGAGGTAAAACTACAAGGCAAACTAGCAAGGAATGTAAAAACAGTCAATAAGAGCATCTTTAGATATATAAGAAGGGACCCGGGAGATCAAAGTGAACATAGTCCCCTTAGAAAATGAATCTGGGGAAATAGTTATGGGGTATAAGAAAATATCAGATGAGTTAAACAGATATTTTGCATCAATTTTTATGGTGGAAGATACTTTGAACATCCCACTAACCTTAAGGAATATGAGGGAGGAATTAATGCTTTATGCATGGGAAGTCATGTCTCACAAACTTGATTGAGTTTTTGAAGAAGTAACAAAGAGGATTGATGAGGGCAGAGCAGTAGATGTGATCTATATGGACTTCCCGTAAGGCGTTCGACAAGGTTCACCACGGGAGACTGATTAGCAAGGTTAGATCTCACGGAATACAGGGAGAACTAGCCATTTGGATACAGAACTGGCTCAAAGGTAGAAGACAGAGGGTGGTGGTGGAGGGTTGTTTTTCAGACTGGAGGCCTGTCATCAGTGCAGTGCCACAAGGATCGATGCTGGGTCCTCTACTTTTTGTCATTTACATAAATGATTTGGATGCGAGCATATGAGGTACAGTTAGTGAGTTTGCAGATGACACCAAAATTGGAGGTGTAGTGGGCAGCGAGGAGGGTTACCTCAGATTACAACAGGATCTAGACCAGATGGGCCAATGGGTTAAGAAGTGGCAGGTGGAGTTTAATTCAGATAAATGTGAGGTGCTGCATTTTGGGAAAGCAAATCTTAGCAGGACTTATATACTTAATGGTAAGGTTCTAGGGAGTGTTGCTGAACAAAGAGACCTTGGAGTGCAGGTTTATAGCTCCTTGAAAGTGGAGTCGCAGGTAGATAGGAAAGTGAAGAAGGCATTTGGTATGCTTTCCTTTATTGGTCAGAGTATTGAGTACAGGAGTTGGGAGGTCATGTTGTGGCTGTACATGACATTGGTTAGGCCACTGTTGGAATATTGTGTGCAATTCTGGTCTCCTTCCTATCGGAAAGATGTTGTGAAACTTGAAAGGGTTCAGAAAAGATTTACAAGGACGTTGCCAGGGTTGGAGGATTTGAGCTATAGGGAGAGGCTGAACAGGCTGGGGCTGTTTTCCCTGGAGTGTCGGAGGCTGAGGGGTGACCTTATAGAGGTTTACAAAATTATGAGGGGCATAGATAGGATAAATAGACAATGTCTTTTCCCTGGGGTCGGGTAGTCCAGAACTAGAGGGCATAGGTTTAGGGTGAGAGGGGAAAGATATAAAAGATACTTCAGGGCCAACGTTTTCATGCAGAGGATGGTACGTGCATGGAATAAGCTGCCAGAGGATGTGGTGGAGGCTGGTACAATTGTCACATTTAAGAGGCATTTGGATGGGAATATGAATAGGAAAGGTTTTGAGGGATTATGGGTTGGGTGCTGGTAGGTGGGACTAGATTGGGTTGGGATATCTGGTCGGCATGGACGGGTTGGACCAACGTGTCTGTTTCCATGCTGTACATCTCTATGACTCTAAGTAACATCACCATAACTAGGGAAGCAGAACCAGACAAACTAATGGGGTAAAAGACAGATATATCCCTGGGATCTGATGACTTTCATCTTACAATCCTGTAAAAAGTGTGAAGACAGGACTTCAAGTCCACAAGAATTACGTGCTGATCATTACCAATACTCTAATAGAGAGATGCAATTACAGTGGTGAGAAGAACAGGATGAAGTCTTGCAGGCTTTTCCCTTCATTTGATTCTTTCATTACCAACCACAAACCAAGTCTGACAGATGGTTGCTTCAACTCAATGAACTCAGCAACGGTGCTACCTTGTTGCTCTTGGTGATGGATATTGAAGTTCTCCATCCAGAATACATAGTGTTCCCTTGCCATACTCAGTACTTCATCAAAGTGGTGTTCAACATTTGGGAGAACTGATTTGTTCCTTGAAGAAGAGGAATAGGTAGTACAGTGGTTTACCAAGTTTGGTCCAATGTTCTAAAATTCCACAGAATTCAGAATCAATGTTAAGGACTGCCAGCACCACTCCCTGCACTCTGTGTGCTACAGTGTTATTATCTTTGCTAGATGTGTCCCACAAGTGGAACAGAATGTACTCAGGATGTTGAATGAAAGATTTGGTTTTTAGATCATAATTATGTTAGGCTGTTGCTTGTCTGGTCTGTGGAATATTGCTTGTAATTTTAGAACAGATTCCCAGGTGCTAGTGAAGGTGACTTTGTCAAGGCCTTTGATGTTATCTTCGCAGCTGGAAACTGGAGAACAACGAGCTTAGAGATATTTTATTAGAGAACTGTCTGCATGTACTTGAACTCTCTTCACAACCAAGGCGCTACTTGATCATTGAGCCATTTCTGAAGAAGCAGAGCAGATGTTGTGACATTCATTCATGCCCACAAAATCCATGTTTCACATCTGCA
This sequence comes from Chiloscyllium plagiosum, assembly GCF_004010195.1. NCBI lineage: Eukaryota > Metazoa > Chordata > Chondrichthyes > Orectolobiformes > Hemiscylliidae > Chiloscyllium > Chiloscyllium plagiosum. Next base: position 40,557,668 of record NC_057715.1, read on the forward strand.
TTCACTTTATTTTATTTCTCTCTCCTAGTCTTCACCAAGACTCAATATCTGAAATTAGTTTTGAAATTTGACCTGAAATATATACTTGTCCTCAAACATGCGCATATGTTTAGGTACATGCTTTAATTTGAGTTTGACAGCCAAGGTATCCCATTGGACTGTTTCCCTACACAGTGTTAAAGCACATTGACAATGATGTGTAATTATTCAAAACACTGTGTCCTGTTACAATGAGACAGATTGTGCTGGCAAACCCTCACTTTTGTAAGTCATAGAATTTCAAGCACTAATTTTTTTTATGATGGATCTGGTTGCATTGCCATTTTATTCTCCATATATTATTTATGTATCTGTGACAATTAAGTTTTGTCTGTGAAGGTTTTATAATGCATAAGGATGCTTTCCAGTGTCTTTGGTGAGCTGTAACTTGTTGGTATTCATGTTACTTGTGTATTCATTTTTGTATTTCTACCTACGTAATTATGAAATTATGTATGCAGGGATGTAAGCAGCTGGGACTCACAAAATGCACTGATGCAGACATTTCACTGTTCTATAAAAAGCATAATTGTGATAGTAAAAATGTCAATTATCTGATTACATAGTAACTCACATGTACGCATTTTCTCTAGAGTAAGCACTATAACAGTGCCCAGAAAGGAATAGATAGTTAACAGCAGTCTATAGTAATCTGTAACTTGGCACTTGGCTAATGATATCAAATAGAATTTCTATAGGCTCTCTGCAATTTTAGCAAACTGTAAGGTAAAATTCACGCTACATCTGTTTTTTTGTCATTATTGCCTAATGTTTCCTCCTAACACCATGCAAGCTAATTTACAAGAAAATACATTGTCTGCAGTTTCCTTAGACCAAAACAGGTCACAAAGCTAACAGGGAGCTTCTGTGAGAGCAATTGAATCATAGAATCCCTACAGTGTGGAAGCAGACTATTTGGCTCATCAACGAGAAGTAAATGAACACTGCTGATGCTGGAGATCACATTACTGATGAAGGGCTTATGCCCAAAACATTGATTCTCCTGCTCCTCGGATGCTGCCTGACCAGCTGTGCTTTCCCAGCAACACACTCTTGACACTATTTGGTCCATCAAGCCCACCCAAACTCATCTCCCTACCCTATCCCACCTCAGGCACCTGTCTGTGTGGAGTTTGCACATTCTCCCCGTGTCTGCGTGGGTTTCCTCCAGGTGCTCCAGTTTCCTCCCACAGTCAAAAGATGTGCAGGTTAGGTGAATTGGCCATGCTAAATTGCCTGAAGTGTTAGGTGAAGGGGTACATGTAGGGGAATGGGGCTGGGTGGGTTGCTCATTGGAGAGTCGGTATGGACTTGTTGAGCCAAAGGGCCTGTTTCCACACTGTAAGTAATCTAATCTAATCTAATCCCAGCATTTCCCATGGTTAACCCCACTGAACATTATCTGCAATTTAGCATGGCCAATCCACATAACCTGCACACCTTTGCACTGTGAGAGGAAACCAGAGGACCCAGAGGGTACCCACACAGATGTGGGGAGAATGAGCAAACTCCACACAGACAGTCGCCCGACACTAGAACCGAACCTGCGTCTTGGCACTGTGAGGCAGCAGTGCTAACCAGATAGCCACCATGCTACCCTAACATTAATGTAGCAAACAGCATATTAGATGACATCTTAAGTGATGGATTTTTAAAAAAAAGACCATAACACATCTTACTTGTAGTTAGTGCTTCGGGTAGGGTCATCTGCACATCTAACGTCCTCTGGTAATCTCAAATATTATACTGAACTTTGCATTATTCACACCAGAACCTGAAAATCCTGGATGGTCTTTGGGACTACATAGGTGATAAATTCTTTGATCTTGTTCTCCCTTCCCACACCCAACCCTCCCATTCCATTACAGTCTTTATTGAAATTTCTTGGAGATGAATGTTCCAGCCTTGTACTAGATGACATGACAACTGCAGGACAGGAAGCAGATTTGTATCAAAGAGGTCAATGATTGGGACAGAAATACAACACTATGACAAATAAAATGAAGTTTGAATTATCCAACTTACCCACTAAGCAGACAACTACTTGCATGCATCAGCAGTTAGTTATTCTTGTTAGTTTCTGCACATGTAGTCTTTAAACCCTCAATCTCTTACGGCATTTTGTTAATTTGGATGATTTCCTTCTCTGCCTTATGTCATGCCCCGGTATCTGCTATATCTGTTCTAGAATCTGTTCTATTTCTGTTGGTGGTGTGCTGTGGCCGTATGAGACTGATGGCTAATCTGTAGTTTGCACAGATGGCAAGTTCACATATTCTTAATCAGCTGCCTGCCTCCTCTATACATTTATTTCTACTGCATTCAATTGGGGTGACAGTTGGCCAGTACAACATATCTCTTGTCTCCCTCAGATTTAACTCAGCTCCATGACGGTTCACATGGATGGACTTTGGCATCTCTACTCTCAACATTTTAGGGATTGTGACTCTAATTCCTTGTGCAGATGCCATCTTGGGCTGTCAACACTCATATATACGTACATTACATTCTTGTGACCAAAAAACATGTTTGAGGCTTTCTGCCATCCTTTCACCACTACCACTTACAACACTTAGGAAGTTGCATCTAATATGTCTCAAGTTAGGCATATTGTACTAATAAAATACAATCTGCACAGACATAGTAGGAAGCAAATTATGGAAACTGAATGGAAAGTACATTGTCATCAGTTAGTTGCAGAAATGGTGTTAGAATGCAATAGGTGGCATAATTAGTTTGTTGGATGCAAATATAGTTACCTAATTCAATTACATCACAACTGATCTGACCTCAACTTCATTTATCACCTTGTCCCATCCCTAGCCTTATCTAAAAAAAGACCTATCAAACTCAGTCTTGAAAGTTTCAGCTGCATCTGGATAATGTTTCTATTGCCATTTATATGAAAAAAAAAACTGCTTCCTGATCCCACTCTTGTATCACTGAGATTTGGCACTCATGTTCCAGATTCAATTGCCAGAGGGAATTTTTTTTTGTTTATCCAACCCACTTAACCCTTTTCTCACTTTGATCAGATCACTCCTCAAATCTTTTACATTAAGGTGAACACAACCTCATATTAATACAATCTCAAATTCATTCTCTAAGCCCTGCTTCCATGAACACCCAATGTCTGTTACATAAAACCCAGAAACAGGAAATCAAAACCTGAAAGTTGTCACAAAGATGTGAAGTAAAATCCCCATCCTTTAGAGAGAATGCAGAAGGTAGACTTGATTGCCACTTTAGGATATCCATCTCACAATTATAACATGGCTGAAAGAAGCCAAATGAAGAGGTGCCTATGACAGTGTTATGCCTCTCCATGTTTAATGCAATATTTTTTTCAGCAGCTAATCGACCATCTGCCAATTCAGATCTTGTGCAATTAGTTCTACATATCCATTACCTCTGGTATAGCTTGAGTTTGTCTTGGTTGTTCTGTAAGACTATGAGACCAGGAGCAGAAATGAGATATTTGGCCAAGTAGATCAGCTTCACCATTCAATAAGATCATAGCTGATCTGATAATTTTCAACTCCACTTTCCTATCTTAGCCCTGTAACTATTGATTCCCTTCATGATTCATCTGTCTATCTCACCCTTGTAAATACTTAATGGCAAAGCATCAACAGCCCTCTTTGGTAAAGAATTTCACAGGTTCATTACCCACTGAGAGAAATAAAATCCTCATCTTTCTCTTAACTCCTCTTTGTTAAAAATATTCTAACTCTGCTCCATACTTTGGTATTCATATTCAGTGATGTACAGCTCTACAAACATCATCGCAAGCTTGGTCCAGGGTCTTAACTCCTATCACAACACGGCAAGGCTGGACTATAGAAATGAAGGCTATCAGTCTGGCAGCAGCAAGCAATAAACTCTTGCATTTAAACATGTGATCAGCTCTATAGCAAAAAGGAGTCTGCTGTCATTTTGGCAGCCTAGATACTGAGCGGAGGCAGTGTTATAGCTGAGGGCCCCAGCTTTAAAACACTAACTCATTAAATGAGTTGCCAGCATCAAGACACAAAACACAAGGAGCTTAGTTTTCCTTTCTCGGGCAGGAAATAAGTCTCATGCTTTCTTTTAATGAACATTGGTAATTGCCTTGTAAACCAAATCATGTTTTTTTTTCTCCAGTGCTGAGCTAAAACTCTCGAGATACCAAAGTTTCCAACCTAGCTTGTAAGGAGGGGAAGTTGTGGTGGTGACAGTGCAGGGACCCCAAGGATAGCAAGCCTGATTTCCTGAGATTAAAACTGTGTCTAGCTTCTAATAATGTTAATCCTCTATTCAATTTACTAGTGTATCTAATTACTACCCTCTGTATATTTAATTGTGTTAATTTCACTGTTTATTACATTTGCCTTTATTTCTTGTATTTTTATCTTTTTGTATTTAATAAACACAGGCATTTTTTTTTTGCCCTGAAACACCAGTCTACTGCCTTCTTCATTTCACATTTCCTAAACAAGCTCAGTGTCAGAATAAGGGATCTGGGGATAATTTGGACCACCTACTAATTACTGATCGCACACCAGAAATCCGACAGAATGGCGACAATGGCAGGACACTAGCAGAAGGGATGTCATGTCGGAGACGGTGTTTCAGAAGCAAAGTATCTGGAGTAGAAGGTCTCATAGGTGTTTAGAAAGGTGAATATATCTAAGAAATGGGTCCTTGATCTCTTGAGAGCTTCATGTCCAAGGGAAGCAGCAGCCCAGTGGACTACCAGCAAGGAGCATAACGGCTCCATAGAGAAATCAATCTGGCTCCTCCGCCTTCAGAGACAGGTCCAGGTACTGGACAGGAAAGTCAGGGAACTGAAGACAAAGTTAAAGGAGGCAGGGGAAGGCTGTAGCATGAGGATCAAGGTAGGAGAAATGCTGTACACAGACCTTTAGTGAGAGAGGTAAGAAAGGTGGCAAGCAGGGGAGAGGTACATGGAAAAACTAGTTTACCTGCAGTGTCAGGTTAGAGAAGCTAAGAACAGTGAGCAGGCACTAAAGGAGGAGAATAGCCATCTGGGAAAACACTTTAAAGTGCAGGTAGAGAAGCTAAGGGATATCCAGGCAGCTTAGAATGTAGCCTTCTGTGAAGGGTTTTAGAGGGAAGAGAATGCCTGCCAGGAGTAGATATAATTAGATTCCCAACAGTGTGGAAACAGGTCCTTCGGCCCAATCAGCCCACACCGACCTTTCAAAGAGTAACCCACCCAGATCCATTTCCCTCTGAATGATGCATCTAACACTATAGGCAATTTAGCATGGCCAATTCACCTAACCTGCACATCTTTGGACTGTGGGAGGAAACCAGAGCACCCGGAGGAAACCCATGCAGACACAGGGAAAATGCGCAAACTCCACACAGACAGGTGCCCGAGGCTGGAATTGTACCTGGGACCCTGGTGCTGTGAGGTAGCAGTGCTAACCACTGAGCCCCCGTGCCGCCCCAATGTATGTAAGCTGAGTCTACATTTGTCCCAGGCTAGAGGTGTGGTTTGCCTGATAAGTCCAGGTGTGGTCCAGGCAGGTAGGGAAGAGCATTGGAGTGAGATGGAGGCAGACTGTAGGGCAGTCTGGAAAGCTCGGTCACCTGTGGTGCAGGGGTAGGCCCAGTTTGGCAGCAGGTAGAGGCTCAACCAGGACTTGTGGAACCGGGAGCAGTCCTAGTCTGGCAGCAGGTTGGTGGGGCACAGGGCCAGTAAGGGAAGTGTTGGGACCAGGGCCCACAAATCTGGTATGACAGTAGATGTATGGCACACCCTGGGATGGTCAGCAGCTGGAGGATCTAGCGAGTCGCTCCATAGAGAAAGTAATCTGGCTCCTCTGCCTTCAGAAACAGGCCCAGGTACTGGACAGGAAAGTCAATGAACTGAAGGCAGAGTTAAAGGAGGTACAGAACCCAGCAGCTCAGGGCTATGGTAGCACATCTGGAGAAGCTCACTTATAAAGAGGTCCTTCATGGAAGTAGAACAGGTGGGAAGATAAATGGCTGTGATGGCCAAGTTGCTACAGTTCTCCGTGGACAGCATGCTGTACAAGGCCATCTCAGCGACAGCACGAAGGGGCTGAGTACATTCGCTGTCAACCAGGAAGAAATCCTGGAAGCCATGATGGAAGCCTATTCTCCCAACTGTAGAATACCCTACAGGTTGCAGGATATTCACAGACAGTCTGTGGCCTGTTTACACGAGTGCATGTGGAGGATACCTAGACCGGAATAACCTCCAGGGAGACGTGCCGGCCTGCTGGCTCCGCATCCTGGTGGTCAACAGTCTCCTGAGGCTGCAGACACAAGGCCAAGCTTTGGTTTGACTCCAAAGACCCCCAGGCCACCAAGGAGATGGTGGTAAGGAAGTTGTCCCGAGCATTTAGGAATGACTGGGGGGAATCAAGGGTAGGAAGCCTAATTAAAGTTACTGAGATTAAAACTATATTTAGCTTGTGTTTAACCTGTGTTCAATTTAATCGTGTATCTAAATACCACCCTCTGTATAGTTTTTTTTTAGATTAGATGAGATTCCCTACAGTATGGAAACAAGCCCTCCAAAGAGTAACCCACCCAGGCTCATTCCTCTACCCTATATTTACCCCTGACTAATGCACCTAACACTTTGGGCAATTTAGCATGACTAATTCACCTGGCCTGTGCATCTTTTGGATTGTTGGAGGAAGCCCAAACCAGAGCACCTAGAGGAAACCCATGCAGACACAGGGAAAATGTGCAAACTCCACACAGACAGTTGCCTGAGACTGGAATTGAACTCGGGTCACTGGCGCTGTGAGGCAGCAGTGCTAACAAGTTCATTGTGTTAATTTGACTGTTTATTACTTTTGTCTTTATTTCTTGTATTATACTTACCTTCCTTAGTTAATAAACACAGATTCTTTCACCTGAAACACCTGTCTACTGCCTTCTTCATTTCACATTCTGAAGTAAGTCCAGTGTCAGAACCAAGGACCTGGTGGGGTGATTCAAACCACCTAAAAATCAGCAAGTTAATGATCGCAAACCAGAAACCCAACATCCCTATATAAATAAATGTGATAAGAACACAGTTTATAAATTTATACTGATTGTATTACCATTCAGCACAATCCAACCTGGTATTTCATGAAAGTAATTAAATAAAATGTTCAGGGTGAAACGTTGCTTGCAATGATCTTACTTATAACATCAGTTCTTTTAAAAACTGTTCTTTTCCCCTAATAGCAGTATCATCAATGAAAAGAATGTGGCAATGTTGAATTTTCACGTGATTACCATGGAGTGCCCCCTTGTCTTTTAATGCAATGGGTCATCATGCAGTGCATTTCTGAATACATTCAAAATATAAATGCTTCAAGAAGACCATTGGTCCTGAAAGACAACATAGCAAAACAAGGGGCTTTTTTTGTATGTCTGTTTTATACATACTGCGTAATTTTTTTTAACCATCCTGCATAAATATTTAAAATGCCACAGGTGGCTTTGAGCAAAAATTTCAGCCCGTTACAGTTGCCTAGCTAATTCTTATTTAATTCCCAGCTCACCTCAATTATATTGAATACTAATTATGACAAAATTTAGAACATTACTTTAAAAATGCATTATTTTGCTATTTTGCTTTTGCTCTGCAGGCAGAAATAATGCAACTGTTCAAATAATGATTGGCAACTCAGCAATAATTCAGTTTTAAACTTATAATAATGCACTTCAGCCAGGTTCAAGTTCAGAATTGCAAAATTCAGTTCAGAATACATGAGCAAAGTATTAATTAGCTTGAAATTTACAGAGCATGACATTAATATTTAATTTTGTGGGTTGCATATGCACTTCAGCCAATTCAGCAGTTTACAGTTTGCTTAGCAATCAAATAGATTATAAACATAGATCATGCACGGATGTCTGTAAACTTGGATACTGATAATACAAAGATGTGCAGCTCCAAAGCGCCTCCTACTTACTGCTTGGTTTGCTTTGTGAAGGATTTTATTGATGCTGGAGGGAAATGAACAAGACTGCCCAACAGAAATCTCCTACCAACCCAAAACTACACTAAATGATCTCTTTCCTTTGTTACACAGTTCAAAAGACCCAATGGTCAACACACCAATGACTTCAATTTTCCATATTTCTCCCTTATCAGTTATGAACAGACTTCTATTGTGCTTTCAATTGATGTTATTACAAGACAATTCACATCCCATACTGAAACCTTCTATTCCCTGCCTGTTCATATGTTTGTCTAAATGCCTTGAGTTCTGAGGTAGGAGAAAGTGAGGACTGCAGATACTGGAAATCAGAATGAAAAGTGTGTTGCTGGAAAGGTACAGCAGTTCAGGCAGCATCTGAGGAGCAGGAGAACCAACATTTTGAGTATAGGCTTTTCTTCAGGATTCCTGATGAAGAACTTATGCTTGAAACATCAACTTTCCTGCTCCTCAGATGCTGCCTGACCTGCTGTACTTTTCCAGCACCACACTTTTGACTTTGAGTTCTGATACACTCATCATTAAGAAGGCATTTCAAGGTTTATCCCATTACTTTTGGTCTAGGGCTAACACTAACACTTTACTCTAAGGCTAATTGGTTCACTGTTCCCTTTTCAAGACCACTAGTCTATATAACTATTCTATTCCAATGAGTTCACAGGAGTGCTCAACACTCATCAGTAAAACTGAAACAAAAAGTATCCCTCTATAAGCTAGTGGTACTTACGTTAACTTTAAAAAAGTTATTGAAGTTTTTAACAAAATTTGAGGCCCCATTAATTCTCTTGTTAATTCAAGAAACAATCTAAGATAAACACAAAACAAAGACGCATACAAACCCATTCATTCTAAAGAAGGTTGAATTTTATCAAAAATTGGCTATCAGTTTTGGAAAGTTCCAAGAGGCTTTTGCTTCGTAACCTCTAATGAGTTATCTTGAACTATGCTTCACAACTTGTCTCACTAGCTATACACTATACCTCTAAGGTGCCCTGCTCGCAAAATCTTGTGCTCAGTTGTGCCTGAAAACTTTGCCACTGCTGGGCCCACCTGAGATTCTGAACATCAATTTCCTTTTTATAATGCAGCTGTGACCCAAGTCAAGCTCTGTCGGTCTGGAGCTGCTCTTCGCAATTGCTTGTGTGAAGAATTGACCAAGAGATGGCTGAGTGTTGTCCGTGCTTTGGACACTTAAATCAGTTTACATATTGAAAAATAATTTGAGCCAAGTGCTCTTGTTGCTGAGGATAACAAAGAGATGCAAAATGTGGTTTGTAGTTCAATTCAATTTCATCAACAAAATATTCCTTATTAAAAATACCACCTCAGCATTGCTCAAATTCCCACAATATTTACTCACTTTCTAGCTCTCTTTATCTGAGAAAGGATATTACCGGCAACACTCCACGTGTTAGAATCTCTTTTGTCTTGACATAGGACTGGCTCCCTAACACTAAGAAAGGCCTCGCAGTACAGGGTGGATCTTCTCCTGGGTTTTCTTAGGTGCCACGCAGTCCTCCACCATGTCTTGCTTTGAGTCTTCAATGAGTGAGTGGCTTCCGGGTGTGTATTTTTATCCCTTTTTGTCCCAAACATTCTAGAATGTTCAGTGACTTTTGACTAATGGTGTAATGAGTTGTGTTCAAATCATCCAATCATTGAACTATTGCTATACCAAGGAGGTGTAAAGTGTGTCCTCAGGCACTGGCTAGAAGTCAAGGTGCCAAATTTTCTGATTGATATTTTGACACTTCTTCCATCTCCTGAGGTTCAACATATAGACAACCTTGTTGATCTTTAAGGGGAGAAAGTGAGGTCTGCAGATGCTGGAGATTAAAGTTGAAACTTTATTGCTGGAACAGCACAGCAGGTCAGGCAGCATCCAGGGAACAGGAGATTCGACGTTTCGGGCACAGGCCCTTCTTCAGGAATCTACCTTGTTGATCTTTAAGGGGCCCTATTCTCTCGCTCATTGCTTTTTTGCTCCTCATGTACTTTTGAAATCTCTTTGAATTATCTTTAGCCTTATTTGCCAAGGTTATCTCATATCCCTTTTTTGCCTTCCTGAGTGCCCTCTTAAGAATACCCCTACAGCCTTTATACTCTTCAAGAGATTTATTTGATCCCGGTTTCTATTTCCAAAACATGACTCTTTCTTATTCTTTACCAGAACCTCAATATCTTTATTCATTCATTGCTCCCCACCTTTCCCAGGCTTATTCTTCACTCTAACAGGAACATAATGCCTCTGAACTCTCGAGATAACACTTTTGAAAATCTCCCACTTGTCAGTCGGCCTTTACCTATGAACAACCTACTCCAATCAACCGTGAAAGCTCCTGTCTCATATCATCAAAAATTGCCTTACCCTAATGCAAGCAAAATGCTTCTTCAAACGGTCTGCTAAAGTTTGTCTGAGTTTGTCATTGACATTGACAAAGGTCTCATTCCTTCTGTGGATGTCTACGAGCTCAATTAGACCTATCCTGTCTAGTATGTGTTTCCTAATACAAAGGCTGGTGTTTCGGATGTGACCTGTGAAGGTCATGTACTAATCTGGCATTGGGAATGTTGGTGATGGGCTGATCTCCCTTTCCCCTATACATCACCCTGCTGATGCCTGTGTTCAGGTTCTAGAATGCTACATTATAATTTAGAGTAGCAATTCTCCATTCGCCACACAAGACATGTTTGTTTGAATAAGTATGGTAGGGACACATGATTACTAAATTTCATCTGCTGATATTTATTGTGACTGGTACCTGGGAGCCTTATTCTTTCACAACAGTATACGGAAAAGTGCTATCGTATTCTAACCACATAAGTCTGCAGGTAATGTGGAAGATTTAAAACACATTTTTGATTCAGCACAATGATTGGGATACCCAGTGCCAGCCCCAGCACCAGGAATTGCATTACAATCGTCATTAAATTAGACCATGGTCAGTTTCCGTAATTGACAATTTGAAACATTGAGGTGTCTTTTCTTGTAATGCTCTGCCTGCTCGACACTGATCCAAGATGGGAGCTGTCATTGCTTATCCTGATTGAGGTTCTTTTTCAATTGCCAGATTATCCACTGGCCATTGATGCTGCATATGGTCCTATTCTGTGGCCTATTGTCAACAACTATCTGGATGATCCCGTTTATGGTCCTAACATGCTCTTCTAACACCATTACCAGGTGTTGCTCTGGCTGGTTTTCTTTCATTCTGCCTTCTGCATCTCTTTGGTGGTCCAGATTAATTTTATGTAAGTCTGTTTAACTTGACTGGGTTGGAAGTCTGAGCTTATTATCCAAGATTTGGAGGTGCCACTGTTGGACTAGGATGTACAAACTTAAAAATTACACAACACCAATTTATAGTCCATCAGGTTTATTTGAAAGCACTAGCTTTCGGAGTGCTACTCCTTTATCAGGTGGTTGGGATGGGATTGATTGTGGACACTCATGCTCTGTTAAAAGCTACCAAATCAAATAACATACCTCCTTTACTGTACCTTTTGGCCTGGGTTTGTCTGCCCCCCCATCAATCCCTAATTTTAGATTAGATTAGATTAGATTACTTACAGTGTGGAAACAGGCCCTTCGGCCCAACAAGTCCACACCGACCCGGCGAAGTGCAACTCACCCAGACCCCTACATTTACCCCTTACCTAACACTACGGGCAATTTAGCATGGCCAATTCACCTGACCCTGCACATCTTTGGATTGTGGAAGGAAACCGGAGCACCCGGAGGAAACCCACGCAGACACGGGGAGAACGTGCAAACTCCACACAGTCAGTCGCCGGAGGCGGGAATTGAACTCGGATCTCTGGCGCTGTGAGGCAGCAGTGCTAACCACTGTGCCACCGTGCCGCCCACAAATTTCTATCCTAATTGCTGGCGGGTTGACAAAAAGTTTAATTTCTCAAGTTGGGAAGGGCACCATCCTGTCAGCTTTTTCAAGGTATCTCTAAGTCACCAGTACCAATTTGTGATGTATGTTGTCATTCAAAGTTTTGCCTGTATGTTTCAAAAATACCTTATATGTGATCTTGGCGTAGTCCTCGGTCAAATGTGGAGGGGTGCTTTTAGCTCATTTTTAATTTTTTATTGGACTTGTTTCCACCGTGACCTTCCCAGAGCATCATTACCTAATTTCTAGTCCCTTCTCCAGGCCAGAAGCCAAATATCCCATTCCTGTACATCTGTTTATGAAATCCCACCAGTTACCCATTGTATCTAAGCTCTGGTTGCAATATCCTGAGCTTCTGATACACAATCCTTTGGTTGTTACACACAAACATCATGGATTTGTTGGGATGGACCCACAAAACACCATCCTCACATTCATCTGCCTCCAGTGAGTCAAACCACATATTGCTCAGACATGTGTTCTCTTGGGCAATTAGCGCTTCCAACAACCACATCCTGGTAATCCAGCCAACAATATCGACCAGGAGGCTGTACTCCATCATCCTGGAGAGGGAATCAAGGTGGCATCTGTCATTATCCTTGTCTAATATCTGACCAAGTTTAGATACTTACTGCCCTTCTACACCTGTGAAGATTTTTTTAACCCTTTCTTATCTTGGCCCATGCTCAGCCAGAGTCCTCCCAAAATTAGTTTTTATCAAATTCTCCCAATTCGTCTTTGTGCGTAAACTGTGTGTGTGTGTGTGTGAGAGAGAGAGAGAGAGAGAGCAGCCTCACTTCAGGCCTGACACTGGTTAATCCAAAAAGGGGAGGTCAGAGTAGGTTGGTACATTGGCACCATCAAAGGTTCAGATAATTCAAATTTTGGCAAGATGAAAAATTGTCAAGCCTGTGGAAAACCATTTGTTGGTGGGTGCTCTCAAAAAAACAAATGGGGGTCAGCTGTTGGCTCAAGTACGGGGATATTTTTGCCACCTTCATCAATGTTGCTCCCATAAACTGCATTGTATCAGTAATTGGATTAGTTGTCCTGGCTGTCCTGATGGGTTGTGATTAGTGAGTTCATCGAAGCAGGGTGTCGATAGTTCTGCTCTCTCTGGAAATGGAGATGGCAGTCCCCAGTCTTCATCATTTTTGAGTTTCTATGTACTTGTTCTTCCATTTCCTCCCAGTAGATCCTAGAATCACTGTCCCATCTCTTTTCTATTGTCTCAAATGCACACTCTTTTGCACAGAAAATTGGGACATGTAGTTTTCAATCTCATGCTGGTATTTTGAATGGTCTGCAGCACAGGCTAAATTTCCTTTGCCTGCCTGGTGTAGGACTCTGAGCATAACGTAGGATTTTGCATTTCTCAGTCAGCTTGTCCACAGCTTTTTTAAGTTGCATTCTGATTGTTGACCACATGCTGTGCCTCCTGGTACGCTTTACTACGCAGAGTCTGAAACTGACCCAAGTGTACCATGTTCACCTGGTTCCTCTGCTCCTGCTCTACTTCTTTGACTCTTTCCTTCTGCAATTCCTACTTTACTTCCTCCAGCTCCTTACTTGGCCTCTCATTCTCCTATTCTCTCCCTCTCAGCTGCTCCATACCACTGTTTAATCACTATATGCTGTTTGAGGTTTAAAGCATGTTTCCCTTCACCTTTCCACATTAACTACCAGTATTTCTGTCCCACAGGTCCCAGACCTGATACTTGCTTACTGCAATGGTCAACCCACTTGGGTCTCTTATCATTTAGTACGCCTTCCTCTTCTGGGAACTGTGTCATTTCTCCTATTGCTACCTTTCAATTTATTGCCCATTCTCTCTGTCACTCTGTCTCTCTCTCCCTTTCTCTTTTTTTTGCTCTCTCTAATTTTCAGTCATAGGATATGACCCTATATTAGCTGCTTTTCCACTTCTCTACTACTCTGGGTCCCTGATCCTTTTCACTATCTCTTACCTTGCTGTTCCCCAACACTATTCTCGCTTCTCAGTATCCTTGTGGGTCCTTTGACCCTATATTCTTCCTTGCCTCTGTTTTTTGTGGGTCCCTGACCTTTTACTAGCCTATGCTAGATTTAATTTTCTGTGGGTTCCCAGCCATGTACTAGCTCAGGCTGTTTCTCCTCCTCACATTACAAGCACTTGGTTTATGGTCTAATTATTGGTCAAAAACCTTCACCCATGAATCCTGGCCATCACATGATGCAGCTACTCTCTTAATCCAGGCTCTGGCTAGACGTAATTCAAAGCTGGGTTCTATTTTGGAGATTATACAGTATTGCTAATTCAAGCCTACCCGGGGATGTTAATGTTGTCCAGGCTTTGGATACTTTCCCCAGTTTATTTATTTAAAACACTTTACCCAGTCACTCTTGTCAGTGAAGTGGACAAAGGGACAAAGAATTCAGTTTGTGATTCAACTCAATTTTATTAACAAACTATTCCTTCTTAAAAAACACCACATGAGCATTTCTCAAGTTTCTGCAATATTTATTCTCTATCTACTTTGATCTGACTGAAAATGGATATTACCCACAATTTTCCATGTGTTACAGCTGGGCCGTTGGAATCTCTTTCATCTCTGATGGATTGCTGGCTCCCTTTCATGAAGGTGGGTCTTGCAGGTCAGGGCAGATTTTCTCCTGGTCTTCTTGTGTTGCCATATGGTTTTCTGCTATGAGTCTGACTGCAAGTCTTAACTGATATGGCAGCTTGCAGGGCTTTGTTTTTATCCCCTTTGCCTGAGACTTACACCAACACCCTGCTCACTGTTACCGTGCTGGAGAGGTGTAAGCTATATGCCATCAGGCACTGGCTGAAGGTCAAGGTGCCAAAATGTCTGATGGATAACTCAACAATACACAGACCTTGGGCTGGTTGTAGCTGGTTCCCCTTGAATATTTGTAACCTCTTTGATCTTGGTTTCCACTGTCCCTTATAGCCAATAGTTGCTAGCTGTTGACTTAAATTAGGTTAGTCAATTTCTGTCAGGCCTGATTTCTCTGGCTGTGGATAGGTTTGAATGTCCAAATTTGGGCCACATGGCTACATGAGAAAGAGAGATTAGCCCTCACTTAATCAACATGGATCTCTTGAAGATGGAATGGTGCAGAGGATGAACATCACCTTTCCTAGAGCTGCCAGAAGACACCATGACACTGGACACAGCCAACTTCATCCAAAGTTTCCACCCAGGTCAGTGCAGTATCCACAGTTTGGAGAAATGTTCAGCGATGCCTGTAAGACTGTGAATGGCCTTCTGTGTTACACAAAGGTAGGTGCCCCCATCTTCTCCGTGCTCCTTCATATTCAATCTAACTCTACAAGTGCAGTGACATCCCACCAAATTTGACGGTCTATCACTCTCAGTCTCATGCAGGAGCTTTCCAAACTCGCTCTCACCCAGCAACTACCACCTTATATTACAATCCCTGTATGCCCTCTGCATTGCCCACTCACTTGCAACATTTCACCAATGTCCCCTCCACCGGCACCAGCACTAATAGCTGTCTCAGTCACTTTCAAACTCAATTCTTGCCTTTGTCCTATTTTAGGAGAAACCTGCCCATAACTAAGTGGAGGCAATCAGGTTAGTTGGTGGTGCTGATGATCATCAACTCACCTCTACAGGGAAATAATTCTTGCCTTCATGTAAGAGGATATTCACTACAGATGTAACAATGTTAAAAGCTCCATGTCCCAGCAAACAAATAAGAATCATTATTGAATGTTTGTTGCTCTCCCATTAACACCACAATGAATATATTCTTTATTTGCTTGAATTTCTACCTCTGTGTGTAAATCATTCTCTCTTTTTCCACCTGCAGCCACTCACAGCATTTATTCAGTCTTCATCTACAAGACAGTGGCCCTGTAAGAGATTATTTCCTCCTGCACTTTTGAGGAATTAGAGACAGGAGTAACATCCAGAGAGATGTGAATATCTGAACTGAAGGAATGTGCAAGAGGAAGCTTTGCTGGTCCAACACTTGAGGAAGAAGTCACCGATCCTTTGAATTTCAATGGACATCTCATAAGACTGACCATGGCCCCCAAGCCCTTGACTGAATTTGGAGGGTCAGCCCTAATGGGTGAAAGAACAAACTCTTGACTGCACAGTTCCATAACTGACTTACTGTGAAATCTGGACCTATAAGATTTAATTTGGTCCATTAATGAGACTGTACAGGTACCTAGATGCCCAAAGTGGTCAATTGTTTCCAAGCACTTGGACTTACCCTAGATAGTATTCCTTACTGACTGTGCTAAGATTTCTGACTGAAAGCTGTCTCCTTTGGCCTGACCTAGGGTTACTTCTCTTAGACTTTGAAATATGAACATTTGGGCAATGTACATGTAGATTGTTTATTGTATATACCACTGCTACATGATGCAAGTGCAACACTGACATAGCATGGTGCCATATAGCAATATGACCACTTTCTTGACTGATGACTGCAGACAACCAAGACTGTCTGCTTGGCTTTATGTCTGCACTAAACAGTCAAGTAAGATAGGAATACTGTGAGTGTTTAAGTTCTGAGTGTGGTATCAAAGTACAAAATTACAAGACAAGACAAAGCACAGGTGTTATGAGCATCCAAGTAGGTTCAAAATAAATGACTGCTAAGTGATCAGATGAGAAGTCATGGGATGCAGCCTGATCCAATCCATGAGATGGCTCCATCTCCATATGTGAAGTATCTTGGCAGCAGCATTTCAGTGAAAGGTGGCGATGCACTCTGTGGTGCAGCATTGAAGTGTAGAACTGCATTGTAAGCATGCCAGAGGTGTAAGTATGACAATGCTTTGAGCCTGTGATTCACTCAACCAGAGTGGATAGAAGGGAATCTGTAGATTTGTTGTGCTTGGATGTTCAAGAAGATTAACTCATAAAATGTTAATTTATAAGATAGGGTTCTGGAGACAGTATATTAACATGGTTAGTGAATCGGCTAATGTGGAAGAAACAGTGTGCGGTGATAAGGTATTCTTTTTCAGATTGGCAATCTGTGACCAGTGGGGTTTCACAGTGCTCAGTGCAGAGACCACAACTGTTTTTGTCATATACTGATGGTTTGGAGGAAGGAAGTGAATGTACTGCAGCCAAAATGCAGATGACATAAAATATGTGGAAAGTTAATTTGTGAGAAAGATACAAATAATTTACAGAGAGATAGTTTAAGTAAACGATCAAAAAGTAGACAAATGAAATGTAATGTGGGAACATGTGAAGTTGTTGATTTTGGAATGGCGAACGAAAGGACAGATCATTATTTAAATGGAGAAAAACCTCTTAAAGCTGCAATACAAAGGAACTTGGGGTGTATGTGTACAAAACACAGAAAGCTAGCATGCAGTTGCAGCAGGTATTCGGGAAAGCTAATGGAATGTTGGCCCTTACTTCAAGAGGGTTGGAGTATAAGAGTATGGATGTCTTACAGCAACTGTACAAGATGCTAGTGAGACCACATCTGGAGTGCTGTGAGCAGTCCTATTCCCCTTACTTGAAGCAATATATTCTTCCGTCAGAGGCAGTTCAGAGAATGTTCATTAGGATGATCCCAGTATGGAGGGATTGTCTTATGAGTAAAGGTTAAACAAGTTGAGACAATACACATTGGAATTTAGAAGAATGAGATGTGATCTCATTGAAATGTACAAGATTCTTAAGGGGTTTGACAGGGTGAATGCTGAGAGGATGTAGAAGTTGTCTCAGAAGAAAGTGGTGCCAATTTAAGACTGAGATGAGGTGAAATTTATTCTCTGAGAGGATTGTACATCTTTGGAACTCCTTGGCATAGAGAACAGTGAGTGCAAAGTCCTTGCGTACATTTAAGACTGAGACAGATAGCTTCTTGATCAATAGGGGAATCAAGGATTTTGGGAAAAATGCAGGAAAGTGGACATGAGGAGTATCTGGTCAGCTATGATCTCATTGAATCATAGAGCATGCTCAAGGAGCTGGACAGTCTACTCCTATTTCTTATGGTCTTATGGTCTTGTGGATAGGGGGTCACATAGTCATTCCCATGAACGTGCCCTGAGAGATTGGTAACTACAGTCCAAGATAGAAGCCTGGAGAAGAAAGCGGTGAGCTGATGCCAGGCAATTGTTCTGCCTTCATGTCAGGAATTGGTGACATCTCATGCGTGAGAATAGAAAACCTCTGTATCAATGAGGCAAGATTAAATGCATGCAATTAGGCCTCTCCCAAATTATTATGAAAATTTTTGTCTTGCTGCTCAAATTTGGTTGGAGAATGATATTGAGAATCTCATTTCTGCTGACCTCACAGTATTGTTCAACTGATTTGTCATTGCCCAGTTTATTCGAGGATTTCAAACATTAAAAAAAAACAGATTATAAAACCATGAAAGCTGTAAGATAGTTGCACAGAAACCAGGAATACAATTTAAAGCTTCAGTTAAGAATTTAACACAATTATACAGAGTTAAAAAAGGACTGACAAATAATGTCTAAAAAGCTCAACAGTACTTCAGGTTATAACATAATTCATGAGAACAGAAATACAAGCATTAAAAAAAGCAGATTCAAAGCAATATAAAAATGATACCGATTTAAAATACCAATCTAGTAATAAGATTATTCTGAGCATTGGGGAAAAATTGTAAGAAGAGATAAAACTTTCTAGCAGACATGAAGTCAGACAAAGATCATACAGAGCAAAGGATTAGAATTCATGGAGGTGACAGTCCTTAAGATGTTAAGATGCAACAGTACTTCTAAATTACACATGGAGCTGAGCAAATCGATATGCAATTATTTTTCAATGGGGCCAATTGTGAATGATGTTACTAAGAGATAAAACAACAAAGAGAAAATTTTCTTAAAATTTTTGATAGTTCCTTCACTTTTGGAGCAAATAGAATTCTTGAGTTAACAAGATTTAATAGAAGAGTTCACCTTTTAGAAAACAGTCTGTAGATAATTTCACTTCTGACTTGTACAGAATGGTGGAAAATTATGGAGTTTGAAATCAGAATTTGTAAAATATAAATTGATTGTTGGAATTGTTGATGGAACTTTGAACGGTTTATTGAAGCCCAAGAAATGTTTATCTTTGGAGAAAGTTGTTCAAATCATGCGGAAGCAGAAACAAGAAAGACTAAGATCCTGAGGAAAAATAACCAACTCTATCTCAAAAGGTCAACTGTACCTGTGACTTTTTTAAGGTATGGACACGTGAGGGAGCTGTATGTCAACTTCACACAGAGAACAGGCCAAATGTACAATACAAAGAATCAATCTGAGCACCGTAGGAATCAAGGTTTCACAGTTTTAGATAATGGTAACCTTCATGAGGAATGTTACACATCCAAGCTGTAGATCACTTCCATAAAGTATGCAGATCTAAGACACAGTTCATAACATTGGAAACATTGGTTGTTACATATACAAAATGGTATACACAGTAGGACATCTGTGTTTGCTCAAAGATTTATCTGCATTTGCTAAAATACTTCAACTGGAGAAAATACTAAAGGCATTCCTAGAGGAATTAACAAATGCAAATGAGCCATAGAACATGTATACATCTCTGGACTCCTGTTGATTTTCCTGGATATAGCTAGATTGTATGTTTGTCTGTGGTGTTGACTATCCTGTTTATTGGTCCTCCTGTACTTATTGTAAGCCAGCTGGACCTCATAGAATACAGGTTTCCTGACTGGGGCTGTTAATCTGGTCCATCAGGGAGCCGTGGTTGACAGATAAAAAGAGGAGTAATAGGGATTCTGACACTCTGGGTGTTAACTCTGAAGAGGCTGTGTGAGAATCAATGAGTTTTCACATGGAAATAAAAGGTGACTTGATGACAGGATTCCAGCCTCTGAAGTTATTTCAATGATGATGAAAGTAAAGTATATTCCTGAAGAAACTCACTCACAATGGTGATCTTTAGCTGGGGTAAGCATTTCTTGCAAAATACTATTATTTGGGAAGCTTGACATTTTCAAACCTGCCATTGAAGACTGGGCCCTGCATATGGAAAGAATGCATCATTTTTCCAGGCAAATTACAATTGGGTAGAAGAAAAGCAATGAATGATTTCCCTGACAGCCTGTGGACTCACAGCTTTTTCTGTTTCAGGAGCCTGACTTTCCCTGAGGCAGGTGGTACTAAAACCTTACAACAGTCAACAAATTTTGCTGAGGAATATTATGACTCAAGGTTGCTTTTAATTCTCAGAAACTCTTGGTTTTACTCAGCAACTTGAGAACCAGGGGAATCTGTGTCAGGATTTTTGACTATGTTAGACAACTGGCAGAGCATGTGACTTTAATTTATCCCTTAATGAGATGCTTTGAGACGAGTTGGTATTTGGGATTACTGATGTAACCATGCAAAAGTGCCCACTGGCTGAAGCCCAACTGGACTTCAGGCAATACAACTGTCTTTATCAATGGAAAATCCAACAAATAGAGCATATGAGTTGCAGAGTATTCCGATGGAAGTGGACATCCTCGCCAGTCCAACTGAAATTGGGGAATATCACTTGAGTGAAGGCAATTGCTTAGACTCACACGGAGCATCTCCTGATCAGAGGGACTCTAGGTTGGTCCACAGCAAAACACCAAAACGAAGCCAAATCTTGGCCAAACATTTAAAATTTCCTTCAGGATCTGGGCTGGCAGGTGAGGTGTCTTTCACAAAGCTGGACAAGAGCCATGCTTACTTGCATTTGTGTTCAGATGAGGATTTCCAGAAGTACACAAAAATTAATACTCATAACATTTTTAAACAATAATTTCCATTTAGGGTATCATCAGTCTGTTAAATTTTTCAGGGGACTTTGGAAAACATTTTGCAAGGTCTGCCTCAGGTTGTCACTTATTTATATAATGTGATAATAATAGGAAAGACTAATAAAGAACATTTGGAGAACTTGGACATAGTCCTTAGACATTTTTATCTGAGGCACGCATATGCCTAAGAAAGGAAAACATTATGTTCCAGGCTCCCCAATTGACTGACTTGGGCTACAGAACCAACAAGACTGGTTTACACCCATTGGAAGATAAAATGAGGGTGAGCAAAAATGCACCGGCTCCATGTCTATCCAGGAGCTTTGGTCATTTTTTGGGCTGGTAAAATATTTCATAAAGTTCATACATAACCTAGTTTCCATCCTGGCACCTTTGCATCTGGTCCTAAAAAAAGGATCAGTCTTGAAAATGATTGTGTAACCAAGCCAAATCTTTCAGTGAAGTAAAGAAGCAGCTATCATTCCTTGGCACACTATGATCCCAAGTGAGATCTGGTATTGACCTACAATATCTCCTGCACGGCATCAGGGTAGCATTAGCTCATAGGTGGCCATATGAAGAGGAGCGCCCAATAGTGTATTTATCCAGGACTTTGGCTAATGCAGAACATAAATATGCCCAGATAAAGAAAGAAGGCTCGGCAGTCATATTTAGAATCAAGAGGTTTAGCAATACATTTAGGGATTACATTTATGACCACCATAGGTTTGCTTAAAGAGGACAAAATAGTGCAGACAATAGCATCAGGCTGAATTCAACTGTGGGCTCTAATACTAAGTGCATATTACAAGTACAAGTTAGAGCATTGCCTGGAAGCCAAGTTGTAAATGGAGATGCATTAAGCCACCTTGCATTGACAGATACACCACCATTGCTGGAATGATTTTTAATTTTTTTTGGACATGCTCTCAGCCACTGCTGATAATATCAGATTTTGGAAGGAGAAAGATCTGGTCCTGTCAAAACTGAAACAACTGGTGGTGATGGGGGAAATTAAGTGACTGTCACAACCAGAATTGAAACCATCTTGGACCTGGAGAGACCAGCTCACAGTAGAGGATGGCATATTTTTATGGGGAGCAAGAGTGATTGTCCCAAGCAAAGCTCACTGCTAGATACGAGCTGACCTCCACCACGGTCAACCAGGGATCTCTAAAGTGAAGACATTGGCTAGAAGTTATATCTGGTAGCCAAGTTTGGATGCAGACATAGCCATATTGGTGGGGAAGAATCCAGAGTGCCAACAAGGACAAAAATTACCTCCAGCGAGTCCCCCACATCTGTGGGATGGCTGGATAAACCTTGGACTCATTTGCATGTTGACTATGCAGGTTCTTTCTTGTGCTCAATGTTCTTTTGTCATGGTAGACACCTACTGAAAGTGGTTGGCACTGTATAAAGTTCATTTGTCAAACACCAGGTGGACAGTAGAAAACCAGTGTGCATTGTTTGCAATAAACAGACTCCCAGAGTGTTAGTTACAGATAATGGACCACTGTTTCTTGGCAGGAAATTTGGGTATTACTAAAGTCAAATGAGAGTTGACATACAAGGACAGGTTCATACCATCCATTCTCCAATGGCCTGACAGAAAGAGCTGGCTTGAAAAAACAGCCTACATCCTCACTAGAACCAAGCTGTCACTGTTCTTGATTATATGACCATGCCACATGCAACTACAGGGATAACGCTGGCAGAGTCATGAATGGGTAGAAGACTCCACAGCAGCTTATATCTAATCTTCCCAGACTTGGAGTGTGGTGATGAAATGGCATCAGGATCACCAGTGCCTGACCTGAGACTCTGGTCAGTGAGAGAGAGAGTTTATCACAGGGGATGAAGTTTGGTATAAGATCCGTGGAAATGGCCCCACTTTGGGTAAGAGGCATGGTCAACATGAAGTCAGGACAAGTGATGTATGATGTTTGGATCAGTGCAGTGGACATCAACTAGCATATGGATCATATAAAAGCCGGGAACTCTCAAATGTGCAGGAGCAAAATATCAGCCTCTCTATCAAGTGTTGACGAGCTTTCTAAATCTGAGATGGACATGATCAATGTAGCTAGATCAAAGCATCTGCCAGCAGAAGAGAGAGTGAATTTCTATCAAGGCATTTCTGGTGCAAGAGGTGAGCTTCCATGTGTGACACGTGGCCTGAATCAGACACCAAGTCAGAGGAACCTGACCCAGTACTAAAATGCCCGAGGAGCCACTCCAAGAAAAAAATGTGTAAATAAAAGATGATTTGGTGATGGGCCTCTGTGGAATTGTTTCATCTCCTCCTGTTCATGAATATTTCACACATTTTAGTTGTTTTGTATATGTAGGATTCATCACTGTACTTAAAGTACTCCAAATCATTGACCAAGCAGACCATCTTGAATAATATTGGAGCATGTTGTTGGTCTATATAGGAAGTGTGGTGAAATGAGATAAGATCTAGTGCCCTATATGTGTGGTCTGGGGCAACGTCAGCTAACATTCTTTATTATATGAGTATAGAATAACAGTGTTTGGAGACATTCTAATTCAAAGTCAATCCCATGTGTTTTTTTTATGATATTGTGGTTCAAAATGGCCCAAGTGATAAGGCAAAATGAGAATCTTTATCTCGCTCTAAATTTGTTGAAAAAATAGGTTCAATTGTGGCATGATACATTTCTGAATGCTGATTAGATTTTCCTACGAGCTGCCTCTAGAGCATTTTCAGTCTGTAATTTTCTTTTTCTTCAATTCTCAGTTGTTGAATTTTTCCTTTATTGATCGAAATTAAGAGGAACTTTTCACCCACTATGACTTCTACTGAAATCAGCATCAAGCTAATGAGACTATATGGAGAATAGTTCACAAAATGTAATACAATTTATCACATTTTCAATAAATGGATGCTAATATTCGAGTCTGTTAATTGTTGTCATTTCAAATAGAAACGTTTCTCATTGTTAGGCAATTATGCCAACTTGTCAATGGGGAGTTTCACATTGTTTACTTTAAGTTAGCAATCCAAAATGGTAAATAATGGAAGTTTCACATGTTATAATAATTGAATAATACAAAATGAGAAAAATTACAGCAGCGTTCATTTAAAGAGTAAGTCTCTTTTTAAAATTCTCAGGATGCAAAGTTACCAAAGCTACATTTATTGCTTTCCTTTCATTATTCTGAGAAACTATTGTCAGATGAGTACCAGTGATAATGACATCCCCATGGCTATCACGTAAGACATTCCTAAATCTT
Source organism: Chiloscyllium plagiosum (assembly GCF_004010195.1). Classification (NCBI taxonomy): domain Eukaryota; kingdom Metazoa; phylum Chordata; class Chondrichthyes; order Orectolobiformes; family Hemiscylliidae; genus Chiloscyllium; species Chiloscyllium plagiosum. The sequence continues at coordinate 40,581,627 of NC_057715.1, forward strand.
ATCATGGCAACAATAACACAATGGTGATTTGTATCCAAATCTGAAATGGTGTACAACTCTGGTGAATTAAACCATCTTCAGTGTCAATGATCTTTCTTCCATTGTAAACTCAGAAGTAGGGATATTTTCTAATTAATGCGCAATGTTCAGCAGCATTTGTGACTGTCTGATACTGAAGCAGTCTGTGACCATATGCATCAAGACCCTGCCCAAGTTTGGATTGAAAAATTAAAAAGAACATTCACATCACGTGTGTGCCAGACAATGACCAATAAGTAAGGATGTAATCATCACTCCTTGACATTCAATGGAAGATATAATTCAGCTGTATGGATTTGAGGGAAAATTGTGCCTTGCTCTCCAAAGCCTGCCTATGATCTATAAGGCAAAAGTGGGTACTGCAGATGCTGGAGATTAGAATCAAGATTAGAGTGGTGGTGGAAAGGTACAGCAAGTCAGGCAGCATCCCAGGAGCAGGAAAATCAATGTTTCAGGCAAAAGCCCTTCATCAAGAATGAAGCTGGGAACCTTGGGGGTGGAGAGATAAATGAGAGGGGGTGGGGCTGTGGGGAAGGTAGCTGAGAGTGCAATAGGTGGAAGGAGATGGGGGTAAAGCTGATAGCTCAGAGAGAAGGATGGAGTGGATAGCTAGGAAGGAAGACTGACAGTTGGGACAGGTCATGAGGATGGTGCTGAGCTGGCAGGTTGGAACTGGGGTAAGGTGGAGGGAGGGGAAATGGGAAAACTGGTGAAGTCCATATTGATGCAATGGGATTGAAGGGTCCCAAGCCGGAAGATGAGGTGTTCTTCCTCCTGGCGTCGGGTGGAAGGGAAGTGGCGATGGAGGAGGTCCAGGACCTGCATGTCCTCGGCAGAGTGAGAGGGTGAGTTGAAATGTTTGGCAACGGGATAGTGGGGTGGATTGTTGTGGGTGTCCTAGAGATGCTCTCTGAAGAACTCTGCGAGTAGGCGTCCTGTCTCCACAATATAGAGGAGACCGCATTGGGTGCAATGGATACAGTGAATGACATGTGTGGAAGTGCAGGTGAAACTTTGATGGATGTGGAAGGCTCCTTTGGGGCCTTGGATGGAGGTGAGGGGGAAGGTGTGGGCGCAGGTTTTGCAATTCTCCGGTGGCAGGAGAAGATGCCAGGAGAGTAGGGTGGGTTTTTAGGGGGTGTGGACCTGACCAGGTCCTTTCCCAATTCCTCTGCCTCTGCTGCATCTGCTCTCAGGAGGACCAGTTACATCACAGAGCACACCAGATGGCCTCCTTCTTTAAAGATCATGATTTCCCCTCCCACATGGTTGATGGTGCCCTCTAGCACATCTCATCCACTTCTCACACCTCTGCACTCGAACCCCATTCTCCCAACGCAACGAGGACAGAACATCCCTGGTCCTCACTTTCCACCCCACTAACCTCCATATACATTGCATCATCCTCCATCATTTCTGCCATCTACAAATGGACCCCACCACCAGAGATATATTTCCCTCCCCACCCCCATCCGCTTTACCGTAAAGACCATTCGCTCCACCTCATCAGGTCCATGCCCCCTAACAACTCACCCTCCTCTCCTGGCACCTTTCCCTGCCACCACAGGAATTGCAAAACCTGTGCCCACACCTCCCCCCCGTCCTCCGACCAAGGCCAAACGGAGCCTTCCACATTCATCAAAGTTTCACCTGCACTTTCACGCATGTCATTTCCTGTATCCGTTGCTCCTGATGTAGTCTCCTCTACACTGGGGAGACTGGATGCCTACTCACAGAACGCTTCAGAGAACATCTCCGGGATACTTGCACCAATCAACCCCACCACCTCGTGGCCAAACATTTCAACTCCCCTTCCCACTCTGCCAAGGACAATCAGGTCCTGGGCCTCCTCCAGTGCCACTCCCTTACCACCCGACACCTGGAGGAAGAACACCTCATCTTCTGCCTCAGCTCCCTTCAATCCCATGGCATCAATGTGGATTTCACCAGTTTCCTCATTTTCCCTTCCCCCACCATCCCCAGTTCCAACCTTCCAGCTCAGCACTGTCCTCATGACCTGTCCCATCTGTTAATCTTCCTTCCCACCTATCTACTCCACCCTCCTCTCCGACCTATCACCTTTAGCCCCACTTCCATCTACCTATTGCACTCTCAGCTACCATCCCCCCAGGCCCACCCCACTCCTATTTACCTCTCTGCCCCCGGGAGTGCAATGGATAACTCACGACTTGCCTAGATGATTGCAGGTCCAACAACACTGAAGAAGCTTGACACCATCTATGAAAAAGCCGACTGCTTGACAGGCAGCATCCTCCATCAAAAGCACTCAGCATCAGCAGAATATACCATCTACAAGATGCACTGCAGAAATTCACCAAGACTCCTTTGGCAGCACTTTCCAATCCCATGACCACTTCCATCTAAAACACCGAGAGCAGTAAATGCGTGGGAACATCAGCACTCGTAATTTCTTCCTCAAGCAATTCACCATCTTCAAGTGGAAACATTTCACTCTTAATTCAGTGACACTGAGTTAAAATTCTGGAACTCCCTCCCCAGTGGTATAATGGGGCTACTACACTAAATGCCTCAGTACATGAAGGCAGCTGATCATCTCAAGGATAACTAGAAATGGGCAATAAGGGCAGGCCCACGTGAGGCCACCACCCATCATGTACTCGGCAGGTACTCATGTGACTCAGCCAACATTGTCTATCTCGTACGTTGCTGGCAAGGATGCCCGAGACTTGATACATTGGTGAGACCAAGCAGACGCTACGACAATGCATGAATAGATGAATGGACACCGCGCAACAACTGCTAGACAGGAATGTTCCCTCCCAGTCAGAGAACACTTCAGCACTCAGGGACATTCGGGCTCGGACCTTTGGGTGACCATCCTCCAACGCAGACTTTAGGAATTGCAACAAAGCAGTGTGACTGAGCAGAGGCTGATAGCCAAGTTTGCTACCCATGAGGATGGCCTCAACCAGGACTGTGGATTCATATCACACTACAGGTGACCCCACTACACTATACACACACACACACACCCATGGGGTGAATTTGCAGAATTATATTTGCAGATACATTCTATTTTTGCTCAAAAAACACACAGCCTGCAGGCAGTCAAAGCAGGCAGAAAATCCATATAATAGTTTATAAATTCCTACTTTGGAAATAGATCCAGTCTGACTCAAGATTAGGATGCAGACAGACTCTGACCTTACATCTTTAATACATTGTCTGAGCTGAGATGTCACCTTTTCTTATAAACCTTAAGTTATCTCGAGAATGTAACTTAAAGGAAGTTCTGAGATTTATATATTAATGAACCAAAACCTGCAATTAATTCTAAAAGAGGGAAGACTTAATAGCAATCTAGGTTTGTTCAATATATTATTTTAATTGCATGACACTGTGATCGTTTGCTATAAATCATATGTCTGCTGATCCTGCCCACTAGTTACCTGATGAAGGAGCAGTGCACTGAAAGCTAGTACTTTCAAATAAATCTGTTGGTTTATAACTGGTGTTGTGTGATTTTTCACTTTGTCCATCCGTGTTAAACACTGCTACCACCATGTCATGACTACAATGATGTTGGGAAAGGAGTCCCAGAGTTTTTACACCCAGTGAAGGTAAAGGAACAATGTTCTAATTCCAAGTCTAGAGGGTGTATAACTTGGAGAAGATCCTGCAGTTGTTGCTGCTCCTACATTCTGTTGCCCTTGTTTTTCTGGGTAGGAAAGTTCACAGATTTGGAAGATGTTGTCAGAGGACCTTCAACAAATTACTGCAATGGATTTTGTAGGTGGAACATACTGCTGCACTGTACTTTGATGAAGGCAGTGAATGCTGAAAGGGGTAGGTAAGGAGCAAAACAAGCGGGCTGCTTTGGCCTGGATGCTGCCATACTTTTTGAGTGTTGTTGAAGCTGAAATCATCCAGTCAAATGGGGAGTATTCCATCACATTTCTAACTTATGCCTTGTACTTGTTGGAAAGCTTTAGTGAATCACTGTGTGAGGTCTACACTGTAGCATTTGCTCTGCACAACCTGCATCACTATGGAAGCATTTCATGATCTTTTAAAGCAATAGTTATATATGTCCGGTTTACAATAATGTGGAGCTCATTGAGAAACTTTAAGGTGATATTGTTCCCAAGCAACATTTTCCCTCATCCTTTTTGGTAAAAAATGATTGCAAGCTTGAAAGTTGCATTGACTCATTGCTGTTCTGCACACTACAGGAGGGGCAGTCTATTACTACTTAGACCAATGAGAAAGGTGTGGATGGCTAACCCAATGGATGGTGTGCTTTATTGTGAATATTTTGGAGATGCCAGTGTTGGACTGGGGTGTACAAAGTTAAAAATCACACAACACCAGGTTATAGTACAACTGGTTTAATTAGATGAAGGAGCAGCGCTCCAAAAGCTAGTGCTTCCAGTTAAACCTGTTGGACTATAACCTGGTGTTGTGTGATTTTTAACAATATTCACAATGTTAAAAATCACACAACACCAGGTTATAGTCCAACAGGTTTAACTGGAAGCACTAGCTTTTGGAGCGCTGCTCCTTCATCTAATTAAACCAGTTGTACTATAACCTGGTGTTGTGTGATTTTTAACTTTGTACACCCCAGTCCAACACTGGCATCTCCAAAATATTCACAATAAAGCACACCATCCATTGGGTTAGCCATCCACACCTTTCTCATTGGTCTAAGTAGTAATAGACTGCCCCTCCTGTAGTGTGCAGAACAGCAATGAGTCAATGCAACTTTCAAGCTTGCAATCATTTTTTACCAAAAAGGATGAGGGAAAATGTTGCTTGGGAACAATATCACCTTAAAGTTTCTCAATGAGCTCCACATTATTGTAAACCGGACATATATAACTATTGCTTAAAAGATCATGAAATGCTTCCATAGTGATGCAGGTTGTGCAGAGCAAATGCTACAGTGTAGACCTCACACAGTGATTCACTAAAGCTTTCCAACAAGTACAAGGCATAAGTTAGAAATGTGATGGAATACTCCCCATTTGACTGGATGATTTCAGCTTCAACAACACTCAAAAAGTATGGCAGCATCCAGGCCAAAGCAGCCCGCTTGTTTTGCTCCTTACCTACCCCTTTCAGCATTCACTGCCTTCATCAAAGTACAGTGCAGCAGTATGTTCCACCTACAAAATCCATTGCAGTAATTTGTTGAAGGTCCTCTGACAACATCTTCCAAATCTGGCCACTTTTCTCTGCTGCCTGTCCCGAAGTCCACCTTGGAGGATGGTCACCCGAAGGTCCGAGGCTGAATGTCCTGGACCAACGAAGTATTCCCCAACTGGGAGGGAACACTTCTGTCTGTTGATTGTTGTGCGGACTGCCATTGCACTGTACACACTCACAGATACTCCTACACACACACACTCTCACACACACACTGGCACTCCTATACACACATACTCACGGACACACATACACACAGACGCGCACACAGACACCCACACACACCCTTACAGACACACACTACCACACTCACACATGCACCCCCTCACAAACTTAAGACACTCTGCACTCACTACATATGCACATACACTTTCTCACACTCACAACGCCCAACCCAGACAGACACACACACACACACAGACAAAGACCCACATGTACACATATATTTTGTGGGGTGAATTTGTACTTTCAGGGTTACATTGTACTTTGCTCAAAAACTGCATGTATTCATGTAGAACTCTGAGCTCAAAAACTGCATGAATTTATGTAAAACTCCGTTCTCCCACTTTTTATATTAGAATCAATCTGAACATCATGGCATAGACAGAGAACATAGGGAGCCAACACCTTCAACATATTGTCTAGCTATCACCATTGTTAACAGCTAACCCGAGAATGCAACTTTTTTAAAAAAAAGGTTTTGTGATTTACGCATGAAAGAAGTGAAACTATCACTGTATTCTAACAGTCGAAACGCTTAACAGACAATTAATTTTTTAATGTATAATTTCAGTTACATCACACTGTAAATTTTTGCTATAAATTCTGTGTTAGGATTGAGCTCTCCACTATCACCTGATGAAGGAGCATCGCTCCAAAAGCTAGCGTGCTTCCAATTAAACCTGTTGGACTATAACCTGGTGTTTTGTGATTTTTAACTTTGTACACCCCAGTCCAACACCGGCATCTCCAAATCGTGAATAATGTTAAGTTTCACAAGTGTGGCAGAAGTTGTACACATCAGGGAAATGGACAGTATTCCATCATAATCCTGATTTGTGCCTTCTCAGTTTGAGAAGTCATGAGGGGAGGCATTGCTGTAAAGTACCCAGCAGCTGATCTGTGCTTGAACTACACCCTTTCCATGGCTTGTGCTGATCTGCTTCTGGTCAGTTATGAACTCCTTTCAATTCCAGGAAGTCAATTAACTGTGCAGAAGTAATGTCATTGACGATCAAGAGGAAGTGATTATGCTTGTTAGAGATAGCAATTTTTTTGATATTTCTATGGCATGAAGGTTAGTGATTGCTCATTACCATGCTAGCCTGAGGACACTATCTTAAGGAGCTTATTATGGACCAGGTCAGACTGCCTCAAAACATTTCAAGAAAGTAGGCCGGGCCCTAACTTTTCTAGTTGTTTTAAGCCGGTGTACTGTGGATATTCCAGGAGAGATGCAGCTGGTCAAACCACTTTAAACATAACAAAATTTATGTGCAATATTACCAAAAGAAACACAAACAAAAGAAAAGAGAATACCTAATAACTTTACCTATCCGAAAGCCAGCAGACCATCCCAACTTAATGCTGCTGTTCCAAATACTTGCAACAATCCCCATAAACATCCCTTTGCACAAAAGGTAAAATCAAACACAGGGTCTTACAGGAAAGAGGTCAGTGAGAGAGTACCAGCCTATACCTGCTTCTTTGGGTCTAGTAGCTTTTTCAACTGTCTGACTGCTCTCAATGAATAGCCAGATCAAAGAAAAGCTGAGATGACAGAACTGGCTGCTCTCCTTTCATTGTACAAGTGTTTTTTTTTAAACTTAAAAGTTTTTTGCCTGAGGCAGTATCTGTAAGCTATAATCAAATTGGCCATATAATCTTTCAACCCCAGACTTCTTAGAAAGTGCGCTTTTATGACCTCCTGAAAGAAAAGAAACTAAGGACAACATAACCTTATTAAAGAAGCAGCATTGTCACAAGCTTCTTCAACAATGTAATGGAACTGAGAGGATTAGTTTTCACTGACAAAGCCCGATCCTATGTGTTAGCCACTGGAAGGTTTGAACTCATGATTGTTATTAACTATTCCTGAAGAATTCCTGATTGTTATTCCTGAAGAAGGGCTTATGCCCGAAACATCGATTCTCCTGTTCCTTGGATGCTGCCTGACCTGCTGCACTTTTCCAGCAACACATTTTCAGCTCTGATCTCCAGCATCTGCAGCCCTCACTTTCTCCGCATTGTTATTAACTAGTCAATCAGATTCAGTACAGTAACACATTGTCAAGTTGTACCTTGATGACAGTCAGTTGACATCCAGTTCTCATGTCTTTATTTGTATCTAATACTTAGTACGGTCTTGAGTTGCATGATTTTGTCAGATCCTAAACTGAACATCATTGAATAAGTTCTTGTTGTTTAAATGTTACTTGATAATACTGTTAACAGTTTCTATCACTCTGATGATGCATGAACATTGTTTGAAAGAGCAGAAGTTGACTCGGTGTGTTTGCTGCTAAATACAGCCAGTTGTCAAAGTTGTCTTTGAATGTTTTGTGAATCCTTTAACTTTAACAATTGTATGTTCCAACATTAAGCATGCATGTGGTTCCACATTTAGCCTTACTGGGTTAGTACCTTATTATCAGATACGGGTGGTGCTGCCTTCAATATGCTCATTCAGACTTGTAAATGACTGGCCATCGGACTTGACAGAGTGGTAGAAGTGTGCTAAATGTTGGGCTATGATATCATGTATTGGGCTGGTGTTCATATTTACAGTGGCTCATGGATGTTCCGTGTAGTGCTGCTAAATCTATTCCTCATCAATCCAATTTAGCACAGCAGTTTTGCCACACAACATTATGCAATATATCTACATTGTGGTTTCGACAAGCAGTAATCACTCTTACCAGTGCTGACATGGACAGATGGGCCTGTGACAAATAGATTGGGGAAAAATGAAGACAAGTGGTGACCTCGTGCTGGTACTCTCACCACCTGCTGCAAGACCAATCTGGCAGCAATGTCCTTCAGGGCTTGATCACCTACATTGCAGGCTGTGTAAGTTGAGCTCACTTTAGTTGTATTTTTGAGCCAGATGGGTATTTATGATGATGCAAACAAAGCTTTACATCCAGATTTTTTGTTTGTTTCGAATTGAATTCTAATTCTCAGATTGCCAAGCTGGAGCTTGTCTGAGGTTTTCAAATCAAATCTTTTGGATCACTTGTGGAAATCAAGGTTTAACCCAACACAGCAGTATCAAAGTCCAGGTCTTATTTTGGAAACATATTTCAAAGCAAGCCGTTAAATCTTTATATGCTTAAATCCTGTTATTGCATGAAATCATTTTTTAATGAAGTAGAATAGTAACCGTTGATCTATGGTTTATATATATTTTCACTAAATGCACAAAAAATGTTTATGGATATTATCTTCTACCTGGGCCCAAACTAATCCAGTATAAACACATCAATGTACATGTAATCGTTTATGCAGCAATTGACGGTTAATCAGTCAATGTAAATGAAGTTGTTTGCTCAATATATTATACTCGGATACTCTTGTTGAATAGTTTAGTAGCACTTCTAATCAACCTTTTCAGAGATGTTGCTCATTGTCTTCTAGAGAAGGTGGAACTTGAATCTGGGCCTCCTGGCTCTGAGTTAGGGATACTACCACTGGGCCATAGGAATCCTATTGAATGATTTGATTCATTTTCATTTTCACCTGTTCAATGCAATACTTGCGCATTGTAGAACCTATCCAGTTCATATTCAAATTAAATACTTCCCTAATCAATTTGTTCAGACATGTTATGACATACCTCTGGAGCAGGTAATAATTGAACCTGAGCCTCATAGCTCAGAAGAAGAGATACTACCACTTAATGCTCCGTCTCAGTTGCAAGACTGCTCTGATATTCTGCACAAGGTCCTCAGTGCAGTATTCTGATCGTGGCATTAATTCCTGGTTCCAGAGTATTCTGTTGTACACAAGCCTCGGACAACCAATTGGCCAGCAAGAAAATTAGATTGTAGACTGCTACAACTATACCACAAGAGCCTGAAGGTAAATCAGACCAGTGCTCTATGGTTCGAGGACACTTAATTTGTAAGCACATCTGCAGATAAATAACCGTGTGTCACCAATGCAGAAATCCTTTCATTTTCATCAAAAAGAAAGGATTGGTTAGCAAGAATATAAACAGCCATCATTTATGACATTGAGGTGACACTAATAAATTAACCAGTCACACAGCATGTTACCCATCAAGGTAGCAGAGGTGAGAGCACACTACTAAATGATTGAAATCGAATCTGACAAATCTGTAAAAGTTGTGGTTTGCAAAATTGAGGCCAACCATAAGACAAGATTTCTCATTAGAGGGGCAACTCAGTGAGGCTGCTGCTCCTAAAATTCCTACAAGGAAGGAAACTGCTGAAAGACTCCACCAAATGCTCTGCCAATCCAACAAGGTAAATATATCTTCCAAAGTTGCTGAAGTTGTCTGGAAAGGAATTTGAGTATTAGCTTCCTTAGGTGATGGGGAGGTGGTAGTTGGTGGGCAATATCCAGCACAGCAGTGGCAGCTGCAGCAAAGGAAACATGGTTTGCAGCTGAATGATGCTGAGAGGATGGCTAGGGGCCAGGAAATAGGTGAAGATAATAACCTCTGCTTCGGGTGTTTGGGCATTGTGTTCTAGACTTTATGGAGCAGCAGGGACTCCAAAGATTCTGAATGCATGTCACAGACCTGTGTAGCCATCTAGAAGAGTCCTCAAGTCCACAAAGAGTGGCTGACTGTGTATTATGTTTAAATGAGAAAAGTAGCCCATGTGTTGTATTACTTGACATCCAGATCATTTTGAGTTGAGCCGCTGATACCTGGAGAATCTTGCAAGGTCCCATCCATAACGTTTGCACTCCTTTGATGGATTCTCTGTATGCAATGCCAAATTGGGACTAGCCAGACAGAGCCAGGTTCAGGCCCTGATAAACTGCACCTATGTATCCATCATGGCTCTGACACACTGGGCAGCTTCATTTGTAAACAAGATTTTTTTTTAGATTACTTACAGTGTGGAAACAGGCCCTTCGGCCCAACAAGTCCACACCAACCCTCGAAGAGCAACCCACCCAGACCCATTCCCCTATGTTTACCCCTTCACCTAACACTTTAGGCAATTTAACATGTCCAATTCACCTAACCTGCACATTTTTGGACTGTGGGAGGAAGCCCACACAGACACAGGTAGAATGTGTAAACTCCACACAGAGTGTTTTGCCTGAGGTGGGAACTGAACCCGGGTCTCTGGCGCTGTGAGGCAGCAGTGCTAACCACTATGCCACTGTGCCGCCCACTCTTCTACTTGTTTAATGTGCTGCTGGCACGTCACTCAGTCTCTGCAGGTAACTTTTATTCCTGTACTGAATTTTCCAAGAGCAGCCAAAATCCCTTTGTTTCACAAGGGATTTTGAAAGCTCCATAATTGCTTAGGAAGCTGATAACACTTCCTGGATAATTCCTGGAGGGAAGGAGTAGCATAACTATCGAAACCATAACTATTGACACTGTGGCCCATGAGAAATGCAGTTACTTGTTAACCAGGACAAACATTCAGCAGATTATTCAAAATAAACATAAATGTCTGCAAATACTAGAGGTCTGAAATAAAAATAGAGAATGCTAGAGGAACTCAGCAGGTCTTGGAGCATCTGTGGAGAGAGCAACACAGTTAATGTTTCGATTCCACTATGACTCTCATTCAGAATTCTTCAATTACAAGTAGGAGTCACAGTGCATTCAAAATTTTAATCAGTTTTGCTCCACAGATACTAGCAGACCTGTTGAGTAGGGTAACAGTTCTGCAGACAACGCAGTCCCCTGTGCCTAGACTAGTTTGGTGGTCATATTCTGGTATTATCATTCAAAGATCTTGACATTGTAGTGCCCTGCCATGCAGCAACACAGCCAGCACTGGAAGATGCTGACAAGCATTCATCATCATCTCAGGAGGAATATTATGACCCATGACATATTAGGCCCATCCAGAGGTCCCTCTAATGCTTGTGCTTTTTGACATACAGCCCAAGGAAGACCAGCTGCCCTCTTGGATGTGAGTTCTGCAATTCTAGTCTCCCTCCTATTGGAAGGACATTGCAAAACTTGGAAAGGTTCAGGAAAGATTTATAAGGATGTTGTCAGGGTTGGAGGGTTTGAGCTATAACATGAGATTGGGTCTGTTTTCCCTGGAGCTTTGGAGGCTGAAGGATGACCTTATTGAGATTTATAAAATCATGAGGGGCATGGATAGGGTAAATAGACAAGATGTTTTCCCTGGGGTGGGGGAATCCAGAACTAGAGGGCATAAGTTTAAGGTAAAGTGGAAAAATATAAAAGGGACCTAAGGGACAACCTTTTCACACAGAGGGTGGTGCGTGTATGGAAGGAGCTGCTAAAGGAAGTGTTGGAGGCTGGGACAATTACAACATTTAAAGGACATCTGAATGGATATTTGAATAAGAAAGGTTTAGCGGGATATGGGCCTAATGCTGGCAAATGGGATTAGATTAGGTTAGGATACCTGGTCAGCATGGATGAGTTGGACTGAAAAGTCTGTTTCCATGCTGTATATCTCTATGACTCTACCTACCCAAATGTAGACTCGCCCCAGCTTTTGTTGCTCTTAGCACTGCTCCAGCTCACACATGATCTGCTGCTTGATGTGGGTTTTACCTGATGTTGCACTGCCTATGTTATTCCCCAACTTGAAAAACATAAGGATGATAAATCTCCTGGGTCAGATGAGATAGACCCTAGGTTACTACAAGAAGCGAGGGAAGAGACTACTGTGCCTGTGGAGATGATCTTTGTGTCCTTACTGTCTACTGGAGTAATGCCAGATGATTGGAAGTGGCAAATGTTATTCCTTTGCTGAAGAAAGAGAACAGGGTTAATTCTGGGAATTACAGGCCAGTTAGTCTTACATTAGTGATGTCTAAAGTATTGGAGAGGATTCTGAGAGATACGATTAATGATTATTTAGAAAACCATAGTTTGGTTAGAGATAGTCAAAATGGCTTTGTGAGAAGCAGGTCATACCTCAGAAACCTTATTGATGAAGGTAGAGCAGTGGATGCGGTGTACATGGATTTTAGCAAGGCGTTTGATAAGGGTTCCCCATAGTAGGCTCATTCAGAATGTAAGGAGGCATAGGATACAGGGAAACCTGTCTCTCTGGATACAGATTTGGCTGGCCCATAGAAGACCGAGGGTGGTGGTGGATGGAAAGTATTCAGCCTGGATTTCTCGGTGACCACTGGCATTCCACAGGGATCAGTTCTGGGACCTCGGCTCTTTGTGGTTTTTATAAATGATTTGGAAGAGGAAGTAGAAAGGTGGGTTAGTAAACTTGCTGATGACACAACGGTTGGTGGAGTTATGGATAGTGTGGAGGGCTGTTGTATGTTGCAACAAGACATTGACTAGATTTAGAACAGAATGCTGATAAGCGGCAGATGGAGTTCAATCTGGAAAAGTGTGGAGACATTCACTTTGGAAGGTTGAATTTGAATGCAGAATACAGGGTGATTGACAGTGTGGAGTAATAGAGGGATCTTGAGGTCCATGTCCATAGATACCACAACACCAGGTTGAGAGGGTTGTTAAAAAGGCGTTTAGTGTGTTTGTTTTCATTAGCAGGGGAATTGAGTTTAAGAACCACGAGGTTATGCTGCACCTCATTTGAGCTCTGGTTAGACCACACTTGGAAAGATGTGGAAGCTTTGGAGAGTGAGTAGAGGAGATTTACCAGAATGCTGCTTAGACTGGAGAGCATGTCTTCTGAAGAAAGGTTGAGGGAGCAAGGGCTTTTCTCATTGGAGCAAAGGAGGATAAGAGTTGACTTGATAGAGGTGTACAAAATGTTGAGAGACATAGATAGAGTGGATTGCCAGAGACTTTTTCCCATGGTGGAAATGTCTATCAGGAAATGTCTTTTTGCAGCAGAGAGCGGCGGGAGCTGGGCGGAAGTTCAGGTGGAGCGCAAAGCCGGTCGGGAAGTTAAGTGATTGCTATTAGAGTGGGTGTGTTCTAAACCCCAGGTCCTACAAAGTAGGGTCTCCCTCCTTCCCTCCTCCTCTAACCTAAATTAAAAGTCCACAGACTTGCCACAAAAAGAGGGTCTAAGGAAGTTTGGATCTAAGTGTGAGGCTTCAGCTCAGGAGTCTTTGACAAGGAGGTTGAGTGAAGTGATTACACCACAGTTGAAGAGGGTGAAGACATTACTGCCCACCTGGTTCAGTGCGCTACATGCTTGATGTGGGAGGTCAATGACTCTGGTGTGTCTGGCTCGGATATGTGTGGAAAGTGTGTGCACATTCAGCTATTGATCGACCATATTGCAGCGCTGATGAAAGAACTCGAGGACCTTAGGCTCATCCGAGAGAACGAGATCTTTCTGGACAAGACCTTCAGCGAGGTTATTACACCAATCATACCAGAAGAGAGCAGACGATGAGGAAGGCAGAGAGGAGACAGGTGC
>NC_057715.1:40596504-40597600 GCF_004010195.1 Chiloscyllium plagiosum
TAAGCTTCAATTTGCAATTTGAGAGGGAGAGGGTACAGTTGGAAGTGACAGTACTTCTGTTGAATAAAGGGAACTATGGATCTATGAGGGAGGAGCTGGCCAAAGTTCAATGGTGCAATACCTTAGCAGGGATGACAGTGGAGGAACAATGGCGGATATTTCTGTGTATAATGCAGAAGTTGCAGGATCAGTTCATTCCTAAAAGGAAGAAAGATCCCAGGAGGAGGCATGGGCGGCCATGCCTGACGAGGGAAGTTAAGAAACATATAAAGTTAAAAGAGAAAAAGTATAACATAGCAAAGATAAGTGGGAAAACTGAGGACTGGGAAGCTTTTAAAGAGCAACAAAGGATTACTAAGAAGGAAATACACAGAGGAAAAATAGGTACGAAGGTAAATTGGCCAATAATATAAAGGAGGATAGTAAAAGCTTTTTTAAGCATGTGCAAGGCAAAAAAAATGGTTAGGACTAAAATTGGGCCCTTGAAGACAGAAACAGGGGAATATATTACGGGGAACAAAGAAATGGCAGAAGAATTAAATGGGTACTTCAGATCTGTGTTCACTGGGGAAGATACAAGCAATCTCCCTGAGGTAAGTGGCTGAAGGACCTGAACTTAAGGGAATTTGTATTTGCCAGGATTTGGTGTTGGAGAGACTGTTAGAACTGAAGGTTGATAAGTCTCCGGGGCCTGATGGTCTACATCCCAGGGTACTGAAGGAGGTGGCTCGGGAAATCATGGATGCGTTGGTGATTATTTTCCAGAGTTCGATAAATTTGGGGTCGGTTCCTGAGGATTGGAGGGTGGCTAATGTTATACCACTTTTTAAGAAAGGTGGGAGAGAGAAAGCAGGAAATTATAGACCAGTTAGTCTGACCTCAGTGGTGGGAAAGATGCTGGAGTCTGTTATAAAGGATGAAATTACGGCACATCTGCATAGTAGCAACAGGATAGGACAGAGTCAGCATGGATTTATGAAGGAGAAATAATGCTTGACTAATCTTCTTGAATTTTTTGAGGATGTAACTCTGAAGATGGACGAGGGAGATCCAGTACTTGTAGTGTACCTGGACTTTCAGAAAGCTCTTGATAAAG
>NC_057715.1:40597852-40603476 GCF_004010195.1 Chiloscyllium plagiosum
CAGCAGGTAGTGAAGGCGGCTAATAGCATGCTGGCCTTCATAACAGGAGGGATTGAGTATAGAAGCAAAGAAGTTCTTCTGCAGTTGCACAGGGCCCTGGTGAGACTGCACCTGGAGTATTGTGTGCAGTTCTGGTCTCCAAATTTGAGGAAAGACATTCTGGCTATTGAGGGAGTGCAGCGTAGGTTCACGAGGTCAATTCCTGGAATGGCGGGATTACCTTACACTGAAAGACTGTAGCGACTGGGCTTGTATACCCTTGAGTTTAGAAGACTGAGAGGGGATCTGATTGAGACGTATAAGATTATGAAAGAATTGGACACTCTGGCAGCAGGAAACATGTTTCCGCTGATGGGTGAGTGCCGAACCAGAGGACACAGCTTAAAAATAGGAAGTAGACCATTTAGGACAGAGATGAGGAGAACATCTTCACCCAGAGAGTGGTGGCTGTGTGGAATGCTCTGCCCCAGAGGGCAGTGGCAACCCAGTCTCTGGATTCATTTAAGAAAGAGTTGGATAGAGCTCTCAAAGATAGTGGAATCAAGGGTTATGGAGATATGGCAGGTAGAGGATACTGATTAGGAATGATCAGCCATGATCATATTGAATGGCGGTGCAGGCTCGAAGGGCTGAATGGCCTACTCCTGCACCTATTGTCTATTGCCTATTGAGGGGGCATAATTTTAAGGTCATTGGAGGAAGATTTAGAGAAGATTTCGGATGTCGGTTCTTTACACAGAGTGGTGGATGCGTGGAAATGACTATGAGCAGTGTTAACACGGTCAGAGACAGAGAGATTTAAGCAACCCTTAGATAGGCACATGGCAGTTTGTACAATGAAGGGTATGTAGCTTAGTCTGATATTAGAGTAAGATCGAAGACTGGCACAACATCAAGGGCCAAAGATTCTATACTGTGTTGTACTGTTCTATGTTCTACGTTCAAGAAACTGGGCATGGATAACATTATATTTAAAGATGCAACAGACATTTATTACATAGAACATAGAACATAGAACAATACAGCACAGAACAGGCCCTTCGGTACTGTTCTATGTTCTACGTTCAAGAAACTGGGCATGGATAACATTATATTTAAAGATGCAACAGACATTTATTACAACTCGCTATTACATACAATTATTACATTTCACAGACAGAAGTGTTTAGGCTAGCACTAGTTCATTCAGTCACGAGAAATATATTTCTTTGCTGCAACATGTTATACTTTAAGTAACCCTAAGTGAGATCACAGATTATTTTGATGATATGAGCATACCTCTTAAATGCATATTGATGTGTTGGCTACCTTAATGGTACACTGACATACTGACTAACACAACATCCTCTCCTTACACCACTCATGTTGCGAATGAATAAAACTGCACAGTGGCATGTGTTTGTATCTGTTTCGAAGAAAGGGGATGAAGATCAGAAAAGATGTATATTCATTATAGAATAATCAATGCATCATTAATAAATCATCAGATAGTGAAGCAGCCCATATCCATATAGAACAAGACACATAATACTCAGACTTGGGCTGATAAATGGCAAAGAATATTTAATTTGACTTATTTATTGTTCAAAACACAGGAAAATGTATTGTATTGTGTTGCCATTCTCCAGCGCCATCTTAAAACACAGAAAAATAAATCAAAACATAGAACATAAAGACAGAAAAATAAAGAAATAAAGACAATGTGTTTAACTTTACAGTCCTTCTTGTTAAGTGCTCCACCATGGGCGATGGACATGGTTGTCATGCATGAGTCCCTTTCACAGTTCAGTTGCCACAAGAACAAAAGTCGCCACTCTGCAGCACTACATCTCCTCCATCAATGCTCAAGCCACTATGAGTCTTCACCAACGCAATTGTCACTGGTGCCATTGGGTACCGTACTGGCCCAAACTCAAGTCCGCTATTGCCATAGGCTGCTTTGGGCCCACTTCATGGATTGAACAAATGCTAGGTAATGACAATTTCGAAAGATAGATAATTTACTCATTCCCCTTTGTCAGTCAATGACATTCTATCACTGAATTTACCCATCATTAGCATTCTAGGGGTTACCATTGACAAGACCTTAATCGAAACAACTTAGTTAAATACTATGACTGCAAGAGTAAGTTAAAAGCTGCACATTTAATGGCAAGTAATTTACCTCTGACTCCTAACGCCTGTCCACCACTACAAGACATAAGTCAGGAGAATGATGGAATACTTCCCACTTGCCTGAATGAGTGCAGCTCCAGTAACTCTCAGGAAGTTTGACACCATCCAACAGCCTGCTTAACCAGCATTCTATCCACCAACCAGCTGCTGCTGTGTTCATTTCTTTCACTACTATTGTGGCGACACATAAAAAGATTCCTTATTTTTGTGCACTGAGATGTCCTGGGGTGATAAAAGATGTTTTATAATGCAAATTATTTCTTTCTTTCTTATTTGCTTTTTGAATTGCTATTTTTCCTACAATAGAAGGAAAAACTATGATTAACTTGATATTTTCTAGACTATTGTACACTTTCCTGGTAAATTGATAGATGGACAACTTACAAATGTCTGGATTGCAATTCCTTTGAATGCCTGTGAGTAAAATGGTCTGCTTACTGTGATTGTTGTCAATAACAACGCTTCTGAGGTAGAAACTATGCAGAAGGTTCTCTAATAGTATCTAGGTTGCTTCATTCAATTTGAAATCCATTTATAATAAGATATCAATTCAAATAAGAGGAGGTTATTTTGAAAATGTTAATACTACTCTAATTTAATCTGTGTGTTTTCAGATACTCAATTTGAGTTGAAATATTCAAGGACGTACCAACTGTTATTGCTTAACCTGCATTCAGTGAAAAAATGAAACACTCTTTCTAAAGGCGATGAAGTCTGAAAATATGGGGAAATTATCTTGATTTTGATTGAAGGAAGTTGGTTATTGTCCATCTTAAAAGCTAATGTTTCTCACTACTAAACCACTACTGCATTGTCAGTGCTTTTATAGTCTTTTGGATTGTAATTATGAAGCAAAACTCAATGACAAAGATTGAGTACAGGTAAAGGGGACACACTGTTAACACATTCTCTGATTTCTAATCCTCAGATCTTGTATGACTGGCCTTGATTCTTGAATGAATTAGATGTGCTAAAAACAGGAGCAAGTGGCTGAAATAAACAGAGAACTCTCAGCAAGCTATAATGTTCTCCATAGCTAAATTGCTGGGAACTTGGTCTCGTAATAGAGTTGTACAAAAACAGACCCTGCAGCTCAACTCATTTATATCAACTAGATAACCTAAATTAATCTAGTCCCACTTGCCAGCATTTGGCCCATATCCTTCTAAATCCTTCCTATTCATATACCCATCCAGATGCCTTTTAAATGTTGTAATTGTGCTAGCCTTCCCCACTTCCTCTGGCAGATCATTCCATACATGCTCCGCCCTCTTCATGAGAAAGTAGCCCCTGAGGTCTCTCACACATTAAACCTATGGTGTCTAGTTTTGGACTCCTCTGCCCTGAGAAAATTATCTTGGCTGTTCACCCTATTCATGCCCCTCATGATTTTCTAAACCTGCATAAAGTCATCCCTCAGAGTCGGATGCTCGAAGGAGAAAAAAGCTCAAGCCTATTTATCCTCCCCCGATAACTCAAACTCTCCAACCCCAGCAACGTCCTTGTAAATCTTTTCTGAACCCTTCCAAATCTTTCCCAAAACAGGGAGACCAGAATTGTATGCAGTATTCTGAAATTAGCCTAACCAAGGTCTTGTACAGCTGCAACACGATTTCACAACTCCTCCACTTAATGCACTCACTAATAAAGGTGAGCATACCAAACGTCCTCTTCACTATCCTGTTTACCTGCGTCTCCACCTTCAAGGAACTACGAATCTGCACACCAAGGTCTCTTTGTTTGACAACTCTTCCCAGAACACTACTATTAAGTCTATAAGCCCTGCCCTAAGTTACCTTACCAAAATGCAAAACCTCACATTTATCTAAATTAATCACCATCCGCCACTCCTCATCCCATTTGCCCATCTGATCAAGGTCCCATTGTGCACTGAGATAAGCTTCTTCACTGTCTACTACGGCACCAATTTTGGTGTCATATATAAACTTACTAACCACTCCTCCTAAATTCTCAGGTGAATGTTCATTGAAATAGTCTGAGTGAGTCCCCTCTGTTGGGATCTCCTCATTTTGAGATATTGCAGTTAATTACTTTGGCACCTTGGATTACTTGTAGTTGGTTGGATGGGTTTTGGTGGAAATTTCTGCAAACATTTCTAGCTGATTTTGAATACAGACAACATTGGTTCCTCATCATGTGGCTTTTTGCAAGATCGAGAGTTGCAGCAGTCGTTTCTATTTTGCAGAAGGCTGTTTCCATAGTAGTAATAAGGCGAAGTATGCAGAAAGAATTATTGGAGGCCAGTAATGAAAGGATGGCAACAGACTGGAAAACATAGTCTAGATGAGGAGTTCATGTGATGCTTTTAAGATGTTAATTTGTTAAAAATAGCACACTCTGGAACAAATTAAAGAGAGTGTATCTTCAGGTATGTCTATTTGAGAAAGGAGGGCAGTTAAAAAGCAAGAAACTCCAGACCAGTTAACATGGTGTCTGATATAGGGAAAATGCTGGACTCAATTATTAAGAAAATTATTGCAGAGTATTTAGAAAATCTTAATATAATTAATCAGAATCAAGATGATTCTGTGAAAGAAAAATCATGTTTGACTAATTAATGAGAGTTGTTGAGGGTGCAACATAAACAAAGAGGAACCGATGTACCATAATTCTATTCGTTTTAAAATAGTGATGGAAAAGGATAGACCAGATCTAAAAGTTGAAGTTCGAAATTGGAGAAAGGCCAATTTTGACGGTATTAGGCAAGAACTTTCAAAAGTTGATTGGAGGCCGATGTTCGCAGGTAAAGGGCTGGCTGGAAAATGGAAAGCCTTCAGAAATGAGATAACAAGAATCCAGAGAAAGTATATTCCTGTTAGGGTGAAAGGGAAGGCTGGTAGATACAGGGAATGCTGGATGATTAAAGAAATTGAGGGTTTGGTTAAGAAAAAGAAGGAAGGATATGTCAGGTATAGACAGAATAGATCGAGTGAATCCTTAGAAGAGTATAAATAAAGTAGGAGTATACTTAACAGAGAAATCAGGAGGGCAAAAAGGGGACATGAGATAGTGTTGGCAAATAGAGTTAAGGAAAATCCAAATGGTTTTTACAAATATATTAAGGACAAAAGGGTAACTAGGGAGAGAATAGGGCCCTTCAAAGATCAGCAAGGTGGCCTTTGTGTGGAGCCACAGAAAATGGGGGAGATACTAAATGAATATTTTGCATCAGTATTTACTGTGGAAAAGGGTATGGAAGATATAGACTGGAGGGAAATGGATGGTGATATCTTGCAAAATGTCCAGATTACAGAGGAGGAAGTGCTGGATGTCTTGAAACGGTTAAAAGTGGATAAATCCCCAGGACCTGATCAGGTGTACCCGAGAACTCTGTGGGAAGCTACAGAACTGATTGCTGGGCCTCTTGCTGAGCTATTTGCATCATCGATAGTCACAGGTGAAGTGCCGGAAGACTGGAGGTTGGCAAA
>NC_057715.1:40604017-40605230 GCF_004010195.1 Chiloscyllium plagiosum
TGAGTACAGGAGTTGGGAGGTCATGTTGCAGCTGTACAGGACATTGGTTAGGCCACTGTTGGAATATTGTGTGCAATTCTGGTCTCCTTCCTATCAGAAAGATGTTGTGAAACTTGAAAGGGTTCAGAAAATATTTACAAGGATGTTGCCAGGGTTGGAGGATCTGAGCTACAGGGAGAGGCTGAACAGGCTGGGACTGTTTTCCCTGGAGCGTTGGAGGCTGAGGGGTGACCTTATAGAGGTTTACAAAATTATGAGGGGCATATATGGGATAAATAGAGAAAGTCTTTTCCCTGGGGTCGGGGATTCCAGGACTAGAGGGCATATGTTTAGGGTGAGAGGGGAAAGATATAAAAGAGTCTTCAGGGGAAACTTTTTCACACAGAGGGTGGTACGTGTATGGAATGAGCTGCCAGTGGATGTGGTGGAGGCTGGTACAATTGCAACATTTAAGAAGCATTTGGATGTGTATATGAATAGGAAGGGTTTGGAGGGATATGGGCCGGGTGCTGGCAGGTGGGACTAGATTGGGTTGGGATATCTGGTCTGCATGGACAGGTTGGACTGAAGGGTCTGTTTCCATGCTATACATCTCTATGACTCTATGACTCTGTGTACTGCACTTAGATTTCCAGAAAGAATCTGACAAGGTGCCACATGGTAGGTTACTAAAAGCAAGACCTGTGGGATGGGCAATTAGCAACAAGGATCAAAAATTAGTTTTACTAACAGAAAGCAGATGACAAGGCTATGATTATCACCAATAAGAAACAATGTAACCACCTGCCCTTGACATTCAATGGTGTTACCAAAACCAAATCCCCCACAATCAACATTCTATGGGTTACCATTAACTGGCAACTCAATTGGACTGACCACATAAACACAGTGGCTACAGGAGAGGGTCAGATGCTGGGAATATAGTAGCCAGTAACTCACCTCCTGACTTCCAAAAGCCTGTCCAATATCTAACAGATGCTGCCTGACCCTCCCACCTTGTCTCAGTCAAATCCCTCGAACTCAGCACCGCCTTCCTAACCTGCAATCTTCTTCCTGACCTCTTCGCCCCCACCCCCACTCCGGCCCAGCACCCTCACCTTGACCTCCTTCCACCTATCGCATTTCCAATGCCCCTCCCCCAAGTCCCTTCTCCCTACCTTTTATCTTAGCCTGCTGGACACACTTTCCTCATTCCTGAAGAAGGGCTCATGCC
>NC_057715.1:40605400-40623629 GCF_004010195.1 Chiloscyllium plagiosum
CATTCCTTCACTGTCGCTGGGTCAAATCCTGGAATTTCCTCCTAAAGGGCATTTAGGGTCAACCCACAGCACATTGATTGCAGTAGTTCAAGAAAGCAGTTCATCACCACCTGCTGAAGAGCAAGTAGAAACTAGCAAGAAATGCTGGCCGAGCCAGCAACACCTACATTCTACGTGTGAACAAAAAAAAATTGAATTTTGAACTAATGCTATATTGTTTTGGTCATTGCGTATGAGGAAATTTAGCAGTTCACTCGCCAGTATTCTGGAGCCACGATTATTTTTTAAATCAATATGAGAGAGACTTCCTGCGTGATAATTGGAATTTGTTTGAATAGGAAGTGTTTGGCGAAAAGACAGAGTAAATACTGAAGATCATTGGCTTGCTTTCAGTCAAAGGCAGCCTTGGTGTCAAGGGCTCTCCCCTCACTTCTGAAGTTCAGTTCTTTGTTTAGACAAAGGCTGTAATGAGACAGTACGTCTTGTGGAACTCAAACCAAGTATCAGTTAACAGCATATTGCTGCATAGGTACTGCTTTATGACAATGTTGATAACACCTTCCATCACTCTACTGATGTTCTAGAGTAGACTGATAAGGCAGTAATTGACTGGGTTTGTTATGTCTTTTTTGTGAACAGGACAAATCTGGGCAATTTTCCACCTTATTGGGCAAATACCAGTATTGTAGATGAACTGGTACAGCTTGGCTAGGCGTGTGGCAATAAATTGATGCCAGCTCTCCATCAGGTTTCATTCCCCTTTTTCCCTTTCTAGCAATTGATACAACTGAGTCATTTGCTGGATGATTGTAGAGGGTAGTTAAGAGTCAACCACATGTGGGTCTGGAGTCAAGTAGACCAAACCGAATAAGAATGGCTGCTCCTTCTCCAAAAAGTGAGTGTTGACAATAATAGTTTCAAGTTTGTCATGAAACCTTTTTAATCACACTTGTTTTTTATTGAATTCAAATTCCTCCATCTGCTGTGGTCTCCAGATGTCTAGTCCAGCAACAATATCACTAGGCCATCACCTCCCCTCTCTTAATCCTTCCCACGTTAGATGAAACTTTGCAGCCCACTAGTTTGTGGCTGCATCTGGCTAGCATCCATAAAGTGAAGCCACTCAGTTGGCTTTCTAGTCTTTCCAATGCTGTCTAGTCTCTCCAGTCCAATCAGTGTTATAAACGTATTGTTGTAAATGGACCCAGAATTGGGCATTCTAAGTTGACCCACAGCCAGAGAAATCAGGCCTGACAGAAAATTGAATAAACTAAATTAAACAACTGCTACTGGCTATTTAAAAATAATGGAAAGCAAGATCAAAGGGATCATAAAGGTTCAGGGAGAACCAGTTACAACCAACCCAAGTGTTGTATAGTGGAGAAGTGTCAGAGTTTCTGAGGACATGCATTTTAACCTTCCTGTGATGGCAACAGTGAAGAGTGTTGACATGACCCCAATGGATGCTTTCACTCTTGCTTGTGACCCCATTGGCCACAGAACATTCTGGAAGGTTTGGAGCAAGAGGGAATAAAAGTGCACACCTGGAAGCCACCCACTCAGTGAATATTAGCAGAAGACTGTATGGCAACCCCAATCAGCAGAGCAAAAGATCTGTCCTGACTTGCGAGACCTACCTTTGTGGAAGAGAGCCCTCATTCAGAGAGGAAGGAGATTTCAATAGCCCAGCTCAAACCCGTGGACCATTTCTCAGATGCATAGAGCTAGATAGAAAATAAATATTGTGTGAATTCGGGATATGGCCATGTGGTATTTGTAATAATGAATATCTTGTTAATGAAGTAGAGTTGAACTGCAAACCAAATTCTGTGTCTGTTTGTCTGCCTCACTGCCAGGAGTGCATGAGTATATTGTCTTTAATACATAAACTGATCTAAGTGTCCAAAGCACAGATAACATCATCTTTGAGAACAATAATACTGTATGAAGTCATATAGATCAAGTCCTGAACAGAGATTGGATTGGAAAGCATCTCATTGGGTTCCAGCATGTGGCCTGCGAATGTGATGTCCATTTCGAGCCAAAATACTTAATAGCAAAGGTTAGCTGTCTAATTGTCAAACTTTTCACACAAGCACAGAAAATGCTGCAGAAGCTCAGCAAGTCTGGTAGCATCTGTGAAAAGAGAAACAGAGTTAATATTCAAGTCTGGTAGAATTCTTCAGAAAATATTATTCCCCTTACCCCATTTCTGAAGAAGAGTCATACTGGTGTTAATAGCAGAAGCAAACCTGAGGAAAAACACTGTAGGGTGGGGGAAAATGGGTGTAATGAAAATGGTGAACAGTATCAAATGGAAGACAATGTTCAATTTCACACTGGCACAGGTCTTACCTGACACTTTCTTAAAAGGGGACAACAGGACCCCTTGGAAATTCTGACTATGCAGGAATTGCCCAGACTATTTAAACTGATGGGCAATTACCTGACATCTAGAGTTCTCTGAGAAAGTATTTGACGCTCATTTTGAATCATCAACTTCAGAGGGCTTCAAAGTGCAGCTGCCACTGAGACAATAGCAGCTTCTCTGCCGGATCCAGTGGAGACAGCTCCAAAGAACCTATGTGGGGAATGGTAGAGAGAAAAAAAACAACACTTCAGTAATGTGATCACTCAGCACAACATTTCTTAAACTTAACCATCATCCTCTATACATTGAGACATCGAGGCCCTGACAAGGAGACCAATGGGATGATTCTTCATGGACCCTTTATGCAGTGGATTCAGATGTATGCTACATAAGCTATTGGGCACACATACACTGGGAGATTGTAAGTGTAGTAAGATACATTTACATCTTCTCCCTTCACCAAAACTCCTCATGACTCAAGGAAGGCAGTATTGAATATAAGATGATGTTGTGAAAATCTGACAGTCCAAGGTGTGTTGGAAGCAGACCCAAGGCCTTGTGCAGCCTGTGAATGTTTTTGAAAGTTGTAGAATACAGGTGAAAGTTTACAGCTCACCTGGCATTACCTTTACTCCAGTGGGATTGCTTGGATACATCTGTAATGATCAATTACATGAATTACATTGCTAATTCACATATTTGGTCACTGCACGAGGTACAGGTTTAGAATTCTGTGATATTGCTGTCTTTAACCTGTAATGTGTGACAAACTGATAACTGCAATTGGCTATCTCATACAAACACCTTATTCTGCCCACACTGGTAGTAGATGAAATCATTTTAATTTTCCATTGCAATTCGGGTGAGGATGGAAGGCAGCACAGTGCTTTACAGAGAGAGTCACAGACTCAGCCTGTCAATCTTGCTGAACCTCTCTCCCCACCTCCCCACCACATGCCTTGATGCTCCTTTCTATCTTCCACTCCCAGTCAACCCCATCGACTTTGAGTCACCTTGTATTGCCACTCAACACTTTTAACCTTTCATATGCAGGCTTTACCTGTAAGCCCCAAACCTACAGCTTAGTTATGCTAAACACTGTAATCCATTGTCGCCCATCAAAGCCAGGATGGTTATGATTATCAATGATCCACTCTTCCTGCAAAACTCTGAGTGTTCCTATGCTGTAAATTGTTTCACCCATGTAGATTGAGTTGCTGCTCCACATGGTTATTGTTTACCAGCATGCTTGCTTCCAATCACTAGAATCCTCATCCCCCAACTTGCTTACCACACCAATGACCCCTGATAACACCTCAGACTGACCACAGTACAGCTCATTGTCTAAATAAATGACAGTCCCAACTGATGGGTGACCAGACTCTGATTGATATCTGTGCAGCTCCTTGATGGCTCACTGCTAATGCCCAAATTAGTTTTTGATGGAAGCCCAGAGAAGATGCCAGCAAGCTACAGCCTCCAAGTACCTTTGAAATACAAAGAAATTGTTACCTTTTAGTTAGTCTTCACTGTCTGGGAAAATAGTAATAATAAAATCAGGTGAGATTAGAAGATAATGAGATATTAGTGCTCACAAGCAAGAGTCTAGTTTCATCATTCAAAGTTTGAGAAGAAAAAATTTTGTTCTTGACATTAAAAATCCCATTTTTCTAATCTCACCATATTTACCCAACTGGTTTGTCATTGCTTACATTGTTCAGGGTCCAAGAAAATTCTGTCTAATATTTTGAGGGTATTTTTCCTGCCCTTCTGATCTGATGAATCTAACTGGCATATTATTGATACTAGGCAAACGTGAGGTCTGCAGATACTGGAGATTAGAGTCAAGAATGTGGTGCTGGGAAAGCACAGCAGGTTAGGCAGCATCCGAGGAGCAGGAAAATCAACATTTCAGGCAAAAGTCCTTTATCAGAAATGAGGCAGGAAGCCTCGTTGGTGGAGAGATAAATGGAAGGTTGGTGGGACTGGGGGCGTAAGGTAGCTAAGAGTGCGATATGTGGCTGGAGGTGGCGGTAAAGGTGATAGGTCAGCAGGGACGGTGATGCAGATAAGTAGGAAGGAAGATGGACAGATGAGTCAGGTCATGAGGACAGTGCTAAGCTGGAAGGTTGGAACTGGGGTAAGGTGGGGGGAGGGGAAATGAAGAAACTGGTGAAATCCACATTGATGCCATGGGGTTGGAGGGTCCTGGAGGTATTCTCTGAAGGTCACGCTCATCAACCAACCCCACCTCCCCATAGCCGAACACTTTGTCTTCCATTCCCACTCTGCCGAGGACATGCAGATCCTGGACCTCCTCTATTACCACTCCCTTACCACCCAACACCTGGAGGAAGAATGCCTCATCTTCCACCTCGGGACCCTCCAACCCCCTGTCCCACCTGTCCCATCTATCTGCTCTACCCTCCTCTCCAACCTATCACCTTCACCCCCACCTCCATCTACCTATCGCATCTCTCAGATACCTTCTCCCCAGCCCCAACCCCCTCCCATTTATCTCTCCACCCTGAGGCTCCCAGCCCCATTCTTAATAAAGGGCTTTTGCCCAATACATTAATTTTCCTGCTCCTTGGATGCTGCCTGACTTGCTGTGCTTTTCCAGCACCACACTCTTAACTCATATTACTGATACTGTTGCATTTGCTACCAGATAAATTATGCACGCAGCTAGGAATGCAAATAAAAATTTTTTGACTGCGGTTGTGAAGGCATGATTTTCACTGGAAATTGAACTGTTAAGGCTGTTTCTTAATGTGGGTTCTGTGGCATTACAAAGATTGAGATATTCTGTGTTTCAGTCTGACTGTGGGGAATGGTGTGTGCAGTGATGACTGACTTACTGCTTGATCTTCTCAGAAAGTTCACAGGATTACGAGTCAATTGAAGGTTAAAGGTCATCAGTGAGCTTCTTAGCCTATCACAAGCATTAACAGTGGAACCCTAAATCATGAGAAACTGCCAATCAATTAATGCTGACAGCTTTTGTGTCCTGAAGACCAATGGTGGAGATTGAGACTTCAGAATGTTCCATGGCAAAAAGAGAAATAAGATTTCTTTTGGTTCTTATGAGATGGTGATTACAGGTAGGTTGTGGAGGGTAGGGGGAGGTACCAGATCATTTGGAAGAAATGAAAGAAGATTAGGTTTCGTTCATACCTCCAAATGGAGGACAACATTCGGATCAAAACGGAGGCTCCTGGCTAGGAAACTAGGCATCTTAGCTGTCATCCTGGCAGGTAATAAATCACAGTGGTAGTGGGTTGAGGCACTTAATTGATGAATTAATGAACATTGATGGCCCTAATGACTAGTAAATTGAGAATCTCTACAATGGGCCTTCTTGCCCAGTGCTAAAATCATAAGGTGGTGAGAAATGGTCAATCATTTTGCCAGGATAATGTGCTTTCTCATCACCTCCTCACCACCTCCAGGAAAGAGAAAATTCTTGTTTTGAAGATGATCAAGCTTTACGTGTTCTTTAGCTTCAGGTCTATTACATTATGCTCCTAATTAACCAAAAATATTTGAACTCTCTGTAACCATCAAACCTTGGTGAGGTGAGGGGTAGACCTGTTTACAGCCATGATCTCATTGAATAATGAAACAGTTTTAATAAGCAAAATGGCCTACATTTGCTCCTATGTCTTATGGTATATAACCTGTTTGTGGGGTTTCAGTGTTGGTTGTTTTCCAATTACATACATATTCAGCAGAGGAAGTCCAATTCATTCACAAACAAAATCAAAACTAAAAAGAGAAATTCCTGGAAAGCCTCAGCAGGTCTGGCAGCATCTGTGAATTTGTGAAGAGAAACCAGAGTTATCGTTTTGGGTCCAATGACCTTTATTCAGAACTGGTTCAAATTCTTTATTTTGTTAGCTTCTGAGAGATACAAGCAAGAATTAGGCTAATAAGAATGAGCTTATTGAAATAGCATTAAAGCTTCTAGATTTACCAATAATTCTTAAAGTACTGTCATTTTGCAGTATATGAAGCTGGTATAATTAAGACATGGTCTATCTGAATAGAAATCAATCTTTATAATAATATTAATAATTTGACACTTGAATACTTATTCCTGGCACAGTAGATTATGATAAAACTGGAAGGAAATGATCTGAAGATTTTCTATCCATGCCAGCAAGAGTACTTGGAGATTTGAAGACAGAATTTCATCATGGAGATAGAAATCAGGAATCAGAGGTTTTCTTACTGTCACTACCCTGCCTTCAATTCTGTGGAGCCAACAGACAAAATTTTAATCTCATGGTGAGGGAGATGACTTGGAGTCAGGCTTCTGGTAGTGACAGACGAGGACTACTGTCAAAGTTAATGCAAGTTAAAAGGCTCACCTCTATTCAGATCAGCACTAAGCCAACTCATCCTCAACACTGATTTCAACCTTTACCTCCTTATGTTTTGTCACCCTTCGTCCCATGCCATTTCACCTTCAGTCCCCATTATCTTCCACATCATCCCTCATTCCTTCCCACTCCCTGACATATCCACTTCATCCTTGTTATCCCTTTTAACATCTGTTCACCTTTCCTTCAAACACCCCAAATCCTTTAACTCCCTCAGTTGACCACACCTCAACTATCCCTAACTCATTAACCTATATAGACTTGAAAAGAAAACATTATTGTCTTTGAAAAGTTCTATCAAAGCCACCAAGCCCACATTCCACTAGACAGCTCTGTAAGTAAACATTGTTGTGTAGAATACATTAGCACTCTCAGATGGCTGCCAAACTACCATACCTCTGTGATCGCCTTTCAACAGCCACGTAGAATCCTTTGTAGAAAGAATGAATCACAGTCGTGGAAAACATTTTTTTTTTTAAATCAACTGTTTAATTTGCACTTTGTGTTTAAAGCAGTGCAGTTATTAATGGCTCAATGGATTAAAAATGGAATTTATCTTGTGCTGAAGATTAGTAGCAGCTAAATCATCTTACAATATTAGATCATGAGTTCAGAAAATGTCCTTTGTATCTCATCAGTATTGGATTTAGATTTTAGAATTAGCTTTATTATCACATGAAATGTTTAGAAGTCATCACTTACAGATTGTAAGATATAAATTCTTAGGAAAAGAAGAGAAAATAAAAAAATAAAAAGTCCAGCAATAAACTAGAAAAAATAGAGAAATAAGAGTTCAGAATAACAGTCCTTCCAACCCAGAGCATGCTAGGCTTTACCTTGAGGCTGGGAGTGCAGGGAGGGCGAGTTCACGCTGGAGCAAGGGGTTCGAGCCCATGCTGAGGCCAGGAGTTTGACTCCATGCTGAGGCCGGGGGTTCAAGCCTACGCTGAGGCCGGGAGTCCGAGTCCACACTGTAAATCCATGCTGGCTTTCACATCAGACGTTGCAGATGCTGACCGTGGGTGGGATGTAAAAGAAAAAGAAATAAAGTGAAAAGGGAAAGAAGAAAAAAAAGAAAAGAAATGAATGGACTGGATGAAAATTGAAGACATGCATCAAATTACTATTGTATTTTAAAAAGACATTTTTGTAGATATTTAATTGGCAATATTTATAAAAAGGCCCTGGTTCACTAGGACTGGTTGTATATTTTCTTCTTAATTTCAGACTTCTAGATTGTCAAAGTAAATGGGATACAAGCTTATTTTCAAATTAATTACGAAGTTCTGATTTACCATTGATACACATACTAATCAGTTTTTTTTTGCCCACGTTGTTTTGAAGTAACGACACCTATAGGTTGAGTAGTTTGTTGGTTAGAGCCGGGTGCCATGTAATGCTCTACGGGGCTATGTGGAAGAATAGAGTGCATCATGCAGGGTAGGGAAGGTTGCTGGAGAATGAGTATTGTGGACGACAAAAGGAAAGTGTTTCAATATGGGATCAGAGGAAAGTTTCACTTTACAGTTGAGGAGAAAATGGTTTCGGATTACCTTTTCACGTTCAATGACTATAAACTTGTTACACTGGGGATTGAGAAATGTCCTGTCCTGTTTCAATGTTTCAATTTTCAACAAAATTGTTTAAGCATTTACTAGAGGGAGTCTTATAACGACTAGAATGACACGCTGTCTCAATGATTATCTGAATGATAGCACATCACCTGTTTTGACTTTTTTTGTCCATTAGGGGCTGTTTTATTTTTGGAATTAGACCAAGTAAGGACTTAAGGGAGATGAAAATGAATGGTGCAGGTGGAGAGGTGTTCTGAGTGAGTGACTTGGCAGTGCAGAGAGCATGATGGTTTGTGGTGTTGATACTTGAGTTGGTGACAGTGGGGGAGGTCATAGAAACCCAAGAGTACAGATAGAGGCCATTCAACCCATTATGTCTGCACTGGCCCTCCAAAGAGCATCCTACCCAGACCTAAACCATCCTCTCCCATAATCCCAAATTTACCATGTATAACTCACCTAGCCTGCACAATCTTGGACACTAGGGGGAAATTTAGCATCTTCAATCCACCTACCTTGCAGCGGCAAGGTGGCCTAGTGGTTAGCACTTTTGCTTCACACCGCCAGGGACTGGATTGGATTCCAGCCTCGGGTGACTGTCTGTGTGGAGTTTGCACATGCTCCTCGTGTTTGCGTGGATTTCGTCTGGGTGCTTCGGTTTCCTACCACAGTCTAAAGATGTGGAGGTTAGGTGGATTGACCATGCTAAATTGTCCATAATGTCTGGGGATGTGCAGGCTAGGTGGGTTAGCCGTGAACAATGGCATGGTTGCAAGGATGGGATGGGTCTCTGTGTTATGCTCTTTGCACAACCAATGTTGACTTGATGAGCCAAATAGCCTACTCCTACACTGCGTTCCATCACAGGGATTTTATGATAATTGCACAGCTTTTGACTGTGGGAGGAAACCAGAGCACCCAATGGAAACACATGCAGACACGAAGAGAAAAGCAAACTCCACACAGACATTCACCAAGGCTGGAAACAAACCCGTTTACCTAGGACTGAAGTGCAGCGTGACTAACCACTGTGCCACTCCCTAAGATATGTCATTCAATAGTGCGATTAGTAGCCCACAAGCTCTGGTGGGAGATGGTACAGTTGTGGAAATAGAGTTAGATATTGTTCAAGAGATGGTGCCACTGATGCTGGCTGAGTGGAGAATACCTTCTTCTTACATTGCTGTGTATTTCTCTAGACAGCTAAGGCAGCACTGCCCTGGATAGCAATCTTGGACCAGACCAGCATAGTCTGGTATCATGGCTTCCACTGCTGCTGCTGTCAGAAGAGTATGTGTCATTTCTGCATCCCCCCATCCAGCAATATCTCCAGGTCCCTGCCCAGAAAGGAAGGCACCAATTCCTCTTTCTTTGCCATATTGCATAGCAGCTTTAGACGGACAATATTTTTCTGAGTGCATAATGGGATTTTAAAGAAGGAGCCAGAGTTGCTAATTCATTCCAGGATATCTCAACAGTGGTGTTCTTCTGGATACAGTGCGTGATGGAATTGGGCTAACATTGGGTGAGAGGGGTGCAATAAAGGTTGCAAATGAGGTGAGTTTGTTGAGATACAGAGTACAATCTCACTAGTTGTTGAAGTAAGCAACTCTTGATGAGACTGGACGAAACTGACATTTAGGAGAAAGTAAGGACTGCAGATGCTGGAGATCAGAGTCGAGAGTGTGGTGCTGGAAAAGCACAGCAGGTCAGGCAACATCCGAGGAGCAGGAGAATCAACGTTTTGGGGCATAAGCCCTTCATCAGGAATGAAGCTTGTGGGTCAGGGCTGAGAGATAAATGGGAGGGGGTGGGGTTTGGGGGAAAGTAGCTCCGAAAGCGATTGGTGTTTGGAGGTGAGAGAGAAGGTGATAGGTCAGAGTGGGATGGACAGGTCCGGAGGTGGTACCAAGTTGGAGGCATGGGACTGGGATAATGTTGGTGGAGGGAAAATGAGGAAGCTGTTAAAATCCACATTTATCCTGTGTGGTTGTGGGGTCCCAAGGCGGAATATGAGGCATTCCTCCTCCAGGCATTGGTGGAGGAGGCACAGGACCTGCATGTCCTTGTCGGAGTTGGAGGGGGAGTTAAAGCGTTCAGCCACGGGGCTGTGGGGGTTGGTGGGTGTGGGTGTCCCAGAGATATTTTAGATTACCTATAGTGTGGAAACAGGCCCTTCGGCCCAACAAGTCCACACCATCCCTCTGAAGAGTAACCCATCCAGACTCATTTTCCTCTGACTAACACACCTAACACTGTGGGCCATTTAGCATGGCCAATTCACCTGACCTGCACATCTTTGGATTGTGGGAGGAAACCGGAGCACCTGGAAGAAACCCACACAGACAAAGGGAGAGTGTGCAAACTCCACCCAAACAGGCTGGAATCGAACCTGGGTCCCTGGCGCTGTGAGGCAGCAGTGCTAACCACGTTCTCTGAAATGATCCACAAGTAGGTGTCCTGCCCCCCCCCCCGATGTAGAGGAGACCACATCGGATACAACAGATGCAGTAGATGACATTGGTAGAGGTATATGTAAATTTCTGACGGACGTGGAAGGATCCCTTGGGGCCTTGGATGGAGGTGAGGGGAGTAGTGTGGGTGCAGGTTTTGCATTTCCTGCGTTGGCAGGGAAAAGTGCCAGGTGTGGGTTGGTGGGGGGTGTGGACCTGATGAGGGAGTCGCAGATGGAATTGTCTTTTTAGAACACTGATAGGGGTGGGGAGGGAAATATATCTCTGGTGGTGGGGTCCGTTTGGAGGTGGTGGAAGTGGCGGAGGAAGATGTGATGTATGCGGAGATTTGTGGGGTGGAATGTGAGGACTGGGGGTTTCTGTCCTTGTTGCATTGGGAGGAATGAGGTTCAAGAGCGGCGTGCATGAAGTGGAGGAGATGTGCTGGAGGGCATTGTCAACCATGTTGTAAGGGAAGTTGCGATCATGGAAGAAGGAGGGCATCTGGGACTTTCTGAGGTGGTATTGGTCATCCTGGGAGCAGATGAGGTGGAGGCGGAGGAATTGGGAATAAGGGATGGCAATTTTACAGGAGGTAGAGTGGGAGGTGTAGTCTAGGTAGCTATGGGAGTCGATGGGCTTGTAGTATATGTCTGTGGTTAGTCGGTCGCCAGAGAAGGTGACGGAGAGGTCCAGGAAGGGGAGGGAGGTTTCCGAGATGGTCCAGGTGAATTTGAGGTCGGGGTGGAAGGTGTTGGTGAACTGTTCAACCTCTTTGTGGGAACATAAGGCAGAGCTGAAACAGTCATCAATGTAACGGAGGAACAGATGAATGGTGGTGCAGGTGTAACTGCAGAAGATGGACAGTTCCACATATCCAACAAACAGGCAGGCATAGCTGGGACCCATGAAGTGCCCATGGCTACCCCTTTGGTTTGGAGGAAGTGGGTTGATTGGAAGGGGAAGTTTTTGAGGGTGAGGATCAGAAACTGACATTTGGGTAAAATCATGTAAGATTCAGCCATTGCTTTATATTTTAATTTAGAATAGAATAGAATAATGAAAAATTTTGGTCTAATAAAATAAAGTTCTGCTGCAGTCAGGATACTAATTCACCTGTAAATATTCATGGATTGCTGCTTGTTTATGGATAAATTAATAGACATAAAATATTGAAGGCAATATCAATATCCGATAGTAATCCAGAGGGAGAATAAATGGGAGGATTGCTGTAAAGTCACTTTCATGTACATTCAAATGTAAATGCAGCATTAAATATCCAATATCATCTGTTTAAAAATGGCACAGTCTCTGTTATGTTAGAATATCTGTAGTCTGTAAACACTGCAAAGCTTGTTGAGATCAATCACAAAACTCATTTCTCCAAAATCAATCAAGTTGTCCTGTGACACAATGTAACATTCTCTGAGTTGGAAGTAAGAAGGTTGTTTGTTTAAATTTGTGAAGAGTCATTTGGCAACTTGTTATTTACTTTCCATCTCATACGTATGTGGAAGATTTTTATGACAAGTTGAATGTCTGGGTTTTAAGAATGGATTGGATCTATACTAAGCAGCCATGAATGTCCATCAGTGAGTTTTAGAACCTGTTTGGTATAGAATCCAGTTTCTCATTGTAGGTATGAGCATTCATGCACTCTCAGTTATATAAAAGTAGAAGAACTAAGAAAACATCTCTAGCAATTGTGTATTATTGATAGACTTAAAAGACAGCAGACACATACCACCGTTGTAGTAGCTGTAGTGTCGGCATGTTGAGATATCATTGCAGCCTGAATGTTTTTGAAGAATTGAGGTTTCTTTCACCTTGAATTCTAAAACCCCACAATGAATGTCTGCAAATTTACAATTTGAGTGAGTTGCATTAAAGTAACAGGATTAAGATTTATTGCATAATTGTAAACACAATGAACCCTTTCATTTAATTCTATTTGAATGGTCCTTTCCTCTTCTTTGTCCTTGCTGATTACTTGTCACTTTACATCTAATTTCAGTGAGGAGTAGGATTAGCTGGTGCAAAGCTCCTTGATGACTACAAAAATGCCACATTTAATTTACCTGACACCCTCGAAAGAAGCAGGAATGTCATCTCTGGCATTGCAATAGAAAGAAAATACAGTCAGATCTAGCACAGCTTCTTGCAAGTGTCTGTTGTATATATCAGTCTCATATCCTTGAAGAATAACTGATATTTTTCGTAAGCATTCAGCTACCAATGTTATCATACTGTGTGTAATTCTTTTAAAAGGATAGTTTTATGGATTTTATACTTTCAAATGAAAATAATTCTCTCCTATAAATGCTTGAGCAAAACGTTAATACCTCATCATGACAATATTATGCTTAATAGTAGATATTTTTCCTATCTTAAACAACGATAAGAGATTGTCAGTTTTTCTCATTTACTCTACTGATAAACATTAATGAGTGATATAGAACGTAGAACAAAGAACAGGACAGTTCAGAAACAGTTCCTGGGCCCACCAAGCCTGTGCTGACATGTGATGAATTTTTAAACTAAAAATGACTTCCTTCTATGTGGACCATAGCCCTCGATTCCCTGCCTATTTACGCATCTGTCAAGATGTCCCGTAAACAGTGCTGTTGTATCTGCTTCTGCCATATCCTCTAGCAATGCATTCCAAGCACTTACTACCCTCTGTTTTAAAATCTTACCTCTCACATAGGAAAACATAAGAAGCGAAAACAGGTAGAATTATCTATGACTAATAGGGCAGAGTGACCGTGTAGCGGCATGTACCAGTAACAGGAGAATAGTGTGCCAGTCGCAGGAGGGATGTGGCCAACGGATGGAATTTAGTTTGGCAGGATGATCGCACGCAGACAGCAAACTATGCCAGGATAGTCACATGTAAGGATTGAGATAAATAAGAGTAAGGGGCAACAGGCTTAGAGTAATGGGAGAAGTAAACAGAGGCAGAGAGAAACTAGACAAAGGTGAAGTGAAGCTAGAGCTTGTGATAGGCTATGCGCTACAGCAAAAGTAACCAATAGGGTGAAAGGGGAGGACCGAGAGATGCAGCTGAACAGCATAAATCAGAATGTAACCCTCAGATCAGGGTGTTTACACGTTTGGCACCCGTTCTTGCACGTACGTATCAATAAAATTTGCTGCTTCAGAATTTGACTCAGACTGAAAGTTATTAATATGTGAATTTTGTTTCTCACAATTCTATAGTGTGAAACCAGGCCATTTGGTCCAACAAGTCCACAGTGACCCTCCGAAAAGTGTCCCAACCAGACCGATTCCTCTACCCTATTATTTTACATTACTCCTGACCTTTACACCTAATCTGCACATCCCTGAACACAATGGGCAATATAGATTGGCCAATTCCTTTAAATTTACCCCTTTTACCTTAAACATATGTGCCCTAGTAATTGACATTTCTACTCTCGGAAGAAGACTCCACCTATCCATTCTATCCATGCCCCTCTTAATTTAGTAAACCTCTATTATGTCATCCCTCAGCATCTGACTTTCAAATGAAACCAAACTAAGTTTCTCCAATGTCTCCTCCTTTAAACCAGGCAACATCCTAGTAAACTGTTTCTGTACCCTCTCCAAAGCCTCTACATCCTTCCAGTACGGTGGCAATGAGAATGGAACGTAATATTCCAAATGCAGCTGAACTAAAGTTGTATGCAGCTGCAACATGACTTGCCAATTTTTCTTCACTATTCCCTGATTGGTGGAGGCAAGTATGCCATACACCTCCTTGACTACCTTGTCCATTTGTGTTGCCACTTTCGGGGAGCTGTGGACCTGTATACTTACATCCCTCTGTATGCTAATGTTTCTAAGGTTTCTGCTATGTACTGTATACTTCCCTCCTGAAGTAACTTCCCTCCCTCCAAAATAACTTGGTTTGTCCAAATTAAATTTCATCAATCAATTCTCTACCCCAGTCTCCAACCTATCTTTATCCTGCTGGAGCCTCTGGCAATCCTCTTCACTATACACAGCTCCCCCAGTCTTTGTATCGTCTGCAAGCAGAAGGCTTACATTTGCTACATTATTAAACAGAAGACCTACATTTTCCTCCAAATCATTTATGTATATATTACAAACAACAGAAGTCCCAGCACTGATCCTTACGGAATATCACTCGTCACATATTTCCAGTCAGAAAAACACTCTCGCCCCAGTATTCTTTTTCTACCGTGTAGCGGGATGTACCAGTAACAGGAGAATAGTGTGCCAGTCGCAGGAGGGATGTGGCCAACGGAGGGAATTTAGTTTGGCAGGATGATCGCACGCAGACAGCAAACTATGCCAGGATAGTCACATATAAGGATTGAGATAAATAAGAGTAAAGGGCAACAGGCTTAGAGTAATGGGAGAAGTAAACAGAGGCAGAGAGAAACTAGACAAAGGTGAAGTGAAGCTAGAGCTTGTGATAGGCTATGCGCTACAGCAAAAGTAACCAATGGGGTGAAAGGGGAGGACCGAGAGATGCAGCTGAACAGCATAAATCAGAATGTAACCCTCAGATCAGGGTGTTTACTCATTTGGCACCCGTTCTTGCAAGTATGTATCAATAAAATTTGCTGCTTCAGAATTTGATTCGGACTGAAAGTTATTAATATGTGAATTTTGTTTCTCACAATTTGGGCGCTCGTCCGGGATGTCCATCATCACCAATGGGGTAGACACCATCGATGGCTGGGAAGACGCGTCCAGTTCCTTTTAGAACGGTCCTGTGTTCCTCGGCGGTGGGTTTCCCCTTCTGGTTGACTGATTGAGATCTGATAAGAGTCTATCTGAACCAGGCAAAAGGTTGTAAGTAGGGACAGGGAGCCAGGCAACTCCGTGCATGGACCAAGGTAGGAAAAGAGGTTTTTAAGTACTGCCTTGGTCACTGGGATTGAGTTCTAATAGTTAATAAGTGTCTAACGAAGGAACTCAATATGGGCTGTGCCGAGTGTAAAGTAAAAGCCTCCGGGAAAAAAAAATGGAAATGGTGGCGGGGGTCCCTGACAACATACCTCCAGAAAGTCCGTTGGGCAGGATGTTGTGGGATTGGAAAAATAATAATTGCACAAGGGAAAAAAAATAGCAAAAAGATGATTAAATATTGTTGCTTTGTATGGACTAAGGAATCCATTCTTCGTCCCGCCGTCTTCTGGCCAAAGTACGGGTCAGACGAAGACTGTGTTTATAAGTATTTGAATTTATATGTCAACAGAAAACAGCCTTTCAGTCAGGAGAGATCAGATTAGGCTTCGTGTTGGAAGGGCTAGTAGCTGAAGGGCTACTGAGGATACACTTTGTAACTAAATCATGGCCAGACATCCAGAAAAGAAAATTCAAAAAGAAAATAGATGGGTGGAGTGAGAAATCACTTGAGGAATTATTAAGGAAGGCAGAGAAAGTGTTTGTAAAGAGTGAGGATGAGAAGCAAAAACAGAAGGCAAAAATGATGGTAGCCACGGTTGACGAAGTAGTCAAGAAAAGAATCGAATCAGTAACTAGCAACTGGAGTGGAGGTGGCAGCACGTAGAACATAGAGGAAGGGGTAAAGGACGAGGAGGACCTTTCGTGGGGTCCAGTCAACAGGGACAAGATCAGAGGTGGAGACCCCAACAAGCAGGGTGTTACATCCAGAAAAAAAAATTCAAAAGATAGAGGGGTGGAGCGAGAAGCCTCTAGAGTTGTTGTTGCGGGAAGCTCAAAAAGTGTCTGTGAGATACAGTGTGTGTGTGAAAGAGAGAGAAAAAAAGTTGTACAGCTAATAGAAAGTTTAACCCTTTGTGATTCGGTTTGAATGCACATTTGTTTGTTGGTGATTGAATGTTTGTGCTTTGTTCCCTGGAGCTTGAGATCCGGGACTGTTTTGAATCTGATTTCTATTATGGAAATATAACATGATTTCTTTTAAGGTTAAGGATTTTACAGTGATTACGGAATAAAATGTTAACTCCTGTTCTTTTTACAGGTCATGACTGCCTTACTATCAGTTTCTAACTAATCTCTTTTATCCTTACATAAAAGCGATTTCAAATCAGCTTAATACGGAGGAAAACAACATGATAACCTTTTTTTGTGTTTCAGATTCATTTGTTTTCACTTAATTTTAAGCCGTAGCTTTATTCAGAAAGTTCCCTCCCTCAATGACAGTTGAAGTTTCAGTTCAACATTAGATTATAATAAATCAATCCTATGGTTTTTCTCTGTGACCTTGGATTTGGCCATTATTCATGCATTATAATTTTTTTTTAACTTGAATAGACAAATCCTTTTAAGACAGCTCTGGTTATTTCACGACCTATAGCATTGTAATTGAGCAATGGCTGGTCAGGACTACTTAAGAAAACTAATTTTGGATTTAAATTAAGGGACTAAAACCGTTTAATAATAGTGGATTTCAAAGTTCAGAACTGTATGCATTTTACATTTTAAATATTAAATACTGAATAAATGAATTTATAATATATTAATATATATTTACAAGTAAGGTTCCAAAACGTATAGTTAGGAACAGGCTTTAAAGTTAGGCAAGCATAAATTGATAAATTGGTATTTGAAGCTATAGGGAGCAAGAAATATTGCAATATTTCTTAAAAAAAAGGTTTAAACAAAACATTGGGTGATGAAGAATGGTCATTAGGTGGCCATAAAGCTGTTCAATTGGTTAAATCGGGTCACCAATTGATCTGGCAATGTAACATGGGAGCGGGAACGAAAGAGTTAATTGGACTATGGCGAAGGTTTTGTGATGAGAGGCACGAACAATCAGTTTTGCGCTCATGACAAGATACTGCCACCAAAT
Source organism: Chiloscyllium plagiosum (assembly GCF_004010195.1). Classification (NCBI taxonomy): domain Eukaryota; kingdom Metazoa; phylum Chordata; class Chondrichthyes; order Orectolobiformes; family Hemiscylliidae; genus Chiloscyllium; species Chiloscyllium plagiosum. Next base: position 40,622,998 of record NC_057715.1, read on the forward strand.
TGGAGATTGAATTAACTGCAATTGGTGCTATGGAATCTGTTGAGGTTTCTAAAAATGAATGTGCTCGAGTAAAACAATTACAGAAACATGATTTGGAGTTCGGTAGCCATAGGGAGGGCCTCAATCGGGACCTTGGGTTCATGTCACATTACAGGTGATCACCATTACACTACACACATACATGCAGATATTCCTACACACACACACTCTCACATACACACAGACACAGGTACACATAGATGCGCACACAGACACCCACACACATACTTATAGACACACATACTCCCACACTCACACATGTACCCCCTGACAGACTTAAGACACTCTGCACTTACTACACACTTTCTGACACTCACAACCCCCACCCCAGACAGACAGACAGACACACACACACACAGACAAAGACCCACATGCACACATATATTTAGTGGGGTGAATTTGTACTTGCAGAGTTACATTGTACTTTGCTCAAAAACTGCATGCATTCATGTAGAACTCTGAGCTCAAAAACTGCATGAATTTATGTAAAACTCTGTTATCTCACTTTTTAGATTAGAATCAATCTAAACATCAGGTCATAGACAGAGAACACAGGGGGCTAACACCTTCAACATATTGTCTAGCTAACACCA
>NC_057715.1:40624365-40628207 GCF_004010195.1 Chiloscyllium plagiosum
TAAAAGACACAATGGATATGCAGTAGTGGATGGAATAGAGGGGAGTGTTACTGAGGCTAGTAGACTGCCCAATGATTGATCAGCGCAGACTTGTGAACTTTATGCACTAGGAAGGGCCCTTAAGACCTTGGAAGGCATAAGAAGGAACTGTATCCACAGATTCTAAGTCTGCCTTCGGGGTGGCACACACATTTGGGAAGATGTGGCAGGAGAGGGGACTGATAAACAGTAGGGGTAAAGAACTGGCTCATGAGGAATTGGTAAAGCAAGTATTGGAATCCCTTTCATTGCCAAAGGAAATAGCGATAGTCCACATAAATGGACATCAACAGGGAAATGATCCTGAAGCAAAGGGAAATAGATTGGTGGATGAAGTCGCTAAGGAGGCAGCTCTGAACCCTTAACCCGCTACAATATAGATTTTGGTACCGATGGTGCAGGAACCTGGGGGGAGACCGATATTTAGCACTAAGGAAGAGAGAGAGTTAGAAGAACTGGGAGCTACACAGACAGTGGAGGGGCATTAGATGCTATCTGATGGCCGGGAGATGCTAAATAAGATGATGATGCGAAAAATTATGGCTGTCTTACACCAGGGGAGTCACTGGGGAGTGCAAGCAATGTGTGATTTGTTCTTCAGGAAATATGGATGCAAAGGGATCTATACGATAGCCAAACAGATACGTGAGGGATGTATAACATGCAAGAAAATCAACAAGAAGGTATTGAGGAAACAAGTCCCAGAAGGGAGAGAGTCTGGACTAAGATCATTTCAAAGCATTCAAGTAGATTATACCGAATTACCCCGAGTGGGAAGACTGAGGTATATGCTGGTAATGGTTGATCACCAATCTGGATGGGTGGAGGCGTACCCTTTAGCCACTGCCACCGCAAGTGGGGTGTCCAAGATAATACTTGAACACATAATTCCCAGATACGGGATAGTGGAATGTATAGATTCGGATCAGGGGACTAATTTTACTTTCAGGGTACTCCAAGGAGTGATGAAGGGGTTAGGAATCCCTTGGCACCCACCTTCATCAGGAAAGGTTGAGAGAATGAACCAGACACTTAAGAAGCAGTTATCTAAATTAATAGTAGAAACCAGACTCCCTTGGACTAAGTGTTTACCTATAGCCCTTTTGCGGGTGTGAACGGCCCTAAGGAAAGATTTGGGGCTGTCCCCTTATGAGATATTGTTTGGCCTGCCCTATCTGGGAATGAAAGGGGAACTGCCAACCCTGGAGACTAAAGTTCTGTTCTTAAAGAAGTATATACTGGGCTTGTCCTCCTCTTTGTTTTTTCTTAGCAGACAAGGATTACTGGCACAGACTCTACCCCTTGAATTCGCTGTTCATCCCATCCGGCCGGGAGATTTGGCCCTAATTAAGTCATGGACAGAAACTAAATTGAAACCAGATTGGTCGGGACCGTACCAGGCTCTTTTGACTACGGAAGCGGCGATATGCACAGCAGAGAAAGGCTGGACTCACTACACCAGGATTAAAGGACCGGTGGAACCCCTGGTTAAGAAGGAAGTCTAGACAGCCGAATCGACGGAAGAACCACTGAAACTCAGACTCAGAAAACTATAAGTAACTGATTTTTATGCGGACGTGGGATAGTTTCTTTTTGATATCTATATATTGTATTGCATGTTAACTCTCTCGGTCCTTCAATATTATTGTAGGCTGCTGGGGCGCTTAGGGTTACCATATTAGCTTTCTTAGTACTGGGATTTTGTTACACGATGCTGTCATCTCTACATTTGTTATTAACGGTTCCTGAGTCTGAATATCCGCAATTAATAGAGGTTGATGCTTGCAGCCTAGTAAAATGCGCAGATATAAAGTATCAGAGGGAGGATATTTCCTCCAAAATCCTTATTAAGACTCTACCGGACACAAGGTATGGTTCGCAAAAACCGGCACCTGGCATCACTATCCATAGAGTCCCCATTCGCCCAGCCCTAGACTGTCCTGACAAAAGGTGCCACCCGATATATCTCACCATTAAAAATACCTCCTCTGAAGACTCCATTCCCCGTAAAAATGGGACTCCTTACTAACGATTTAACGATAGTAATGGAAGCCACTGGGGAGTGTTTTCGGGCTGCTGTTTCCGTATAGTCGTAGGAAACGGAAAACGAGCGAAACAACTTAATAGTAAGATTCATCAACCTTTTGTCCCTCCCAAAACCCAAAGGTGGTAAAAATTATAGAGCTGAAGGACTTGAAGCAGACCATTGAAATAGAAACTGGATACGGGGACGCAAATGCCTCGGTTGAATGGGTAAAGTACACTGTTAAAACTCTGAATAAAAGCAATGGCTATGCATGTGCCTCCAGTAGGCCAGTTACCCACATAGTCCCCTTTCCGCTCGGATGGAACCAAAACAGGAAGGGCATGGAATGTATGATAGCCCTGTCTCAGGATAAGACTGCATGGAATGATAGGAATTGTACATCCCTATCTCTAACGTTCCCTCCCTTGAAGACAGATTTGAAGCTTCTCCCCCCCAGTTTTTGACCATGATTGGGAATCACACATCGTGTATAAGCCGACAGGGTACAAATTGGTCTAGAGACTTGGGGGGGCTGAGATTAAACTCAGAATGATACCGAAACAGACAAAGGAGGGAATTACTCAGCACTCCGGGTTCCCTGGGCGGATCTCTGGTGGTACTGTGGAGGCAGAATATTGTGACCTACCCTACCTCCTGACTGGAGAGGGATATGTGCAACTGTACAAATGGCAATCTCATTCACCTTGGCATTTGAGGAGAAGGTGGTAGTAACAAAGAATGGGAGGAATAAAAGGTCGTTATTAGATACTTCCTTTGATGGTAGGATTTATCTCGACTCTATAGGATTTCCTAGAGGGGTCCCCGATGAGTTCAAGGCCCGCAACCAGATGACAGCAGGTTTTGAATTGGGCCTATTTTGGTGGGTAACAGTCAACAAGAATGTGGATTGGATAAACTATATATTTTTTTACAACCAGCAAAGATTCATCAATTACACTAGAGATGCAGTCAAGGGTATTTCCGAGCAACTTGATGCAACCAGCAGAATGGCCTGGGAAAACAGACTGGCCTTAGATGTGATCCTAGCTGAAAAAGGGGGTAATGTGTGATGTTAGGAGGGAGCTGTTGTATCTTTATTCCAAATAATACAGCATCTGATGGGTCAAACTCTCGTGCCTTGCGAGGATTGACCATCTTGGCGGAAGAATTGGCTGAGAATTCAGAAGTGGACACATTACTCACAAGATGGCTGGAATCATGGTTTAGGAAGTGAAAAGGCATGGTAGTCTCCATCCTCACCTCCCTGATAGTGGTAGCAGGGGTACTGACAGCAATTGGCTGTTGTATCATACCTTGTGTACGAGGGTTAACCCAGCGGCTAATTGAGATGGCCTTGGCAAAACAAATGCCGCTAAAAGGTAATCAAGCAGAGGAACTCAACCTCTTGAACAATGAGGGGATGGGTGACCTTAAGGAATTAGCCACTATAAATGAAGTCTCATGGATGATGCTCGTGAACTGGAAGGCAACATATGAGACAAATGCAGAAGACAACACTTAGGAGCGAAGAAGAAAAAGGGGGGATTGTAAGGTATAGGGTTAAAATTGTGCAGAATAAGGGAACAGGTGTTGCTTCTGCAAAAGCTTACATTATAAAATTAGGCAGCGCATGCAAATACTCAACAATGAGAAGCGAAAACAGGTCGAATTATCTATGACTAATAGGGCAGAGCAACCGTGTAGCAGGATGTACCAGGCATAGGAAAATATAAGAAGCAAAAACAGGTAGAATTATCTATGACTAATAGGGCAGAGT
>NC_057715.1:40629121-40633963 GCF_004010195.1 Chiloscyllium plagiosum
AGTAACTTCCCTCCCTCCAAAATAACTTGGTTTGTCCAAATTAAATTTCATCAATCAATTCTCTACCCCAGTCTCCAACCTATCTTTATCCTGCTGGAGCCTCTGGCAATCCTCTTCACCATACACAGCTCCCCCAGTCTTTGTATCGTCTGCAAGCAGAAGGCTTACATTTGCTACATTATTAAGCAGAAAACCTACATTTTCCTCCAAATCATTTATGTATATATTACAAACAACAGAAGTCCCAGCACTGATCCTTACGGAATATCACTCGTCACATATTTCCAGTCAGAAAAACACTCTTGCCCCAGTATTCTCTTTCTTCTATGACCAAGTTGTTTTTGCATCCATATTATTAGCTCACTGCAGATCCCATGTGACTACATATTCCATAAGAGTCTGTCATGAGGGACCTTGTTATCGGCTTTGCTGAAGTCCATGTAGACAACATCCACTACCCAGGCCTCATCAATTATCTTTGTCACTTCATCAAAGAACTCAATCAGGTTTATGAGACATGGCTTTCTCCACACAAAGTGACGATGACCATCATTAATAAGGCCATATCTTTTCAAATGTGAATAAATTCCTGCCCCTAAGATTCTTCCCAAATTATTTTCACTGGCATTAAGGAAAAGCATACTTTCACACAGTCTATCTCAGGATACAAGCTGTTCCCCATGCAAGGAATTGAACCCGGTCTCCTGCATGATATGTGGGGATATTAACTACTTTATTAATGAGGAGCTGCTAAACCAAAAGGTTACAATTAAATCTACGATTTAATGGCAATCACGTTACTGTTTTGGTGTAAACACAGTAACTTGTATTTAAGTTTCGCAGGAAGATTTAACTTACAATGGGCAATACCATTACTTCCCCCTGAAGGACTTCTACCTTTGCATTCCAAGTGAAAGCTTTGGATGATTCTAGTTTATTTACCTGGCTAATTATTCATGAAATGCTTGACAGAGAAATCCCAATCTAATCCTTGGACCACTGTACAATTGACCCCATAGGAGTCACACTAACCTTCCCTCAATTCCCCTTGACGTCCTAATTGCCCTACCTGATCCCGCGAGCATCCCTCGAATCCTCATGCTCCAATTACAGCCTGTTCAATCCAACCTGATCCAACTCCTATCTTATACCGTCCTGCCATAGATTCTAAACAAATTATTTCCTCTTCTCACCACCTCCAAGATCGAACAGAAGTGAACTACAGTATTGAAGAAGAACATATTCAGTATCATTCCCTACAGGCCACTTGTCATTTGTAATTATTTTAAAAAGGTATGGTTTTAGGAAATAAAATGCTGATGCAATTCCTTCTATTGGGAATAGTATCCATATTTTGCTTTTGCATAATCAGTAATGCAAATGCCTTTTGTTCTAAAAATAACTGCAAAGCATAAACTGCTGAAATTCAGTCTTCATTACTTTGGATATGAATACTTTTTTTTTAACCACAGTACTGAATAATGTTTTATTCAGCACAAACTAACTGTGCTTGATGCTTGCATTGATGATTCTTGAGCAGATGTGTCAATACTAATGACTAAATGCCTGAATATATTGTGAAATTAATTAAAACCGATATTTTTGTTTTTCTTTTCCATCTTCAAAATGGTTCACTTTTATAGAATCTCCACAGTGTGGAAACAGGTCATTCAACCCAACAAGTCCACACCAGCTCTCCAAAGCGCATCCCACCCAAACCCATCTCCCTACTCTATCCCTGTATTTCCTATGGCTAATGCACCTAACCTACACATCCGCGAACACTATGGGTAATTTAGCATAGCTAATCCACCTAATTTGCACATCTTTGGATTGTGGGAGGAAACAGTAGTACTTGGTGGAAATCCACGCAGACACAGAGATAATGTTCAAACTCCACCCAGACAGTTGGCCGAGCTTGGATTCAAACCTGGGTCCTAGCTTGTGAGGTGGCAATGCTAACCACTGACCAACTGTACCTGCCCTAGTCACTTATACTTGCAGCTACTGAGAAAGCTGGTAGATACGTCATACTATCATGTCACTGCTTAAAAATAGATAATTAATAGTGTAAGAAAAGTGCTGCCACTTGTTCTTTAGCAACCACATAAGTCAGCAAGATATCTGCAGACATAATTAGAAACCATCACAAAATGAAGAAAAGTATAGAGCCTGATTTGCTCCTTTATGCTTGGTTTATATATCTGATCTGCTCATTTGTGCAATATCCAAGCTCCAAAAGATCCTTTGAGCATAATCTAATTTAATGCTTTTGGTTAAACATTAACATTCCAGATACAACAACATGAACAAATGGCCTGTATTTTTAGTAAGATGTATTTAATAATTTATGTTATCTACCACCCTTTTAATGACTTTCAGTATTGGGACTAAAACATTTTTTTTAATTTTGGCATCGCACAAAGCAATGTCAAGTAAAGCAGGCATTGCAGGTTGCCCCCTCCAAGAGTAACATGCCTTAAAGCTTAATAAAAAACAACACCATATTGAAGTAATGTAATGACTTCTTTTCACTCCTTTCTATGTTAGCCATGGATGAGATTGTTAATTTTCATCAGTTTCATTTTACTTGTGTATGGTTTTGTGTAAGTGACAACTGCCTTTCCATAAATGAGTTAAGGCAAACCAAATCTGAGTGTGACTTGGAAAAGGACATGTTCAATTTTGTAACATTGCAAAGTTAAGAATTAGTTACTTAAGACTTGCAATTCTATCTCACCACACATTTACTAAAATTGCATATGTTTTTGTTTAGTAGGCAAGTGATTTGCTACACCTGAAGATGCCTAGTTGTCTTCTATGGGATTTTGAAGTGAGTATGCAACTTCACAGGGCACCGGTGTTGGGGTTATGGCAGAGAACGTGTTGTAATCTATTCTTGTTTAATAGGTCTACGGGTCAGGAAGTTAAGGATCCAGTTACAGAAGGGAGAGCTGATATCTAGATTTTGTAGGTTAGAGATGAGTTTGTTTGGAATTATGGTGTTGAAGGCGGAACTATAGTCAATAAGTCTGCCATATCCTTATCATCCAGATGTTCCAAGGAAGAGTGTATAGCCAGGACGATGACATCTGCTGTAGACCTGTTGCACTAGTAGGCAAATTGCAAAGAATCAAGACAATTTGGTGAAATACATGTCTTTGGTGCTTATCCATGAATGCCATTGGTTAGCAAGAATGTATCTATCTCAGATTTAAAATTAACAATTCATCCAACATCCACTGCCTTTTGTGGAAACAGTGAAAAACATCTACAACATTGTGAGCTAGCTGCATCATTACTTCTGCAACCTTATATTACTTCTGTAACCTTCTAAGTATAAAGGTCAGTAATCCATTAGCCTTCTTGATTATTTTCTGTATTTTTAAAAAATCCATGTTCCTGAAATCCAAAGTTTCTTTAGATGTCCACTATACTTTATCTCATACCATCCAAAAAGTACCCTAATCTATCCTTTTTTGGTCCAAAATGGATAACATTTAATGGGCTACATTACAATAGCAGGAATGTTCTGCTGAAGCTAAATATGATCCTTGTCAGCCACATTTGGTGTTTTGTGAGCAAGTTTGACTCTCTACCTAAGGCAGGATGTGCCCTTATTGAAGGGAGTCCAAAGAAGGTTCACTAGAATGTTCCTGGTGATGACCGGCTTGTCCCTTCTTGAGGAGCAGTTGAGGATGCTGTGTCTGTACTCAATGCAATTTAGAAAGATGAGAGGGGAATCTAATTGAACCTTTCAGAATACTGAAAGGCATGGATAGCATTGTTTGAAGAAGATGTTTCTACTACTAAGAGAGACAAGGGCCAAGAGCAAAGACTCAGAATGAAATGATGACCGTTCAGAACTTAGATGAGAAATATTGTTTCAGCCAGAGCATGGTGAATCTGTGCAACTCATTGTCACAGAAGGCCAACTCATTGAGTATATTTAAGAGAATGATAGACAGATAGATTCCTGATGAAGGGAATCAAAAGTTACATGGGGAAGAATGGAATTTGTGCGTATATATTTCAGACACATACATACATACTTTCAAAGTGTGTATTACTTTTGAGTCAGAAGGTGACCTATTAATGTAGTGCGGCTTGTGGGACAAACAAGTTATTTGAGACAATGGCTTATTGATTTAGTCATATAGGTCTAATTTGTCATTTACTGAAAACTGTTTTGGATTATATTTTAATAATGTGAGTGCTGTTGTTTTTAGCACAAGATTTCATCCAATATGTTTGTTATTCTAAGTAATTTATCTTCTGTAGCATGATTTTTTTGTACTTATTAATTCAGTTAATTACTAATGTATTCAATGTTATACTTTGGCTGTACTTTTGATTGACATTTTTTTCTAAGCAAGCAGTAGGTTTTAACATCTGGTTGTACTTATGGTGCGACATATCCTGTTGTGTGATGTGAAGTTATCATGATCTTTGATTGAACCATCTGAGTAAAATCATCTCTCTGTGACTCGCATATTTTGTTAGAAAGATGGAATGGAGATAACTGTCAGACTTGTTCTTTGTTTTGCTGGAAAACATATTACTCCCCCTTCGGTCAAACAATGTCAAGTTTTATAAAAGTAGCCACTGGCAAAATTATTTGGTCAAGTCAAAATCACTAACACTGGGAGATTCAGCCACAATGTCATGGATTCTGGATCAGTGGTGCTGGAAGAGCACAGCAATTCAGGCAGCATCCAACGAGCAGCGAAATCGACGTTTCGGGCAAAAGCCCTTCATCAGGAATAAAGGCAGAGGGCCTGAAGCGTGGAGAGATAAGCTAGGGGAGGGTGGGGGTGGGGAGAGAGTAGCATTGAGTACAAT
>NC_057715.1:40636598-40679374 GCF_004010195.1 Chiloscyllium plagiosum
AACCTGTAACTGGAGTGGGTGTGATGGTGGTAGGAATGGGGGTGGAGGCATGAGCAGGGGTAGTGTTCCCCTTGGGGTTCTGGGGGGTGGGGATAGTGACAGTGGGTTCTGTGGGGGGGGGTGTCAGCAGAATGCAGGTGAGTGGCGTTGGTGGGGGCGGAAGTGGTGGCAGACATGGCAGTAGGGGTTTTTACCACAATGTCACTTCGGAGGTAAATGTGGCACAGTCCATCATTTCTGGCATTTTCAAGCCAACCATATTTTAACAATAGAAGCTTTCCTATACCACACATGTTCACTATGACATCTCCACTGAATTTTTAAAAGTATATATTTTTTACATGCACACATTATTTAATTGTTACCATATAATGTCATAGCATATTTGTTGACATGGCCATGTTAATATGCCACATGCAAATATTGCATCACTATGGAAGTGGACGAGGAGCTAGTTTGCTACTCCAGAGTAAAGTGAGAAATACAGCAAGGCAAAACTGATGTAGTTTCCAACCAGTGAGTACAATGGGATTAGTTAGAGAGTTTGTCCGAAGAGCTGACAAAAGGGACGATGGGTCTAGTATTTCCTTCTGTGCTAACAGTCCCATGATTCCATTATCAATTCTTTTTCTTTACCTCATTTTTTTTTGTAGATATTTGTTGACGTTTTCTAATATTGGTCAGAATCCCTGACCATGATTGCTTTATTTTTTGAGCCCAAGTCTGAAGGAGCTCCAAAAGTTGGGATTGATTCCCTTTGGAGATTGAACATGATGGGTTTTAAGACATTTTGCACACTTTTAAGCTCACTAAATATTCCTGATTTGGAGATGTCAGTGTTGGACGAGGTGGACAAAGTTAAAAATCACACAACGCCAGGTTATAGTCCAACGGGTTTAACAGGAACCACCTGATGAAGGAGCGTCGCTCTGAAAGCTAGTGCTTCCAATTAAACCTGTTGGACGATAACTGGTGTTGTGTGATTTTTAACGAAATATTCATGTACGAACAAAATGTAAGTGGCGGGCAGGCAGGCAAGAAGTCCTGGCATCCACCAGGGCTATTTTGTCTCCAACAGCCAGGCACAATATTTAGAAGATATTTCAGTCACTGCAACTCATGAACATCATCCTCATTCATGCCTGGAAATGTCAGTGACCAGTCAAAACAGAGGTAGACGTTGATAAATGTAAATCATCCTGATGGCTGTCCAGAAGAGAAGGGAAGTACACAACCCTATGAATGGCAACAAGAGGTCATTTGGAATAACAAAGGCATCCAAGGAAGAGATGGATACAAATAACAGCCCATTTGGTTGTCTTAAGAGAACCTTCCTCTCATGGCAAAAGAATGAATGATTTGCATTGTATGATTACGACTAGAGTGCACTTTCACAAAGATAGTTGAGTGCCAGGCATCTCTGTCAGATGCCTCATGTGCAACCAATGTCTGTCACATCTTGCAGCTTCTGATATAACACTACTGGCACCACAATGAGACTGTTTGTCACACATCTGCCAAGATTCAGAATTGAAACACAAAATGAGTTACAACACTCAGCTTCTTGCATGCCACCAGATTATTGGCTTGTCATCCCAACTCAGAGATCATACACATCTGATAGCCTCTCACCAAATGCTTGCATGGCAAGAGGATACTATACAAATGGTATCCATTTGAAATCAGCTCTATTTACCTGCCACTGTCAGATTTGTTGGTGTCAGGCTATGTGGCTGCCTGTCTTAGGCAGGCTTTGGCCTGGTCATTTTCCATCCCTAACTCTAAGTGTTGATCGACAAGCCAGACTAAACGAGATTTTTCATGGACTGGTCAACATAGAGTGGTTTCATCCTTAATCCTCTAAACATATTTATAATGGAGCCAAATAACAGAAGAGGTTCTCACTCACTGAGCTTGAAGAAAGCAGCTTACACCCTTCGTTATATTTTGGGTGTACATAATATACCTCTTCATCATTTTAACTTGCAAGGTTATACTAGTGAAAGTAATTCCAGTCAGCTGGGGTATTGATGAGCATCTACAATGTACTAATGAAGCATAAAATTCTGGATTAGTGATGCTGGAAGAGCACAGCAGTTCAGGCAGCATCCAAGGAGCAGCGAAATCGACATTTCGAACAAAAGCCCTTAATCAGGAATAAAATGAAGGGCTTTTGCCCGAAACGCGATTTTGCTGCTCCTTGGATGCTGCCTGAACTTTCTGCTCTTCCAGCACCACTAATCCAGAATCTGGTTTCCAGCATCTGCAGTCATTGTTTTTACCTAATGAAGCATAAAAGTCAGGAATGCTGATCTACATGAAATATTCTGCCGATTTTATGGCCAAATTTTAGCCTGTCATTGTGAAACTGAGCTTTCTGATCCAGATAAGACAAAATGTTACCCACTTATCTTGCTAGAATTGTTCATACTCAGCATGGAACTATTACAATATCCATGCCAATAAAACATTCAGACAGTTTTATGGAACATCATAGAAACCAAACCTTTCACAACTTTTTACAGCAATAGCTTCTATATTTCTGCAAGTAAACATTGGTCCCAAGACCTCTATGCCTGCAACTGGGAGAAGGTCATTGTGCAGGTAAGTGGGTGTGCCAGTAAAGTGAGAGATATAGCAGGTGTGTGGGTCAAAGGGGTAAGACAGCAGGTAAATAGGTGATGGGGTAAGGTGGGTGAGGAATAGAGTGACAGGTATGTGGGTCAATGAATAAGAAAACAGCTATGAAGATGAGGGAATAGGGTGGCATGTAATTAGGCATTGGGGTAGAGAGGTAGGTGAATGATGGAGTAAGTTGACAGATGGATTCAAGGTATGATAATATATAGGTGAGGGGTCAGGATGACAGGTGTTCGAGGTGATAGGGTGGCAGATGAGAGAAGGGATACAGATGACAGATGAGTGGATAAAGTAGGGTCGGCTGTTGTGTGGTTTAGATTGGGGTGATATTCATACGAGCATAGAAGGTGTGTGTCAGACATCAGGGTGCAACTGGGTGTCAGTTTGCGGACTGGTGTTCTCATGTCAGGTGTCTGTGGAGTGTGGCAGGTTGTTGGAGAATCGTCATTGCAAACAGATCGAGTGTGCGCATCTGTGTGAGTGACTACACATCAGTTTTATACATTGGTCAGAGTTAGAGTGGGGTTTAATCCCTTTAATTTTTCCTGCTTAACTAATAGGGTCAATAAGTCAGTACTATCCAATTTTTCCAAATCTAAGTTGGAGTTATCGTAACATTCAGAATCAATGTCATTCCTCCTGATGAAAGAATTGTTGAATATGATAATGGTCCAGGACATTCAGCCTTGGACCTTTGGGTGACCATCCTCCAAGTTGGACTTCGGGACAGGCAGCAGAGGAAAGTGGCCGAGCAGAGCCTGATAGCTAAGTTCGGTACCCAAAGGGAGGGCCTAAACCGGGACCTTGGGTTCATGTCACATTACAGGTGATCACCATTGCACTACACACACACGCACAGATATTCCTACCCACACACACACTCTCACATACACATGGACACAGGTACACACAGACACCCACACACACCCTTATAGACACACACACTCCCACACTCACACATGCACCCCCTCACAGACTTAAGACACTCTGCACTCACTACACACACACACACAATTTCTCACACTCACAACCCCCACCCCAGACACACACACACACACACACAGACAAAGACCCACATGCACACATATATTTTGTGGGGTGAATTTGTACTTGCAGAGTTACATTGCACTTTACTCAAAAACTGCACACATTCATGTAGAACTCTGAGCTCAAAAACTGCATGAATTTATGTAAAACTCTGTTATCTCACTTTTTAGATTAGAATCAATCTAAACATCATGGCATAGACAGAGAACACAGGGGGCTAACACCTTCAACACATTGTCTAGCCATCATCATTGTTAACAGCTAACCCGAGAATGCAACTTTTAAAAAAAAGGGTTTTGTGATTTACACATGAAAGAAGTAAAACTATCACTGTCTTCTAACAGATGAAAGGCTTAACAGACAATCAATTCTTCAATGTATAATTACAGTTACATCACACTGCAAATTTTTGCTATAAATTCTATGTTAGGATTGAGCCCTCCACAATCACCTGATGAAGGAGCGTCGCTCCAAAAGCTAGTGTGCTTCCAATTAAACCTGTTGGACTATAACCTGGTGTTGTGTGATTTTTAACTTTGTACACCCCAGTCCAACACCGGCATCTCCAAATCAAAAATGCCCTCAGAGAAGTACCTGCAAATCAATAGCTTCACAATAATTGTAACTGATAAGCAATGGAACCTCGGTTTTTCCAAAGCACATTCCAACAGGAAGGCTGCAGTTGTTTGTGAGATGAAATTAAATTTGCAAAGTAAAAGCTTGTTCTTTAAAGAAATTAATTGGTACTGAATTATTTTTGTCGAATGCAACCACTTGTGCCAGACATCCCGCTGCCTTCCTTCTGTTTGAGATGCCTCCAAATTCTCCACATATCCAAGTATCTTCCACGCTCCTTTTGTCTCATATGTTGGAAATGCTGGTGTTGGACTGGGCTCTAGAAAGTTAAAAATCACACGACACCAGGTTATAGTCCAATAGGTTTAATTGGAAACACTAGCTTTTGGAGCGCTGCTCCTTAATCAGGTGGTTGTGGAGGACACAATTGTAAGACACAGAATTTATAGCAAAAGTTTACAGTGTGATGTAACTGAAATTATACATTGAAAAATACCTTGTTTGTTTGTTAAGTCTCTCATCTGTTAGAATGACCATGATAGTTTCACTTCTTTCATATGTAAATCACAAAACATTTTTTAGAAGTTACATTCGTAGGTTAACTTTAATGATTGGTAAAAACAATGACTGCAGATGCTGGAAACCAGATTCTGGATTAGTGGTGCTGGAAGAGCACAGCAGTTCAGGCAGCATCCAAGGAGCTTCGAAATCGACGTTTCAGGCAAAAGCCCTTCATCAGGAAGGGCTTTTGCCCGAAACGTCGATTTCGAAGCTCCTTGGATGCTGCCTGAACTGCTGTGCTCTTCCAGCACCACTAATCCAGGATTTAACGATTGGTGTCAGCCCAGATAATATGTTGAAAGTGTTAGCTCCTTGTGTTCTGTTGTCTGTGCCATAATGTTTAGACTGATTCTAATCTAAGAAATTAGTTAACAGAGTTTTACATTGATTCGTGCAGTTTTTAAGCAAAGTACAATGTAACTCTGCAAGTACAAATTCATCCTACAACCCCAAGTGCGCATGTGGGTTTTGTGTGTGTGTATATGTGTGTGCGTTTCTGGAGTGTGGGTTGTGAGAGTCTCCGTGAGAAACAGTGTATATATGTGTGTGTATGAGTGTAAAGGGGTCTAAGTCTGTGAGACGTTCATGTGTAAGTGTGGGAGTGTGTGTGTCTGTAGGAGTGTGTGTGTCTAGGGTTGGGGGTTGTCTCACAGACACTCAAAATCCCCCACCCCAGACAGACAGACAGACACAGACACACACACACAAACCCACATGTGCACTTGGGGTTGTAGGATGAATTTGTACTTGCAGAGTTACATTGTACTGTGCTCAAAAACTGCATGAATCCATGTAAGACTCTGTTAACTCATTTTTTAGATTAAGATCAATCTAAATATCATGGTACAGACAACAGAACACAGGGAACTAACACCTTCAACATATTATCTGGGCTGTTAATCTGCGAATGTAACTTCTAAAAAATGTTTTGTGATTTACATATGAAAGAAGTGAAACTACCATGGTCATTCTAACAGATGAGAGACTTAACAAACAATCAAGATATTTTTCAATGTATAATTTCAGTTACATCACACTGTAAACTTTTGCTATAAATTCTGTGTCTTAAAATTCTGTGTCTCCACAACCACCTGATTAAGGAGCAGCGCTCCGAAACCTAGTGCTTTCAATATAACCTGGTGTCGTGTGATTTTTAATTTTGTCTCATATATTCATTTTCCCATTCCAAATCATCAAATGTTAATTCTATCACCATCCTTTCTCTCAAAGCATGTTCTTACTTCGAACCTGCAATTCTAAGTCCTTGTGTCTATATTTTCTAATTCTACTTAACTTTAATATGAATTAACCTATCTTTCATCAATTCTGTCTCTGTCTTAAGCCTTCCATCATCAAACATTGGAAGATGATAGTTCGTTGGGCAGATGCATCTCTGCAAATTATTGCCCCATAATAATGTATTCATTAGCAGACCTAGAATTGTTTCATGGTGACTAATTTGCTAACTTATCAACACCAATGAGTTTAAATATCATATTTTACTTAATTATGACATTTTTCATTTCTTTCTTTCTGGATGATATAATTTAAATACTCTTCCAAACATAATTTATGTGATTTGGCACTCAAATCTACTCATTTTGTTTTGAAGTGCATTGATATTAAATAAATTATCACATAAACACTCCTTATCCATGTTTAAAAGTTTCTGTCGTAAAAGTAAAGAATAACAGATGAGCAGAAGTAGTTCAGGAAAAGTTAGAATGTTGGAATTACTTTGTTCAGAAAATGCTGCAAGTTGATTTTATAATGCACAGATCCTCTTTAGAGCGACTGTGGAGTCCAGAAACAGGCTTTCAGTTTGTCATTAACAATACTTCCCTCCCTGACGAGCTTAATGCATTCTATGTTTGTTTTGGACAGAAGTTCAGTGAAATGATGTCACCTGAAGCAAATGTCTCAGGTGCACCTGTACCCAGAATCATTGACACAAATGTCAGATCAGCCTTCTTGAGGGTGAACCCATGGAAAGCGATTGGCCTGAATGGAGACCTCTGCCCTGCACTCATATCCTGTGCAGAGCAGCTGGTGGGAGTATTCTCGGACATCTTTAACCTCTTCTTACTCTGATCTGAGTTTCCAACTGCTTCAAGACGACCACTATCATCCTGGTACCAAAGAAATATCAGGTAGCGTGCCTTAATGACGCCTTCCCAGTGGATCTGACATCCAGCATTATGAAGGGCTTCAAGAGCACATATAAACTCCAGCCTCCCACATTGCCTTGTTCCATCATAATTCACATACCGTTGTGACAGATCCACAGCAGATAACATCTGCTTGGCCCTACACAAACCCCTGGAATATCTGGATAACAAGGACATCTACGTCAGACTCCTATTATTCACTTTAGCTTTGCCTCCAACACTACAATTCCAACCAAACTCATCTCCAAACTCCGAGACCTTGGACTCTGCTTACCCTCTTCTGCAACTGGATCCTTGACTTCGTGACCCGGAGACCTCCATCAGTAAGGATAGGCAACCAGAACTTCTCCATGATAATCCTCAACACTGATGCCCTACAAGACTTGCTTACTCAGCCCCTTACTATACATCTTATACACTCAGAACTGTGTAGCCAAATTCTGCTCTAACTCCATTTACACATTTGCTGGTGACACCATCATAGTGGGTCGGATCTTAACAACGAGACAGAGCACAAGATAGAAATAGACAGTTTCGTGGCATGGTCTAAAGAAAACCAACTGACTCTCAATGTCAGCAAAATGAAGGAGCTGGTAATTGACTTCTAGGAGTAAAGTGGAAGACATATCCCTGTCTGTATCAATGATGCTGAGGTGAAGGTGATTGAGAGTTTCAAAGTTCCCAGGAGTAAATATCCTGGGATATTTACTCCTCGAAGTTGATGCTATCACCAAGAAAACGCACCAATGCCTCTACTTTCTCAGAAGGCTAAGGAAATCTGGCATGTCTAAAATGACTCACCAAATTTTATGGATGCACCATAAAAGGTGGGGGGGTGGTGGAGGTGACCAAGCTCCGACAGGCCTGGGGTTTCTCTGTGAGCGCCCCTAAGTCGACACCCATTCAATGTATGTCACTCAGATGCGATGTGGGGAGGCATGGCCAAGCACTAACTGGCCTGGGGTTTCTCTGTGAGCGCCCCTACGTCGACACCCACTCGATGTCTGTCACTCAGATGCAACGTGGTAGGGGGGAGGGGGCTCATGGCCAAGCACATTCTTACTTAGAAGTCTGCTCCTCCAGTAAGATTTTTTAAAAATTCACCATTAAGCTGTCACTATTCTGAAAACTGAAAAGCTCCAAATTCTGAAAAACAGCTGGTCCCAAGCATTTCAGATAAAGGATCTTCTACCTGTACTTACATAAAATATGATTTGCCTGGATAACACCCAAACCAATACTTTTCACTGTATTTAGATAATGTGACAATAAATCCAATCACATCAAATCAAATTTGTGACACATGCACTTCTCTGGCCTTGATTCCCTAATCACAGTCAGAACGTCTCCTCATATAACTTAACCTGTTATTTTGGAGTCACTGAAAAGTTATGACGTGTTGTGGTAATAGATCAGTTTACAGGGTCATGATCTGAGGAAGAGTCAGTCAACCTGAAATATTAACCCTGATTTCTCTCCACAGATGCTGCCAGACTACTGAGCTTTTCCAGCAATTTCTGTTTTTGTTATTTTTTTTCATGAATTGTAGTTAGGAAGGAAGCATTGAGATACTTCCAAAACTGCTGCAATCCATGGTACATCCATGGTCAAGTAATATTATCATTAGACTATGAATTCAGAGGACTAGGTACTGATCTGGGGATCTGGATTCAAAATCCACATTCTGCTAACTCAATAAAAATTTGGAATTAAGCATGGAATGATGAGCAAAGTTGTCCATACTTTGGATACTTCAGCATTTTATGCATTAAATACATATTACACCATGCACTCTTTTCAGTGAGACAGACTAAGGAAATTGGTTTGTCGTTCAGCTCAATTTTAATTTTACAAAACTCCTTATGACAAGCACCATTTGAGCATTTCCCAAATCCCATAATATTTAATCTTTAGGGTCATAAAGACAAACAGCATGAAAACAGATGCTTCAGTCCAACTCATGCACACCAAGCAGAAATCCCAATCTTATCTAGTCCCATCTGCCAACATTTGGCCCATATCCCTCTAAAATCTTCCTTTTCATGTACCCGTTTAGATCCCTTTTAAATGTTTTAATTGTATCCGCCTCCACCTTTTACTCTGGCAACCGATTCCATATATGCACCACCCTCTGCATGAAAAGTTACCCCTCACGTCCTTTTTAAATCTTTTCACTCTCACCTTAAACTTATATCTTCTAGTACTGGACTTGCCCACCCTAGGAAAATGACCTTGGCTATTCACCCTATCAATGCCCCTCATGATTTTATAAACCCCCATTCAGTCACCTCCGACAGTCCAGGGTGATTTTGGAGCTGCACCCAATAAGGCAAGTGAAGGGTATTTCATCTTACTCTTGACTTGTGCCTTGTAAATGATGGACAGACTTTGGGGATTCAGAAGGTGTGTTATTTGCCACAATATTCAAAACCTTTGAACTGCTCCTGTAGTCATTGTGTTTATGTGGTGAGTCCAGTTAAATTTCTGGTCAATGATAACCTCCAGGATCTTGATAGTTGGGAATTCAGTAATGATAACACCATTGAACGTAAAGGAGAGGAGATTAGAATGTCCCTTATTGGAGGTGGTCAATGCCTGGCATTTGTGTGGTATGAATGTTACTTGCCACTTGTCAGCTCAATCTTGATAGTGTCCAAATCTTGTTGCTTCAGAATCTGAGGAGATGAGAATGGTGCTGAACATTGTGCAATCATTGGCAAACATCCCCATTTTAACCCTACAATAGACAGAAGATCATTGATAAAGCAGTTGAAGATTGTTGGGCCTAGGACAGTACCTTGAGGAACTCCTGCAGAGATATCTTGGAACTAAGATGAATGACCTCCAACAATCAGAACCACCCTTTTTTGTGCCAGGTATACTCACAGGGCTAGTATCTGTTTGCTCTGAAATGTGGGGTCTCCCATAGTTCTTCTTCATGGGCACCCTGATTAACCAAGTCATCTGCCCTTATGTTCCCAGTTGGGAAACTTGGTGGTGGGCGATAAACTTAATGATGCTGCTTTCGCAGCCTTGGGAAGCTTGGAGAATAAATTTGTCAAAGCGTGCAGACAGTAATGTTTCTCATGTTGTGAGACAAATTCTCTAGCTTCCCACAGTGACACAAGGTCAGTTACACTGTTGCAGACATACATGACCAAGCAGCCTACAGCTGCCTGAATATTCACTTTGTTGGGAAGCTTCAGTGCTAACTCTATTAGGGATTGACCTCAGTGGTTCTCCATATGTATACCACATCCTGTCTTCCAGTGTCCATCCTTCATAACAGAGGATCCATATCCAAATATTCTTACAGGGAGGGTCACTCTCTACTGCTCCCCATGTTCTCTTGAGTCTTGCCCTGTTTTATTTTGGCATAAATTGTACCTTGGGGACATTTGTTGTCACTGCTTGACACTCATAGGGTTCTCTACTATATCTCAAACTGTCAGTAAGGAAGGTGGGCACTTTGGTGTATTTGACTACTATGTGGCCACCCAGTAACATTAGGGTCCAGTGCATTTTGCAGTTTTGGCTAATGGTACCATCTTTAATCCTGCCATCCAGCAAATGTTGAATAGGCCCATGCTCTATCAAATAGTTTGGAAGTTCAAGCTGATAACATAAACAAAATTTTATACCACTCAGAAAACACCAAGCAATTGCTTTGTACACATAGAGTTCCCCTGCTCTCCATTGAAAGAGTCCAGAAAGCATAGGCTACTGATCTGACTTTATTGTGTAATTCTTGGAGAAGTGCTGCTGCCAGTGTGGCACCTTGACTTCGAGGCAGTGCCTTTGTGGCATGGCAACAATGAAAGGTATTGGCGTAACGCCTTTGGTCAAAGACCACAGACCATTCAGAAGGTCTGGGGTGAGATGGATCAAACCACACACTTGGAGCCTCCTCCCTCAGTGAAGACTAGCAGCAAGACCTATAATGGAAGATTGTGCAGCAACCCTAGGAGACCCACGACAAGATCTGCCCTGAACTATGAAACCCACTGTCATGGATGCAAGCCAGCCCTATGTTGGAGAGGAAGGAGATTCCAGTGGTCAGCTTCAGTATGTGATTGTTACAGGTAGTCTCCTTTCTCAGGCAGATAGAGCTAAATAAACAGCAAATAGTGTGAGATTTTGGGAAATACTCACATGATATGTTTTATTCAGGAATATGTCGTTCATAAAATCAAGTTGAAATGCAAACCGAAATCTGTGCCCCTTTGTTCACTTCGCCAACGAATGTTGGATAAAGTGTTTTTAATATATAAACTGGCCGACCTGTGCCAAGCATAGACAACACCATCAGTAGAAAGTAGTATTAGACAAAATATGGAGTTAAAGACAGATAAGTTCCCTGGCCCTGATGCATCCTAGGATCCTAAAAGTGGTGGCTACAGACATTGTGTATGCATTGGTTGTAACTTTCCAAAAATCCCCAGATTCTAGAGAGGTACCAGGAGATTAAAAAATTGCCAAAGTGATAAACCTTTTCAAAAAAGGAGGGTGGGAATAAGTAAGTCACTTTAGGCCAATTAGCCTATGTTGATTGTTGGAAAAATGTTGAAATCAATTATTATGGAAGTAATAGCAGAAAATTTGGAAAAGCAGAGTCAGCATGTTTCATGAAAGGGAAATCATGTCTGACTTATTTATTAGACATGATGTGGAGGTGCCAGTGTTACACTGGGATCAACAAGGTCAGAAGTCACACGACACCAGGTTATAGTGCAACAAGTTTATTTGAAATCACAAGCTTTTGGACTTCACCTGATGAAGTGGCAGCTCTCTGAAAGCTTGTGATTTCAAATAAACCTGTTGGACCAAAACCTGGTGTCGCATGACTTCTGAACTTATATATAAGGGTTTTTCAAGGATACCTAGTGGATAGAGGAGAACCACTAGATGTGTTGCATTTAGACTTGCAGAATGCATTCGACAAAGTATCTCACAAAGAAATTGTCATAAGAACCTATGATGTTGGAGGACGTATATTGCCATGGATAGAGGACTGGTTAATGGACAGGAAATAGTGAGTGAGGATAGGGCATTCTTATTCAGGTTGAAAACCTATAACCATTAGAGTTCCACAGGGATTAATACTAGGACTGCAATTGTTTGGATATCAATGATTTGGATTGAAGAAAATATACTGTTGTCAAATTTGCTGGCATCACTAAATAGGTAGAAAGGTAGTTTGCAAGAAGGATACAAACAATTTACAAACAAATATTGAATGAATATGTAAGTGGGCAAAATGTTGGTAAATAGAATATAATATGGGAAAATGTGAAGTTGTTCATTTTGGAAGGGAGAACAAAAGAGCAGAATATTGTTAAATTGAGAAAAACTTCAGAAAGCTGCAACAAAAAAGGACTCAATGGAGGGGGGAATACTTAAGCACAAAACACAGAAAGCTAGCACATAGGTGGAGCAGGTAATTAGGAAAGCTATTGGAATGTCAGCCCTTATATCAAGAAGGTTGGGTGGGGGGTGAGGAGGGGGTGGTGGGGGGTGATGTTAGAGACCTTGTGCAAGACTTCAAGTGCAACTTCCTCATGAGAAGACAAAGTAGTGCCAGTAAGCAACCATATGGAGGAGAAATCACATCCAGATCCTACAGAAACTTTTAACCCTCACCCCAATGTAACTCTGGACACTCTTGAAGCAGTCAGTCCTTCAATCGCCACCTTTCCTTCCATCTTCAGCTCTGTGGGAGTTCAATCGAAGGAGGATGCATCTGTGTCTGGGCAAGACACACTCAGCATGTTTGGATCTTTGAGACACAAAAGCCCCTTGGACTAGCTAAACAAACCTTTGAGGCAGTGGGCTTCACTGTTGAAAAGGCTCCCCATACCCGAGCTGCAGAGCCAGTGACTGCACTGTGACTGTGGGGTAATAGGGGTAAAACAAAGAAGTCATTTTGGAGGAATGTAGGTGGCAAGGGTGACATGTCAATATGAACAAATGATCACATTGGAAATATTTGTTTACTTTTCATCATCAACTGTGTGTGAGTTTCTGTAAAGCTGCAATGATAGCATTGAAGGTATAGAACATTATCATCCTTAACACTACGCTACGTTCAATGGTCCAAGATTGAAGAGATTAGTTCCCATACTAAGTGTAGATTCTGGGTAAATTGCAGGTGATTACTACTTTGCAAACTAGGCTCCAGATTTCCAGGTAGACAAATACTGCTGTTACATCACAGCCATTAGTGTTATTTAATCACTATCTTGCATGGAATTGATTTGTATTGCTGTATGATATGGTCAAGAATGCAAGGCTCATGATTTGGACTGCACATGGTAGGTTAACGCCAAATGTTCACAATGCTGTTGCATTTGCAGGTGTGTTTTCCCCTATACTGCATACATGTCTGTATTATTATATTTCCCTTTGAAAGGCCTCAATTCATTCAAAAGAATAGCTCCCTCCCTCACAGATTGATGAACTTACCCCACCCTCTCTGAATGTGGTCACAGGCACTTTCATTTCCATTATATGTTTGTTATTCACAGCATGATGAAAGGCTCTCACTCTTAAAAGGTGAGTCTCAGACTCTGCCTTTCCTATGGGTGAATCCCCAAGTTTAACATTTCCTTCTTAATAGTCATTCCCTTTAACATCAGTTGCCTTTTATTTGCCCCAGTCCTTAGCCAACCCCACGATTCCATTTGCCCAATTTACCACTATAACGCCAGTTATTAAACATGCCAGATATGATAATGCATCATCTTCCACATTAAAACCGGGATATCACAGTCTAAGGGAAATAAGGTTAAGTCTAACACACACTCTTCAGAGAAAGCGTGCAATGAACCCTAAAATGCATCCTGATCCAATCCATGACCTAATTGCTTGCCCCGTGCACAAAGTGTCCTTTTTATATAGTCATTAACAGTATAGTCACAGGCCAGGTTCATTATTCATCACTAATTGCCCAGCAGACAATTAAGTGTCAATTACATTGCTGTCAGTCTGCAGTCACATGTAGGCCAGACCAGGTAAGGATGGCTGTTTCCTTTCCTAAAGAACATTAGTGGATCAGATGTTTTTTTTCCTGACAATCGACAATGGTTTCATGGTTTTTGTTAGCCTATTAATTTCTGATATTTCTTGAATTCAAAATCCCCCATCTGCCCTGGGATCCCAGAACATTACCAGAGTCGCTTGCTCAATAGTGTAGTGACAATACCACTAGGTTATCACCTCTCCAAGCTGCAGTGTTCCAATGAGAGGTTCCAGTCTATTCCAAAAGACAGCATGGAAGGACAGAAACGGACTGTAAGTAGGTCAGAGATGAGCCAAGATAACGCAAATAGGCTGGCATGTGTTAAATGCATAAGTCAGTGAATATCAGATGCATGCTGCCACTGCCCATGCCCCATGAAGAATGCCCTGAGACTTTGATGCCAGGTATCCAAGATGAACATCCAGAGGAACAAGCACTGAACTGGAGTCGTCAGGTACCCTTTTGGAATTTCATGTCTGGAATTCTCCATCCACTGTGTTAGAGAATAGGAATAATCATAACAAAGTGGTGGCATTAAGTAATAATGAAGGTGATAACGAACTATAATTCCCATGAATGGGCCTCTCACTGTTGGTTAGTGAGAATTTCCTTTCACCATTCAGGACTTGTTTGGAAAATGGGGCAAGAGCCTCGCTCGACATTTTAATCAATTTCCCAAAATTTCTCATAAAGGGCCTAGGTAAATTCTGACCATTTGGGTGCAATTCTCTTTGTCTATTATCTTTTATTTATCAAAGAGTACTGAGATCCCATTGTGTCGCAGTATTCTTCATTCAACTAATATGAGCATAAATTAACTAAAAGATGAGGTATTCATACATTTACTGTTTATGGAACTTGCTGTGTTAATTGGATTTTAAAATAATTTAATGTGTAACATTTTTACAGCATTTTGAATATGCAATGAGACAAATATAAATGCAAGTTTCTTTTCTTCTCTTTCCATTGTCACCATTGTCTGAATACATCTGGTTAATTGCCTACTTTCCTAAAACACTATTGCAAAGAAAGATGCTTGAATTTCTCAAAGAGATATGCTAACAATTGTCAAAACATTTCTGTGGTGTTGACTTTCCCATTTCCATCTTTTTGAATACAACCATAAGTCAAAATGGACCTCCTAATTTGCAGCCATATTGATGTCATTAAGCAGGTTATGTAGCCATTCACACTGAAAGAGTCCTATGGACTGCAAACCAGGGAATAAAATACTTTTTATTTCTAAATTATATTTTATAGATAGGATTTCTAAAATGAAGGTTTATGTATGCATTAAGAGATAAAGTAGAAATTCAATTACTAACAAAAGAAATTGGGGAATTTTATCACAATGAAGAATTTTAACATTCTACAAGTATTAAATTAGATTTTCAGTGCTAGCGAGGCTGTTCAAGACCACATTTTCAACAGTTTTACAGGAAGACCATAAGTATAAAAAAGCAAATCCTTCACAGTTCACTCAATTCTAATTAATTATTTTCTTTAAGAACTTTAACAGCTCACACGCTGGAGAAACATGGAATCCCTGTTAGCAGCTTCTACATTATTTTCTGTTCACCGTGCAGGCACAGACACCAGACAATGCTGTCTCTTCAAGGCAAGTAATGATGAAGAACACTGATATTTTATTGCCAATTACTACTGCAAAATCTGGCCATTATATCTTCATTATGTTAAGAACATCTCCACTAAGAATAAATCAGACCAATATGCCAATCCTAGGTAGTTTGCTTGATTATTTGCATTATGAAGCAATCAAGCATGCCACTGCACTGTCTATAATTACAGGTTATGCAGAGCAATGAAAGCAAATGATACCCCTGCACATTCTCACTTTCTCTGAACAGTGAGATACGTTGGCAAACCAGACCTTCCTATGATTAGAATACTGTATTGTATGTTGGATATCATTGGATCTATATTATCAGCAATACCACCATTCATGAACAAGTAGGAAGATATAAAATGATCTACGAGATCCAAAAGGTGGATCAATGCTCTTTTCTTTTCTGGTAAACTCTGTAAATATGCACTATGATTTTCCATTGCATCAATTTCTAACATTGGATCTGCTGTTTGTTTTATTTTTGTTTCGGTATTAAATTGCTTGGATTTACTTCTTACCAATTGATTCTGTAAAATAAAGATTAATGGATTGTAATAAATTCCCAAATGTATTTCTTCAATTTAATGTAATATTGTGTGCAGTGCAGGAATTGAATTAAAATGCTCAGTTGGTGATCCTTCAATGCTCTGCTTGTTTATGTCATTGGTGCAACTCTCGATTTAAAAGAAACAGAATTTCCGAACAAAAAGTCTTGGTACTGCAAACATGTGGACAGGTTGCATTATAAACTGAATATGACAATGTCACTCTGCAATTTGAATGTCAGTCTGTCACCCCAATCATGACTTTTGCGCACATGGCACATATAATCTAAGGTGCCCTCTGCAGAGATCTATGAAGCTTCAGAAATCGTGAACACCTTTCATGATAGAACATTAGCTGTTACTCCATTAAAATAGCCCACCCCTCTTAAAAGGGAATTTGGGGATGGAAGAAGTACTGGGAACTGTACTGCAGCTGGAACCGACCCAGGAACAGTGACAAATGGCCGACTAGTGAATAGGACAGGTGCCTGTATGGGAGGTGCTGGCAAAAGATGGATAAAAGAGATGTGCCCTGCATCAACTGGGTGTGATGGGTCAGAGTAAAAGGGATATTGAGGAGTGGGAGTTTGTGGAGTCATAACCCCTTTAGACAGACAATGAGAAGTATCTGACAGATCACAATGGAGATCGATGACAGGAGTTTATACTCAAAGATATGGTTGTAGTGTTGTAATACATTTAAAGATTTTACATAAGTGGTCAGTATCAGTGAAAGCTTCTTTAAATGGTGTGTCCTACCAAATACTCCACTAGCCTCAGTCTCCATTTCATTCATTACAATCTATCGCTTATGTAGTGACAATCTCTATCAATCAGTACTCATGTTCCACATTGAATGATTCACCTCACCTTCTTGCTTAAATTCTTATCACAGTTTCATGCCGCAGTATATCTCTGTACATTCTCACTTTCTCTGAACAGTGAGATACGTTGGCAAACCAGACCTTCCTATGATTAGAATATTGTATTGTATGTTGGATATCATTGGATCTATATTATCAGTAATACCACCATTCATGAACAAGTAGGAAGATATAAAATGCCAGCTATTCAACCATGAAAGCCATATTGTTCAAGCATTTTGCATTGCACTGACTAATGCAGTTCTGTCTCTCTTGCAGAATAAGGTGCAACATTCAAATGGCTGCAGTAGAACTAACCAGAGGGGAACAAGAACAGTTGTATATATTCTAATCCCCATGGTGTAGACAGTACTGACTATAATGCAAGAGTCTTTGTTGAAGTCCTGACCGCTGGTAGTACTGAATCTACTGAGGCGTCTACACATCTAAATTGTTCTCCTAACTGCCCACATCTCCTTCATTCCCCAGTGAAAAGCAACAGATGATTTAACTATGAACATCTCACTTTGTCCTCTTCCCACACCAGAATCCAATCTCATCCTGTTCACAGTTCAGATACTCAAGACTTGCAACAATTTGAGGCAATGGTAGAAAAACAGTGATGATGAAAAGACACCCTCACTTGATTTCACACTTGTAGCTAGCAGTTTAGATGCTGACAATATGCATATTTACAGTGGCAAAGCATTATCTGCATCTGCTCAGATATAAGGCACAAGCACGCGACAACCAGAACACAGGGGGTAAGATGACTGCAAATGCCAGTTTCCCTGGTGGCAAAGGGGCACACAGATTTTCTGCAGAGAAGTAAACTGCAAACTTTGAAGGGCAAGGACACAGCACACAGAAGTAAAAGCAGGAAGTGTTGCAAACACTTAATGTTGAGAAAGAAAGAAAATTAATATTGTAGGACAACTTTCTGTTTTACCACTCTCCATGGGCCATGTCATACACAGAAAGGATCAATAAAGCTATGATCTCAATGAATGCCAGTCCATCACTGTGCATTATACCTGTCCTATTTTTTATTCATTCATGGGTTGTTGACTATTCCTGATGAAGGGCTTTTGCCCAAAACGTCCTGCTCCTCGGATGCTGCCTGAACTGCTGTGCTTTTCCAGTACCACTCTATTTTAAAATCTGGTCTCCAGCATCTGCAGTCCTTGTTTTAACCTGGCCAGCATTGATTTCTCATCCCTAGTCGCCCTTGAGATGGTCATGGTGAGCTGTCTTCATGAACCACTACAGTCCGTGCGCTGTAGAAGGGATTTGCAGGATCTTGCCCAAGTGACAGCGAAGGAATACTGGTGTATTTCCAAGTCAGGGCAGTGAATGGCTTGAAGGAAAACTTGGAGGTGGTGCTGTTCCCATGAATGTGCTGCTCTTGACATTCTACATGGTTGCAATTGGTTATGGTTTTGGAAGGTGCTGACAGAGTGTTGGTGGTGGAGGAAGTGGATGCTTGTAGATGTGATGCCAATCAAGTGGGCTGTTTGGTCCTGCATGGTGTCAAAGCTTCTAGGGTGTTGTTGAAGCTGATTATCCAGGCAAGTAGGGAGTATTCAGTCACAGTCCTGATTTGTATATTATATAAGGTGGACACTTGATTGGAGCCAAGAAGTTATTTACTCACCATAGTAGTCCTGGTCTCTGACCTGCTGTTGTAGCTATTGTGTTTATGTGGTGAATCCAGTTGAGTTTCAGCTCAATAGTAACCTCAGGGTTGTTGATAGTGGGGGATTCGATGATGATAACATCATTGAATGCTACACTTGTGCACAACTAATTATCACAAGTAAAGCAAATGCAAGGAATCTTGTCCATCAGAAATAGCATGAATAAAACACTGTCTACCTCAAACTCTGCACTCTCTTCCAACATCAGCTTCTCCATGCCTGCCCATATCTATGTATCTGGATCGAAAATCACCCCTTTATAATATATTGAATCTCCTATTTGTCTGACTCTTTTGTAATCACCATGAAAATTGTACAATTGAACAAAGGTAAACTGGATTAAGAAGTTTCTATAAATTGCACATTGCAACACATCATCTTTCAATTTATTTGAATGTAATAACTGTTATGTATTCTTTTGATTTCTTTTTGCCACACGATCTGAAAACTTTTGTTGATTTTATTCTCTTCTGTCCAACATTTTAGCTCATTTAAGATTTATTTTGGTATCTTTTTGAGTTTTGATATAAACTTTCTGTTATATTCTTTTGGCCACTCAGAATTACTGTGCTCAGTATAATTGATTGTGTTAATTTAGTTGTTTGTTGCAATTACCTGCATGCATGGAAGTGTCTCTTCTTTATTGGACTAGCCTCTCCAAGAAAGTTATCTCGATTTGGGCCAGTCCTTGAACACAAATGATACAGGACGTTGTTTTTCAACTTTTCTCTGCTGATTCCAAACTATATTCCTGACCCAACTAAGAATCCCGTTACATCATGACTACCCAACCCCTGCCACCAGTCTTCAATCCAATTTGACATGCTGATCAAAATCCCAACTAAGATCCCACCAGAACTAACTACTGACTTGACAACAATCACTTACCTGACCCAACCACCCGGCTGCCACCCAACGTCTCCGCTGACCCCACAACTAGTCCCTGACTTAACCTGTATCTACACCCCCATTCCCAAAGTCTACTTACTGATGACACCCATAGGGAAAATCCAACTATCTTCCACCCACTATTCCCCACAAATGTCTGATTTTATGTGACTCCTAGCTGACTCAGTGCTAACAAACCCCAGTCTAACATTCCTGTTCCCACATCTACCTGCCACCCTGCTTTTACACCCATTCACCACTTTATCCTCTCGCCCACCTTCACTGTATGTCTTCATCATTGAATTCTGAAGAAGTGTCACTGGACCTGAAACTTTAACTCTGATTTCTCTGCACAGATGCTTCCAGACTTGCTGAGCTTTTCCAGCATTTTCTATTTTTATGTCTTTTCTGCAGAGTTCTGATTTGTGAGCAGTAATTTCTGATTTTTGTTGTTTTGAATTATCCTGTAGACACTGGACATATTTAGGGAAGGTGAACTGAAGAAGGCAGTACTCAGGTGTTTCAAGGCAAAAGAATCTCTGAATTTATTTAAATACAAAAAGGTAGGTAAGAATGAAGAAATAAAGGTAATTGCAACAAACAACTAAATTAACACAATCAATTATACTGAGCACAGTAATACTATTAAACATGCTATCTGCTAGATAAAACACTATTAGAACTTAAACCAAGTATTTTAATCATGGCAACTTCAATGAGGTTCCCACCCTTGGGTCCCATGCACTGTCACCATCCACCTTCCCCTCCCTGCGCGCTAGGTTGGAAGCTTTGGGTTATTGGGAGTTTAAGCTCACCACTGGGGAAAACGTGATTTTGAAGTCCAGCAGGCTGGTGCCTGGATGAAGACTTCGGACTGTGTAGGCCTTCAGCCTGGGGGTTGAGTCAGTTGATTCGGTAGGATGCGTAGTAGATCGATTGGATAAGTGCTTGTTTTTTTTAACCTTTTGGTTGGTTTCCAGTCTCAGTTTTCACATCAGGGTGTGTCTGAGGCCTTGTGGTTTTAATTGGGTTGGTGGTTTTCAGATTTTGTCAGTTCTTAAGTCTGCTGGTCATGATCAGTTGCCATTAGTTCCCCTGCTCTTGGGATTCACGACTTGGAACGCCTCCTCAGGAATAGCTGTTTCTGGTGAGATTGGGACTTGCAATTATACTGATTCTAGGTCTCTTATCCTCATTCCAAATCTGTGTTTTGCATTTTGTTTCTGGTATTCCTTTTGAAGTCAATTTGTTTCCTATTAGTTAAGAATATATATGAATGGATTTTGATAGAAGTTGCATTTCTGATATTTCTGGGAATGTATTTCAATTGAAGCTGAATGTTCGGTATGACTGTTAGCACCATAATGTCTGTGTTGTTTAGCCCTGAGCATAAAATTAGTTTCCATCTAGTGTATTAGATTTGGGTGATTGTTCTCTTAGAATGGAGGTGAAAGTTGGAATTCCAGATAGAACAATAGCTCCAGACAGAAAACATTCTGTCTCTGTTGTGTGTTTGTTACAGCCTGAGCCCAGGATTTTGTCCAGTATTTCAGATATTAGAGAAGTCAAGGGTCTTGTCTAGTATTTTAGATTATGGGGATTTTTGTTAATTCTACACCTACCTCACCTACCTGACACCCTACTTATGACCCTCATACCACCTGCTGCCCTAATCCACTTCTGAATCTACACCCTATTCTTTTAAACATTTATCTTCTCCTGTAGCTTCTCAAAAATAGGTTTGGATATTTGACTTCTGCTTAATTGCAGTTACTGTCTTAAAAGGGGATTTAGTTCCAAGGAAACTTTCTGCACTATTTCCTGAGAGGATTCCTGCACACGGTGTGTTTTGCAAGAAACTTAATTGAAAGACACCCAAAAAAGAACAGTTAAATAATGTTTTGTCTGATCTAGGAGCTCAATGTAGAACCCGTTCTTTGTGCCAAATTCTCCAATCCTCTCTAATGCTGCTCACTTTGAGCAATACTTCATACATTTCAACTCCACTGTTCCATCACCTTGTTTGATGCTTAATAAATGTTAACATGTCATTACTGATGGTGGAAAGGGAGTTGTTAGATTGTCCTTCAGTGTAACTTTAATATTTTTCTTGCTAAGTTTTATATAATTTAATAAAAAATGTCCTGCAGACCATCGGAAAAACAAGTACTGATCTTTTCAATAAAAAATGTATTTTCCGTGATTTAAAAATTAACATTTGCTGTCTTAACTCATGCCTGATCAACATCAATGATAACTGAGAAATGATGCTGTATGTGCTGATTTGGAAGTACACTGTACAAGAATAGATTTTCTATTATGTTTAGGCATGTTGAATTCAATGCAATTTTTGTGAGACTCCTTTTTGTTGCTGTTTAGAGTGTGGGATTTTGGAAAATGCTGGACAGCACTTGTGATTGACACTGAGCTGCTGATTTAATTTGTTGAGATATATCTGTTGATATGAGATTTATGCCCCACGTGAAAGAGATTCTTGTCTGTAGGAGTACCACAGGTAGTCTCTACAACTGTTGTCCCTCTCTACATCAATAGAATAAAAGGATTTATTGCATCCTACACCATTTTCATGCTCTCTGTAGTAAGTCTTAGAATTTATATTCAACCCTTTCCACTTGTCTTGAAATATTTTGGAAATATATAATATATAATCTTCTCTTGATTCTACCTTTGATGTCTGAGCTGACACCACTCTGCAGTGAGTACTCTGTATTCAGCGATTACACGTCCAAGGTATAAACTACAAACATGATTGCTCTCACACAGATTTAATCATATTTTTCTTGTAGAAAATTCTACTCTGTGTTATTTCTATGAAGAGTTCAACCCATTTCAAGAGAAATACAGAGAAAACAAAATATTACTTTCTGACAAGATCAGTAAAATTTCATCTGAATCAAAACTAATATTTGCCCTTATAGCTCTTAATTTTCTCAAGTATTGATTTATCCTGTCCATTTTGAATTGGAAAAGTTTTGTTGCAAAAGTTCAAATATTTCTTTCCTCCTGGTCATCCATTCAGTTTGTTGAAGTGATGTCCACTGTTCTGGTGCACTCAATGAAATGGGCACTGAAATAAAAATTAGATTAAGTAAAATGGACTGATGAGAGAAAACCTATTAGAGTAAAATTAGAACGTTGTTAAAATTGTGAAAAGAAAGAGAACCGTAAACTGAACAAAAAGACCTTGGCATTGTGCTCTGTATTGATACATGTCTAGCTACTTTAGAAGTTTAAGAAGATATAAAATAACATCAGGTACACTGCCAGCTACTTCCATTCTCTTCCAGGCTGCAACCCCTGTTCTCCAGGATGCTGAAAGGGCTTAGCCTTCAGATTTGACCAACACAAGCCTTTTGAGCCTGCATTAATCACTGTCAGCTAAACTTGCATTTAGCTCCGCAAGGAATCTGCCATTGGCACTGTTTAAAGCGATAGACATCCATTTTGACATTTGCTGCTCCTAGGTTTGTGGGAATATTTGCCAGCTTTAGAAATATTAGACCTTTATCGATCAACCTCTTTTTTAATCAACCTATTTAGAGGTGTTATTATATACCTGTAAACCCACACCACTTGGCTCAGTGGTAGGGATACAACCGCTGTTCCACAAAAGCCCTATCTGAACTGGGTTCTTTTGTTCCCTCACACTTTCCCTACCCCTCTTTCATCTCTGTTATTGGTGCAGTGTCTTGTGGGCAATGCATGTAATTTATTTATTTATTAGTTGAACAGGTGATTCGGTGATGAGTATTTAAAATGAAAATGAGCTGGGTTCTTCCCAAATGCCTATCTCTCTTCCATCACTATTTCCGTGTTCAGATGTCTTTGGAGAGGAATCACATATTATCCACCAGTAACCTTGAGAGAGATGATCCCTCTGGAGTTGGAGAGCATTATGACACCCACCAAAAGTGTTTTGATTTAGACTCCACATTGTTTACCCTTCCTTTTGATTATTCTTCCTTGCCAGACTACCATTGCCTGTAGTGTTTGTACATTGACATTCGCTAGTTTGAGGATGAGTTTATTTTGAAAGAAACAGCAAGGTACTTTTGCCCCTCCCACAATATTTTTATTTAGTCCTCAGCTAATTTCTCCTTTTTTTCTTGATTCTTGGTGAAGTTACAGTGGTCCTGGTGGGAAATCTTTTCTCCCCTTAAATTGGCTAATTGCTTTATATACATTCTTAGTGAAAGTGATGGCATAGTGGAAATGTCACGAGCATGGGAATGCTGAATAACAGTCTAATATTCTGGAGACACTAGTTCAAAAAACTGTTTCAAATGGTGAATCGATCCTGGGAAACACAAAGGATCAGAAGGTAATTGGTATGCATGTCCACCAATCCCTTAAGGTAGCAGAAGAGGTAGTAAAAGAAGGCATACAAGATATTTGCCTTTATTAGCCAAGGCATAGAATTTCAGAACAGTGAGGTTGTGCTTTAACTGTATAAAACGTTAGTCAGGCCACATCTAGCGTGTTGTATATAGTTCTGGAATTCACATCATGGAAGGGATGTGATAATACTGGAGAGAGTGCAGAGGAAATTTACCATGATGTGGCCTGGATTACAGAATTTTAGTTATGCAGATTGATTTAATTGATGGGTTGTATGGAGAAAAGGACACTTAGGGGGTACATGATGGAAATGTATAAAATTATGTGGTGCGTAGCTATTATAAATAGGAAAAAAATCTTTCCCCTTGGTGGAGAGTTCAACAAGCAGGATGCATGGATATAATGTAAGGGGAAGGAACTTTAGACGGCATAGTCAGGATTTCATTTTCACCCCAGAGGTTGGTGGGAATCTGGAACTCATTGCCTGTAAGGGAGATAGAGGTAGAAACCCTCATAACATTTAAGGGGTGTTTAAATGTTTGCTTATAATGCCAAGGCATGCAAGGTGAAGTGGGAGTCGACATGGGGCACACAAACACAAGATGGCCGCTCAGCCATAAATTGGTCACTGAGCACACAAGATGGCTGCTGAGCCATTACATGGAAAAATACAATAAAGCATACACAGCTACTGCTTGAGGCTAACAGGATACCAGCACAATAGACATAGAACATAGATGATTAGTTTCAGGCAAGTGGGGGAGAGAATACACATCAGTAACGTTTACTGCCAGCCAAAGTGTCTGAGTCCAGCCACCACCTTCAATAGAAATGTTAACTACCTGAGACTGCTTGTATACAAGTGTTAATACATCCGACCTGCAGTAATGGAAACTGATCTTCCTTCTCAGGGAGAACGATTACAACCCCTGAAACTGACAATGATTTTGTAATGTTTTCTGTAAACAAACCATGTTGTACAAAGACTCCATACTTGAACTATTGTACTTCAAAATGTATAAAATATCATGACATGTGCTCCGAGAGTGAGAGGCGGCTCGCAGCTGACAGCCGTGCTGATGAACGTCTCTCTCTCCCTGGAGCTCTGTTTTCTTTGTGAAATAAACTCTGTCATTGAATCCTGATTCTGATTCTGGCTCTGGCACTGGTGATTTTCCATAACAATTGGCACTGCAAGCAGTGTCTCCTATTCCTGGTGCTCTAGTCAAAGGTCACGATCGGGGAGCTGGGGTAAGAGACAGTTTGAATCTGCAAATGGGAAGAGTCAGAACGGGCTAAAGACACAGTTTAAAAAGGTGTACCATTGTAACGTATAACTTTTGCGATAGTACTGAGTTATATATAAGTGCATGCCTGTGGAGCCTAAGTAGAAAAGTGTACTAAGTGGTTTGATAACCTGCTGCTTGTGCTGAAATGACCAGAGGCCAAGGTAGTGCCTGCCTCAAAAACCCTGCTCTAAATTGATTGTTAAGAGGGGTTGCCCCCAACTCCCACCCCACACACACACACATACACACACACACACAACACGATGGTTGGGAATTGAAGCGGTATTTGAGGCGCCAAGGGAACTAGGTATTGTGAAGCATAAGTGGCAAAGTCGTGTAACATTGAACTCTGTAGGGGCGAGCAATGCAGAGTCCAGCTAGAGTCTTGTCAAAGGTTGGGTGCTGTCTATTATTGTGCTTTAAATGGAAGTGGTGAGGAAAAGGAACTGATCACTCTGACCAAGAGCCAAACTCCGGTGGAGCAGCATGTTGCCAAGTTGGGAAGTGTGGACACTGAATAACCATGATACCTTGTCAGTCTGTAGCAGAACGACAGAGCTTGAATAGTGGTGGTGGCCGTGGGGTAAAAAGCCCTCCTGGTAGGGAGCACACTGGGCTAGAGATAGGTTTCTGGGCCTATCGGATGGTGTTGGAATAGTAGAGGTGGCAGGGACGGTAGAGGAGTCCCGGTAGAGAGCACACCCTATTGAACTGACATTCCTAGCTGACTGGTAGATACCGACTAGTCATGGTGGCCGGGAGGGTAGAGAAGTCCCAGTCCCACCAGTAGAGAGCACATCTTGCTAGGAGGCTGCTATGGCTATACAGACAGTGCTGGGACTGTATTATTGGCCGGAGGGGGGTGCTGCTCATGGAGATAGTTAAAGGACTAGTAAAATAGGGAATTCTGAGAGAAAGCACATGTACAACCAATTTTCCAACCTGGCCAATGATAAAGCCTGATGGGAGCTACAGATTCATCATTGAATATAAGGGGCTAAACAAGGTCACCCCCAAATTACATCCCCTTATAGCAGACTCCTCCACAATTTTAAACAAATTGGCCCCCGAGCTCAAAATTTTCACAGTATTAGATATGACCAATGGATTCTGGTCCATCTCACTACACCCTGGGAACACCTCTGAATGGAGTTCACATGGCCACTACAACCTTCTCATGGGAAAATGTACTGCCTGGTCATCATAGACCAATTCACCTGGTGAATAGAGGCATTCCCCACCAAATTTTGTACCGCTACCACTGTAGCCAGGATTCTAGCAGAGGAGGTAGTCCCAAGGTGGGAGGTACCCCTACAGATAGATTCCAATCAAGGGACACATTTCACAGGCAAAGTTATGAAAATAGTATGGATTAGAGCGGTGCGGGAAAAGCACAGCAGGTCAGGCAACATCGGAGAAGCAAATAAATCGAAGTTTTGTGCAAAAGCCCTTCATCAGGAGTGAGGCAGGGAACCTCCGGGGTGGGGAGATAAATGGGAGGGAGGTGGGGTTGGGGAGGAGTTAGCTAAGAATGCAATAGGTGGATGGAGGTGAGGATGAAGGTGATAGGTTGGAGACGAGGATGGAGTGGATAGGTGGGAAGGAAGATTGGCAGGTAGGGCAGGTCATGAGGATGGTGCTGAGTTGGCAGGTTGGAACAAGGGTAAGATGGATGAGGGAAACTGAGGAGACTAGTGAAGTCCACATTGATGCCCTGGGATTGAAGTCTTCTGAGGCGGAAGATGAGGCGTTCTTCCTCCAGGCGTCGGGTGGTGAGGAGTGATGGTGGAGGAGGCCAGGACCTGCATGTCCTCGGCAGAGTGGGAGGGGAAGTTGAAATGTTTGGCCACGGGACGGTGGGGTTGATTGGTGTGGGTGCCCCGGAGATGTTCCCTAAAATGCTCTGCTAGGAGGCGTCCAGTCTCCCCAATGTAAAGGAGATCGGTAGCAATGGCTACAATAAATGACATTGGTGGATGTGCAGGTGAAACTTTGATAGATGTGGAAGGCTCCTTTGGGGCCTTGGATAGAGGTGAGGGGGGAGGTGTGGGCTCAGGTTTTGCAATTCCTGAGGTGGCAGGGGAAGGTGCCAGGAGGAGGGTGGGTTGTTGGGGGTGTGGACCTGATCATCCTCTCTACAATGAAAACAGTTTGCCAGCTACTTGGGATAAAACAAAAACTTCACATCCCCTTTCACCCCCAGAGGTCAGGGATGGTAGAGTGAATGAACAGAACCCTTAAAAATGCTTTAGCTCAGGCCATACAGACATCAGGGAGGACATGGGCTGAATTGCTGCTAGCCATACTAATGAAATTAAGACCCACCACGAATCAGGCAACCAGACTAACACCATATGAATTAATGACCTTGTGAGCAATGCAATTACCAGAGTCCATCATAACGGGTGGGACTGATGTAGGTCCACTTAAAGACAGAATTCGAAGATATGTACTGGAATTAAGTGCCCAACTAAAAGGAATGTGTAAGTTGGTAACTGAGAGACAAGAACAAAAGGGCAAAGCAGATGAACTCTAAACCTTCCCCAGCAGCTTGGAGCCGCATCCTCGTACAAACCCTGCTTGACAAACCAGGCTTTGCCCCAAAATGGAATAGGCCATACAATGTTATAATCAATGGTGTCACCTGCGCCTGTTATAGATGTAAGGAAGCACTGGAACCAACTCAAAATGTATAACGACTCCTATGAACCAAGTAATATGATTGACCTCCCCCAGGTACAGACAGGAACTGCAAGCAAGACAGTGACCAAGAGGAGAGCACTGATACCACAACCAAGCAAACCACCCAGAGGCCCGAATTAAACTGCTGACAAGACACAGAAATCACCTACTTTTGCTAACCTCCAGGTACCATTTTAAAAAAAGGAAACACTGACTATTAACCTCACTTAACTTTAATCATGCACGTTCTCGAGTATATGTTACTGTTTCAAAATGTTGCAATAGCTGGAAGCCTGTTGGGACTGGAGGATAATCTTTTTTACAAAACCTACCAACGCCTATGTGGAAACCGAACTGTTTGTTACCCACTGGCACGATTGGTTGAATCCTTAATTGTAGTCACGCCTGTGTGGACCCCTCGCGACTTATACAATAGATACACCAGACATGCCATATAAGAGACAGCTGGCAAAATACAAAAGGGGACTCCAGGGTAGGAGTGTGGAATTGGTCAAGCCCATCAGCCCAAGAGGCTGGGCACCCCAACAGCGGGCAGGAAGGACATATCTAAACATTGCTGCTTACTCACTCTGTTTCACAGAGCAGAGATGGGGATGTGTTTTATGTCCTGGTACCTAGAAACACTTCATGTGTGCAGACAAAGTGTACTCACCAGACTGTACAATCACCTGGGAACAACTTACCTGCACTTGCAGCGAGCAGGCATGCTTGAACATGACCACAGGAAGACAGTTTATATGTAGACAATGCAATGGCAGTCAAGTCAGCTCTGCCACATGGACATATCTGTTTGATACCTACCAGCTGGTAGGAACAAACCGGGGAATCAGAGGAAAGATAGGAAGACAAGCAGACCCACGAACAGGACATGTATGCTATTGGGAAGCAAAGCGATTCATTTTCTTATTTAAGGGGATTTATGCTACTGACACACCAAACCTCCTGAACCTTTTTGCAGTAGGAATGATAAGATCCCTCACTGTACCATGCCCCAGCGGGGGACATGTTCGGAGAAGAATAGTGACCCGCTCTATCAGCCAGGAATTCTGGGATTGGCAGATCATCCCATGCTGGGATAACCATTGGGTGTAAGGGTCTTTTGGATCTCTGTCTTTTGGGTTGGGGGGTGGTGAGGGCAGCAGGGGTAAAGCACTAAAAAACGAAATTACGTTGTGTGTGGATTGACAATCTGGGGAAACAATACATCAAAGGCTTGACAAGCAATCAATGATGATATGGCTGAACTCAGACTTTACATACAGCAGACATGTTACGTGGTGGATTATCAGTTAACCCAGCAAGAGGGAGTATATACAATCATTGGTGACAAGTGTATAACCCATGTCATTGACGAATCTTACAATATTACACAGGGTACATTTGACTTACTGCGCCAAATTCACATCAGTGACAAATACTCCTGAGAGTTGGATGCATAGCTGTTTGATTGCTTTACATGCCATGTGTTTGCCCTGTAAACTAATGGGTATATGGTACAGGTGTGAGATTGCGTTAGTGCACTGCTGTACAGCCAGATGTATGTTCCCTTCCCTGAGGGCTTCTAATCACTAACGCAAACTGAACGGTTGTGTGACTGCACTAACTGGCTTGGCAAAACAAGACAGGGATAGTATAAACAAGCAGATTGTTGTGCAGAGAGCACCTTTGAAATGCAGACTGGTTGAATTCTTAAGCAGGGCTTCTGTCTTTGTATGCATTATGTCCTTGATGCAACTTTTCAAAGTTTGTTGCTGGTAGCAATACAGGTCTATGCTTCCAGAGTGGCTCAAAAGTGAATCACAGAGATGCCATGATAGTTGTGTGAGGTTGGCAAACGCCAAGTGTCAGTGTCTGTGGACAAGGAGTGCATGGGCTAGTGCTCATGGATCATGCCCTGAGACACTGTTTGATCTTAAGCAATGTGGAGTTCCTCCCATCCTCAGTGAAGCTCCCAAGTACCCACTCTGATTTCCATGTTAGTATGTTTGGTAAGATAGGAAAAGTTGTATATTAATGAATTGAATTTGGCTATTAACAAAGTGTTTAACAAGAAACATTGCCCCTTAATTGTCAACCCTTCACTGCCTATTGAGAAACTCACCTCACCACTTGACAAAAACATAAAAGATAAAGAAGGATGAATATCATTCAGATACCTGTAAGGTTCTACCCAATATTATGAAAAGAAAGCCAATTATCAATTAGTCAAGGACAGCTAGAGATGAGCAATAGGTGCTCTTGTGAAAAACACCACAATGAATGAATGAATGAATAATATATTTTTTAAAATTGCTTATAACTTTATGGAAAACAAACTAAGTTGTGATCTCAATATGACTTGGTTTCAGTTGTTCAATAGAAACACTTCATTTGGACATAAATAACATACAAATATAGTTAATTATTTTATTCTCAGAAAAATGTCTTAATCTGAGTAAGCATTCACTGATTAATACCATTTTCTTACTTGAAGATGATATCATAACCATTTCCCTTCCATCTTTATCCATCTTTCAGCCCCCTCAACCTCCACCCAACACAGCTCCTCTCCACCTCCTGCCACTAATTCAGTTTAAAACTTTGATGTTCTCCTCTCTTGCTAATACCAAGGTGGGTATCTAGGCAGCAGATAAAACAGATAAAGACTTTTGGAGAAGTCCCCACGCTCTGAAGGACTAAAGCGCCCACTGGGCCTAAAATTTTCTTTAAGGAACTTTTGCTTCCACCAGAATTCCCCTGGAAGAGCAGTTAATATTTTCTGCCTAATAAGATGTTGTTTATCACACAGATATTTTCTCCAGGGAGTGAATTAAAGCACCTACTCTAAATGTTTAGTGATGTAATAAGTCAGAAGTAAAAAATCCTTCAACTTAATGGTTCATTGTATTGGATACCATTTAGCAACAGGAGGGCATCAGTTCTATGTGATGATGGAGATATTATTTCCAGACATAGAATCATCATAGGGCAGGGGAGGCCATTTGGTCAATTAATTTATGTTGGTTCTATCTCAGGCAATCAGGTCAATCCCCAACTCTTTCTCTCAGGCACTACTCACGTATTTCCTTCAAGTCTCTATCTAATTTCCTTTTGCAATCATCAACCGTCTCTACCATTGTGATATTTGCATTTCGTGGCTTGGAGTCTAATTTGAGATTTTTAACATTTATCTCCCAACAATCCATCATCAGCCTGGTTCCTTTATTAAGCCAGGCCTGTGAAATCTCTGTAAGCAGCAGTCTAGAAAATCCAGAACTTGTTTATAATTTTTAAACAGGTGGCTCTTAAACCCAGGCCTTCTGGACCTGAGGTAGGGACACTACCGCTCTGCTTCACGAACCTTTTATTTGAACTCAGATCCTTAGATTCAAAGCCCGAAACGTTGAATCTCCTGTTCCCTGGATGCTGCCTGACCTGCTGTGCTGTTCCAGCAATAAAGGCTCTTAAACCCAGGCCTTCTGGACCAGAGGTAGGGACACTACCGCTCTGCTTCACGAACCTTTTATTTGAACTCAGATCCTTAGATTCAAAATCCAGAGTGCTAACCATTGCACTAAGGAATCATCTGCTACACTGTAATGTCTGTGCCTAGTTTTGAACAAAGGCCCTTTCTCATGTTAGGCAAACATGATAACCACCATACTATGAAAAACACAACAGCCCAATTCTCTAATTTGTCACTGATTGTCTCTCCTCTGTCTATCAGTGCCTTTCATCCTCTTTCCTGACTATTTATTGGAAATGATTAGATGCCTTTTATACACTCAATGCCTCCTTTTCATCCTGTTCCTCACTTTCTCTGTTGATGTCTGCTATAACAATAAAAGCAGCAATCCTTTCAATCCACTCTCTAGTCCATTAATGTAGTCATATTAATTTTATCTGACTTATTAATGAATTATATGATTTTTAACATCCCTCATGTTTGACAATTGCCGTTCAGCTAAAGTGCAGTGTATTCTCATAAACATTAATTTTATTTAAACTTATGTGAGACCAATGCTAATTAGATCCCACTTGTTAATCCCAACACAAGGAAAAACCCAAAAAGCCCAACAGGACTTGATGTCAATTCACATATTGGTCACATAGTGTTCACTGGTTGATTTCCATCATCTTCTCAAAGTTAAATCACTGTGTGGAAGGTTATTTTCCACATCTGCTGATACAAACATTGTTTTTTCCTAAACTCAATTTAGAACTGAACGTATTAATATTGATGTCATTGTGATTTGTAAATAGAAACATGTGTATGGTTAGAATGTAAACAAATAAAACATTTTAGGATTAGAGCAGATGAAATAAATGATTTCTGCTCATTGATCCAATCTATCTTCATTATTAATGCAATGTCTAATTTGCTGTTTATGGGGCAGAACAGCTTTAAATTATAATTTTAATTTGGCATCAATTATGTTTCTGCTGAAGTTTCAGTAACCTTGGATTGAATTAAACTGAACATTCCGAATATTGAGATTAGTTCACTGACCCTTTGAAAAAATACACCGTGCCAGATGTACATTTAACTATTTCTAAACAAAAGGAACAACTGTTTCAGTCGCCACACCTGAAAACTTTCCAGTATTTTATGCAATAGATTGCCAGGGGTCAGAATTAAGACTTTGGCAGGAAGCTGGATTTTGGTGAGTATCTTTCCATCCAGGAGAGGGATCAAACTATTCCTCTCCCCTTACACTCCTTCACTGGGATCTAATGTGAATCCTCCCTTCTTGGCTGAATACAAAGTCTGTTGTTTCCAGGCAGGAAATCTGTCCAGAACAAAGGGCGTGTACTGTGGAGATAAATCCAAATCATCAACTTTCACTTGGGCTTCAGACTTTCCCCAATTCGCTACCACTGCACCTTATCCCACCACCCCAAAGGCTTCAATCTGACATTAGCATTTCCTTCCTGTAGACAGTTAGAAAATATCACTCTGTAGGATTTTTCCACCATCTTCATTCTAGCCTTGTTTTAGTTGACGTAATTGAACATTGAATCTTATTCATGAACATTCCATAAAACTGAGGAAACTAGCTATAAAGAGCCTGAGTGCTTTGACTTTACATTTGTTATCAAATCACAATTTTTGACTCAGCCCAAATATTTAGCTGACCAACATGTTGAGCAGTCCTATTGTGGGTCAA
The DNA here is from genome assembly GCF_004010195.1 of Chiloscyllium plagiosum. Classification (NCBI taxonomy): domain Eukaryota; kingdom Metazoa; phylum Chordata; class Chondrichthyes; order Orectolobiformes; family Hemiscylliidae; genus Chiloscyllium; species Chiloscyllium plagiosum. The sequence goes on from NC_057715.1 coordinate 40,669,727, forward strand.
GCTAATTGATTGGCTGATAATATTTAATGTTTGACTTTATAAATATGCTCTATTTGTAAAATTTGATCGAGGTTGAACTAGCAGCACTTTCCTCCCACAGCACTTAAAACGTGAATGTACCTAAACACTTAAAATAGCTCAGTTGACTATAGCATTCAGCTTTTTATTAACTTCTCTCAAGAGTACATTCTCCAATCTCCTGCTTTAATGTTGCCCTACTTCAGCAATATAAATGGACAGATGGATTGCTGCTGGATTTTGCAGAGTAAAAGATTAATTAGAAATTACCTTCTCCACCCTCCCCCACCAAAGTAAAAGACTAAGCCTTTCGGTGTGGAATTTTCAAATGTGAAATAAAGCTTTGATAAAGCTGCAAGATACAAAGGGTACTACATTATTCATTGTCAGAGTCATTACCTTGTCAGATTTGAATACGAGTGAAAAATTACATCACTCTTATTTAAAAATGGCACAAGCAGAATACAAAACTCATTCCCTGCATTTGAGTAAATGAACATCAAATATATTTTTATTCTTTAAAATTTAACATAAATTGCACTATAAAAAATGCTAATGAATAAGAAAGTCATTCAGCCACAAGCAGAGCTATTAACTTGCCAAGATACTTTGACAGGCATCAGATTTCAAGAAAAAAACATAATATTAAAGCTTTGGCAAAATAGCTGGTGATGCAATAAGATATGTTCTTGCATGCTAATTACACATTTGTGCTTTATAATCTGCATTAGAAATAGCTTGGTTTAGAATGTGGCCTTTCTCATCTCCTGCCAAGCTGATAGGAACAGCTCTGGCACTGGTCACGATATTTTTAAGGAGCACAGAAGAATATGGTGCGTATGAGCGCTAAAGTAAACCAGGGAAGTCTCAGGGCACAGACAAACATCCTTGAATCACGCAAGTAGGTGAACCTTTTGAGTCCAACTTTTAAAAGATACTGTAGACTTTTTTGTGCAGAATGGTTGCCATGGCCAATTAAAGAGCTTTCAGCATGAGATAGCTATTTTGCAAGAGTCCGCATGTGTAATTCTGACACTTTAAACTGAAATTCTATAGGCAGTCATGAAATATGATGATTCTCCATACCAAGGGCAATCATATAGTTAATAACAATGTTGCTTAAAATGCTGACACCACTGTTGCTCTCTGAGGGCTATCCTTCATAATATCTTCATCCTTGATACAACTCAGATTTGCAAACAAAGTGGTAAAAAGCATTTCAGGGACTATGATCCTGAAAACAGGTGTGGGGATTAGTATGTAAAATCTGGTTCTGGTTCTCCTAATCCGGGCAGTACATTCAGTTTGCATAATTGCTTTGTTCTGCTGATGCTTGGTGGTTTGTGTTGCCATGAAGTTTGAGGCTCAAGGTTGTATTCTGCACATTTGAGAGATAGTTATCCTTGTCTCTATGGTAATATGTGGCCTGTAATGGTTTGCCATTATTTATTGGTGACTGCTGGCCGATTCTGATAGTCTTCTACAAACTCTTTTATTTGCAATACTGTACTCTTTAAATACATCTCTCATAAGAACAAATGACATCAACCTTTCTTCACATTACATTCTGATATATATCAACATTTCATTATCATAGTTACCCTCAATATTCCACATCTCTGCTCCTCACATTTCTCTGAATTGTTACATGTACATTATTTAATGATTAATTTAAACTTTTTACATTCTCATCATCTTCACCGCCAATCATCCTCAACAAAAGTCTGAAATACACAGATCAAGTCTCTATGGTATTTTTTAAGCTCACTCTCATCTTGCTGTCATAGAGTCATAGAGATGTACAACACGGAAACAGACCCTTCGGTCCAACCTGTCCATGCTGGCCAGATTTCCCAACCCAATCTAGTCCCACCTGCCAGCACCTGGCCCATATCCCTCCAAACCCTTCTTAATCATATACCCATCCAAATGCCTCTTAAATGTTGCAATTGTACCAGCCTCCACCACATTCTCTGGCAGCTCATTCCATGCACGTACCACCCTCTGCATGAAAAAGTTGCCTCTTAGGTCTCTTTTATATCTTAACCCTCTCACCCTAAACCTATGACCTCTAGTTCTGGACTCCCCGACCACAGGGAAAAGACTTTGTCTACTTATGTCCTGTACTGCCACAACATGACCTCCCAACTCCTGTACTCAATACTCTGACCAATAAAGGCCATTGATGGTCTTCAGCTATTTCTGTAAATATTCCTCAGTGACCTTCATTGATTCTATGGAGAATTCTTTCATATCTTTGATATTATGAGCCTGTGATTAAGACTAAAAGATCAGTCACTTTGCTAAGTTCTTCCTTTGTTCATGAAACGTTCACAAGAGTTGTTCATTTGAATTCTATTTTCATCAAACCTTTTCACTGTATTTCGTAATCTGGGAATGTCCTACATCTGCCTTTTGTGCTTCTCTGATTTCTTATAACCTCTTGTTGAAAGCTGGTAAAGAATTAGTTATTCTGCCAAATATATTTCTACTTTCAAAATAAGGAATAAGCCTTATAATTCACCTTGGTCCACTGTAACTCTGGATGATGTGTCAGCTGTAATCCGAATTCTCCCTAGCACATACGATGCTGACTGATCTTAATGCTTCAGTCTGAGTCTAAACCTCGAGTGGAATTCTGACTACCTCTTTGAAATCCAATAGTATCATCAATGATCTATGATTCATTTCAATTTGGTATTTAAATCCCATCAGGCCGTTAGAGAATCCCTTATATCGCCTTATTAGTGTCAACACATTTTATTTATGGCTATGTCAATTTGTTAGTTTCAGCTAATGATTTGGAATCTAAGTAACCTGATGTTTTTTGACCATCATTATCAATCTGAATATGTACAGCTTCTCAGCTGGTTGAAGATGTATCACTATCACTGATAACTTGGGATTATAATGTGTCAACACATTTGAAAGTATTCTTTTCTCTCTGATGACTGAAATGCTTCTGATTTGTTCAATACTCTAAATGAAAGAGAGTTCCAATTCAGCTGGTAACAAAGTACAAGAAGAAGTGCAAGCAAAGAGGCAGCAACTAAAGCACTACATCATTTGGGAGGATATAGAGTGTTAAGCAGAAAAAGTATCTGCAATGAAGTTGAGTCAAATTACCACATGCAAAGTAACTATCTACTCCATATCTGAGTTTACTCTTAGAAGCTGAGTTGGTGAGGAAGGGACAAGGTCAAATAAAATATTTGACAACTCCGTCTTCCAAAAAAGGATGTCCAAAATAAAGATTACTTATGCAATATTTGGTAACGCAAACAAGAAAGTGAACAAACTAGTTTGACCAGTAACTCAATTGTTGGTAAGGAAAGAAAGAGCACAAAATATTCAAGGAGTTGAAGTCATAAGTCTACCTCATTCAGCACAGATCTGTAAATTGAAAAAGAGTGAAATTCTGCCTTTACAAATTAAAGATCTGGTTCATAAAATCCACAGAAGGCACCATTGAGAAATGCCAAACAATATGTCGAATCCAGGAAAGAGCAAAATGTAAAAAAAATCACTTGCTTTAGCAGAGAGCATAGCTGCATCAAAAAAAGAATGGACATTTATCATCAATACCCTCTGGGAAAGAAATACAAGAGGTTAAAGACCTTCCACCTCAAGAATGAAACACAGATCTCAGACTATTTGCCATTCTTGCAAATCCAAAGAGATACACTTCAGTCCAACCACGAGAAGCCACAGCATTTCATTTTCCTTATCCAATGAAACCTTTTTTAAAAATCCAATGTAATTAGCATCTAGAAAACCTTTCAATTAGGTTCCATTATTGGTAAAGAGCACAGCAAAATCTTCTTCAGACTTTTCTTTGAACTTTTGTTGTTTAACCCTCTTCCACCCAATACATGTCCTTCTACTCGGAAATAAAAATCTTTGATTGTGCAGTACGTAAAGATATTTGGAATCTCTGATGTTCGAGAACTCAGGGATCATATCTTCACTGTTGGTGTGATGCCTCTTGAACCATGTCATTGAAATTCTGTCAGCTGTAAAGTGTTTTGTGAACCAGGATTCACTATCTGATAATAATGTGACATTTTGTTCTGTGTCTAACTTGAACTTCACAAAATGTGTATTGACTATTGAATGTCTGTATGTCAGAATGCTTGTCTGGGTTTTCAGTTTGGACTGATGCTCCCCAGGAAAACCTATAGTTTATCTTCAATTCTAGATTCACCTAACCTCATTTATTTCACTGCAAGGCTAGTTCTTTGGTTTTTACCTATCTGTAGCTTTGTTGGCACATTTTCTGAAAGTGACCTACATTTTTACAATAATAACACTCAGTTTTAAATGTTGGTCACTGTTCATGCTTACATGAAAAGCTGGCATGTTCAGTTCAGGAAAAAATGTTCTTTAGTTCACTACATATCTTGTATAATTGCAAAACTAAGTCACTTTATCTCTTGTCCCTCTTGGTCAATATTGGCAATGATATGGCCATAAGACACAGGAGCAGAAATTAGGCCATTCAGCCCATCAAGTCTGTCCTGTCATTCAATCATGGCTGATAAGTTTGTCAACCCTATTCTCCCTCCTTCTCCCCATAAGCTTTGATCCCCTGAGCAACAAGGGATGTATTAGATTACTTACAGTGTGGAAACAGGCCCTTCAGCCCAACAAGACCACACTGACCCTCCAAACAGCAACCCACCCAGACCCATTCCCCTACATTTACCCCTTCACCTAACACTACGGGCAATTTAGCATGGCCAATTCACCTAACCTGCACATTTTTTGGACTGTGGGAGGAAACCGGAGCACCCGGAGAAAACCCATGCAGACACGGGGAGAACGTGCAAACTCCACACAGTTGCCTGAGGCGGGAATTGAATCCGGGTCTCTGGCGCTGTGAGGCAGCAGTGCTAACCACTGTGTCATCGTGCCAATGTATCTGTCTCCATCTTAAATATATTCAACAACCTGGCCTCCACAGCCCTCTGTGGCAATGAATTCCAAAGGTTCACTCCTCTCTGGGTGAAGAAGTTTCTCCTCTTCTCCATTTTAAAGGCTCTTCCCTTTACTCTAAGGCTGTTCCCTCATGTCCTAGTGTCTCCTGCTGATGGAAGTACATTTCCAACGTCCACTGTATCCAGACTTTTCAGTATTCTGTAAGTTGCAATTAGATCTCCCCATCCTTTTCAACTCCATTGAGTCTAGACCCAGAGTCCTCATATGTTAAGCCTTTCATTCCTGGGATCTCTTTTGGAACCTCCTCTGGACCTGATCCAGGATCAGTCGCTCCTTCTTGAGACATGAGGCCCAAAATTGCACTCAATATTCGAAATATTGTCTGACCATAACCGTATAAAATCTTAGAAGTACATCCCTGCTTTTATAATCTAGTCCTCTCAAACATTGTACTTGCCTTTCTAACTAACAACTCAGAGTTAAAAAAATGTGGTGCTGGAAAAACACAGCAGGCCAGGCAGCATCCGAGGAGCAGGAGAATCGACGTTTCGGGCATAAGCTTGTGCCTGAAACATCAATTCTCCTGCTCCTCGGATGCTGCCTGGCCTGCTGTGTTTTTCCAGCACCACAGTTTTCAACTGTGGTCTCCAGCATCTGCAGTCCTCACTTTCTCCTAACGAACAACTCAACCTACAAGTTAACCTTCAGAGAATCCTGGACTAGGACTCCCAAATCCATTTACAGGGACTTCCAAATTTCAGAATTTTCTCTCTATTTAGAAAATAGTTTATACCTGTACTTTTCCTTCCAAAGTGCATGACGTTACACTTTCCCAATTTGTATCCCATCTGCCATTTCTTTACCCACTCTCCTAACCTGTCTAAATTCTTCTGTAGCCTCCTCGCTTCCTCAATTCTATCAGTCCCTCTACCTGTCTTTGTGTCATCTGCAAACTTAGCCTTAATTCCCTCAGCCCCTTCATCTAGACAATTAATGTATAAAGTGAAAAGTTGTGATCCCACCACTGCCCTTGTGGAACATTGCTAGTCACTGGTTGCCATCCTGACAATGACCCTTTTATCCCCACTCTCTACCTTCTGCCAAACAGCCAATCTTCTATCCATGCTAGCACCTTGCCTCTAACACCATGGATCCTTATGTTACTCAGCAGCCTCCTGTGTCATAGTCTTTCTGGAAGTTGAAATAGATAACATCCATTGGCTCTCGTTTGTCTAACAGATTTGTCAGGTATGACCTCCCCTTTATAAAACCACGCTGACTTTGCCCTATTTTACCATGCACTGCAAGTACTCAGAAATCTCATTCTTCATAATGGATTCCAAAATTTTACCAACGACTGAGGTCAGGTTAATCGGCCTGTAATTTCCCATCTTCTGCCTTACTCTCTTCTGAAACAGGTGTGTTACATTAATGATTTTCCAGTACTCTGGGACCCTCCCTGACTCCAGCAATTCCTGAAAGGTCACTGATAAAGTCTCCACTATCTCTTAAGCTATCTCCTTCAGAACTCTGGGGTGTAGTCTATCTGGTTCAGCTGATTTACGTGCCTCAGACCTTTCAGTTTTTCGAGCACACTCTCCTTGTAGATGGCCGCTATACTTACCTCTGCACCCACTCCCCAACCTTTCTGAATTTTTGAGATGTTACTCATGTCTTCCAATGTGAAGAATGACTCAAAGTACTTGTCCAGTTCCTCCACCATTTCTTTGTTTCCCATTACTAGTTCTCCAGCATCATTTTGCAGTGGTCCAATGTCCACTTCTGCCTCTCTTTTGCCCTGTATATATCTAAAGAAATTATTTCAATCATCAGTAGAAATAAAAATGGCTTTTTAATTGAAGTATCTTATACTTAGCCTAAAGGTACCCTTTAAACAACCACCAAACCTCATCAGATAATTGTTCATAGCAAGCTGCCCGGCTCTCAGGACAACCCCATACAACCCTGTCACGGCAGGCGCTGCAAGACGTGTCAGAGTGTGGACATAGACACCACCATTATGCGTGGGGGAATCTCCCACCTTGTACATGGTAAGTACTCATGTGACTCAGCCAACGTTGTCTATCTTATACGTTGCAGGCAAGGTTGCCCTGAGGCATGGTACATTGGGAAAACCGAGCAAAGGCTACGCTAATGGATGAATGGGCACCGCACAACAATCAACAGACAGGAGTGTTCCCTCCCAGTTGGGGAACACTTCAGCGGTCTAGGACATTCAACCTCGGACCTTCGGGTGACCATCCTCCAAGACGGACTTCGGGACAGGCAGCAGCGAAAAGTGGCCGAGCAGAGTCTGATAGCTAAGTTCGGTACCCATAGGGAGGACCTCACCTGGGACCTTGGGTTCATGTCACATTACAGGTGACCACCATTGCACTATACACACACACAGATACTCCTACAAGTGTGCACACACACACACACCTATACACACATACACATGGACACACAGACATGGACACACAGACGCGCGCACAAATACCCACACACACCCTTACAGACACACACACTCCCACACTCACACATGCACCCCCTCACAGACTTAAGACACTCTACACTCACTACACACATACACTTTCTCACACTCACAACCCCTATCCCAGACAGACACACACACACAGACAAAGACCCACATGCACACATATATTTTGTGGGGTGAATTTGTACTTGCAGGATTACATTGTATTTTGCTCAAAAACTGCATGCATTCATGTAAAGCTCCATTATCTCACTTTTTAGATTAGAATCAATTTAAACATCTTGGGATAGACAGAGAACACAGGGGGCTAACACCTTTAACATATTGTCTAGTTATCACCCATTATTAACAGCTAACCTGAGAATGAAACTTTTAAAAAAAGATTTTGTGATTTACACATGAAAGAAGTGAAACTATCATAATATTCAAACAGATGAAAGACTTAACAATCAATTTTTCAATGTATAATTTCAGTTACATCACACTGTAAATTTTTGCTATAAATTCTGTGTGTTAGGGTTGAACCCTCCACTACCACCTGATGAAGGAGCAACGCTCTGAAAGCTAGTGTGCTACCAATTAAACCTGTTGGACTATAACCTGGTGTTGTGTGATTTTTAGCTCTAATTTTGGAGACACTGTTTTTTTCTTTCAGTGCTTTTCTTATCTGCAAAACTGCTTCAAGTGGCCTGTCTTCCTGCATTATTCCATCTGCTGGACAGTCTTAGAGTCTGTGGAATTGCTTTGCTTCACAGTGTGAACACTTTAAAATGGTTTCTATATAATTTTCCTGCTCAAGCCCAATTTTTTTTAAAGATATTAGATTCCTATAGTGAGGGAACACGCCTTTCGGCCCAACAAGTCCACACCGACCCTCCGAAGAGCAACCCACCCAGACCCATTTCCCTACATTTACCCCTGAGTAATGCACCTAACACTATGGACAATTCAGCATGGCTAATTCACCTAACCTGCACATCTTTGGACTGTGGGATGAAACCGGAGCACCCGGGGGAAACCCACGCAGACACGGGGAGAATGTGCAAACTCCACACAGACAATTCCCAAGGTGGGAATTGAACCCGGGTCCCTGGTGCTGTGAGGCAGCAGTGCTAACCACTGAGCCACCGTGCTGCCCTCTTTTGCAGGTTTTTAAGTGGGAAGGAAGATGTTAATTGGCCCATCAAACTCACTAGTGCATCCAAAGCCTCAGTATGTGCTTGAATTATTGTTCAGTTTTGTCCTCTTACTGTTGCCTGCAGAGCTTATTGAACTGCTTGTTCAAGAGTTAAGTCTCATTTGACAATGAAAAAGATGATAGCTTTTCATCTAATGAATTCCCAGTCACAAGTAAACTTGTCCTACAATGCTTCTTATCTGCAACAAATGGCAGCCTGTCTAGGTTGGTAAGGAAGGACCTGGCTCACTTGCTTGGCCTCGAGATTTCTGATCAAATCAACCTTGCTGCATAACAAGATTCCCTTCTGCCCTGAAGTATGCATCATAAATGCCTTTAGAATGGATTGGATATCTGCAGTGCTACCGTTTACCCCCATCTAACAAGGACATTATTAGCACGAAGGAACATGCTAACCTTCTGTATGTACACAACTCCATTCTGCTCAATACAATAGACAATAGGTGCAGGAGTAGGCCATTCAGCTCTTCGAGCCTGCACCGCCATTCAATATAATCATGGCTGATCATTCCTAATCAGTATCCTGTTCCTGCCTTATCTCCATAACCCTTGATTCCACTATCTTTGAGAGCTCTATCCAACTCTTTCTTAAATGAATCCAGAGAGTGGGCCGCCACTGCCCTCTGGGGCAGAGCATTCCATACAGCCACAACTCTCTGGGTGAAGAAGTTTCTCCTGAGCTCTGTCATAAATGGTCTACCCCGTATTTTTAAGCTGTGTCCTCTGGTTCGGCACTCACCCATCAGTGGGAATATGTTTCCTACTGCCAGAGTGTCCAATCCTTTCATAATCTTATACGTCTCAATCAGATCCCTTCTCAATCTTCGAAACTCAAGGATATACACGCCCAGTCACTTCAGTCTTTCAGTGTAAGGTAATCCTGCCATTCCTGGAATTGACCTCGTGAACCTACGCTGCACTCCCTCAATAGCCAGAATGTCTTTTCTCAAATTTGGAGACCAGAACTGCACACAGTATTCCAGGGTGTGGTCTC